>NC_088605.1:47607683-47915183 GCF_036013475.1 Columba livia
CACAAGCAAGATGCTGCCGCCGACAGCCCCCCACCCCGGGATGGGGACTCCGCTTGCCTTGCCGCCACGGAAGTAAGTTAATTCTCGCAGGATTGCAAGTATATTTATACTTTTCGTGCACATATGCACGTATAACTTTCCATGCTCCATATGAGCACGTGTAAAATTAATCCTCGCAGAATCGCAGGTGTATTTTTCTTCCGTGCACATATGCACGTGTAACTTTCCATGCACATTTGCACGCGTACTTTAAAGTATTTCCTCGCACAATCGCGAGTGTATTTTCCTTCCGTGCACATTTGCACGTGTAAATAAATTAACACTCACAGGATTGCGAGTGTATTATAAATTTCCCCTCGCGGAATTGCGAGTGTACACTTTCCGTACTCACTATGAGTACGTGTATCTCTTTAAAAATAATTCCGCACCGTGTTTAGGCAAGTGTGTACTTCTCCGGGACTGGGGGACAGCTCCGGCATTATTTTGGTGAAGCCCCGTGCATGCACTCTGTGGACCGCCTGTTGTATTAGTTGCTGCCCCTTAATAATTTTCCTCAACTGATATCCAAACCTTTATTTAAGTCACTTTTGGAGTGCTAAAACCTTGTTTCTCACCCATTTAATAAAAGTTGTTTTGGACCCTGTTGTCCCTTAAACTAACCTCGGGGTGCCTCTGTGACATCTAGTTCCCTTTATAATTTATTTTTTTGTTTTCAGCATACTGAGGCCTGGCATTGCTTTTGTAAGCTTCTTTTCATCTACTTCGTACTACTGTGGTCAACTAATTTGTCTCTTGCTCTGTTTGTCCCCAACAAAGAACAAAACCAACATGCTGGTTTGTTGGGAATAAAACCGCTGTCTGGAGTAATGGGAAACTGGGATGCCCTGAACATGGGGACTAGGAAACATAAAATGATGGGAAGTGCTTGGAGCTGGCATTGACTTACCAGGACTTTGGCTAGGGATGTTAAATATACTCTTAACTGGAACAACAAAACGATCCTTTTCAACTCATGTCACTGGCACGTGTTCCTGTACTGTCATTTCTTGTGCCAACCGGAGCATGTAATGTCATCGCATGATGAACTGGAGCGGGTGAGTTATCATTTTTCCAATCTGCCTTTATGCCTGACTGAACACTTGCAGCAACCCAAAGCAGGGTGGGCAATACAGCGCTGGGGACGGTGATTCTGCCAGCCTGGTTGGTCTAGGTGAAACTGTAGCCTGTGACAGTGCTTCTTTTGCTGTGGGGACCAGCTTTATAATTCTTTTTTAGTTGAAAGGGGGAATAAAGGCTGCGTGTTCTTCTGCTCTCTACCTTGAAGTGTTGTCTATTCTCATCCTACTAAAGATGTTCCTTATTGCCCTGTAGTTTGGTGTTTGGACCCTTGCTTTTCCCCTTCAAGCTAAGCACTGTTCTGCACAGTTTATTTGACCCAGGGATGTTGAGACTAGCTGGATGTAATTTTTCGGCTTAGTGAGGTCCTTAGCCTTTGCCTCAGACAAAGCAACTCTCAGCCTGGAATAGTCCACTCTACTTGTCCATCTGAGCAATAGAAGCCTGTAAAGCAGCTGTGGTAATGCAGATCTTTGAAGTCTTCAGAAATTAACTGTTTGCAGATACTTTAGTTGCTGGAAATCCAGTGTTCTGCAGCTTTTCCTTATGTGTCCTACCTGCAATCATGGGGTCTTCTATTGTATTTCTCCCTGAGTTCCCTTAGGGTTTAATTGTTCACCCTGCCATTATTCTTCCTCTTTGCTGCTTCTGCATGCTCTTCCTTTTCTCTCTCTGTCTCTTCTACCAAATGTATTCCTGTCCTACTGTCCCAGAGCTGCCACATGGTTATCATCTCTTCTTACCAGTAAACCACCTGCAGTACTTCCAGATATTCCTGGTTATGGCCTCTAACCTACCCTGACTCTGAACTAAGTTTTTCTGTGTGCTTAGCCTCTCTGCTCCGTATTCCTATCTAGATTCAGCTTTGATGGCTTTCACTGTAGAGGGCCAGTCAAGAGCATAGGACCTGCTCCTCTCCTTTTTTCCAACTCCTCGTAGCTGAGCTGGCAGTGGCATTTGAGGCCATGAATGTCATCAGGTTAAATAGTGATACTCAAACCTTTAGAGCTGTGTGCAGCCCCTGTAGTATTACGGCCCCTCTTGCTTTCACCTTGCAGTTCTGTTGGCTGGTGGATATAAACTTTTACTCATGCAGCCAAGATCAGGACTGCTCAGCGATTAAAGTTAATCAGTGATCTGTTATGGGGTTAGTTTTATTATCTGTATCTTGTATATTCGATCTCAGTGGTTTGATTTACATGTAGAAGTAGTTGAGGGAGAAGATGCATTTAGCATTGGCTGAAAACAATTAATAGTTTGGATTCCAGGGTGTTGTCTAAGTGTTTTCAGAATATGAGGGTAAATGAGCACATTCTGTTTATTGTCTAGTATAACTCGGAAACATCCTGTATGGGACTAGTACTGAGGTATATATGTGTGTGTGTTCCTGGCACATAAAGTTAGTGAGAGACTGGCCAGCTTTAAAGCTTTCCTTTAGGGAGATGGAAGGTAGTGCATATGTTGTGAGTCAAAAGGAGGGCTTTTTCTTAAGCTGTTTTCTCTGTACCTTGATACTTTGGGAGTAAGTAGACACAGCTACAGTAATATGGTTTGCAAAGGACCTTTGGAGGTCATGTCCTAGAAGGTGAAGTTGAAAAGGGGGGAAGAAAGGAGATATACTGAAGCTAGGATAGCTGGAAGGGACCATGAGCCCAAGGCAGTGGGACACAGGGATAAAAGAACTGGTAGAGAGAGAGGAGACAATGGTAGAGCTGTGAGGAACTGAATATTCTGGAAACATAACTAAAAGCAGTAGGCAGCTTTAAGTACAGATACTTCTGGAAGGTTCACTCAACAGTCAAAGGCTTGGATGTACCTTTTTTTGTACTTAATGTGCATCCTGTTTAAAAACAACTGTGAACTTTTCCATCAGCATTCCTGTAAATATACTCAAAGTTTGTGGATGTTGAGCCTAGACAAACAGCAACAGAAATATTCCAGCTTTTGATTGTGACTAATATTGGAGCAGCCAAATTTATTTTACTTTTTTTTTTTTGTTTTTTAAATTCCCATTGTATTTACATTATATTTCTGTCTTTCAATCAAAATGTTTTCCTTTGGTGGCCTTCTGAGGCAGTGTGAAGGAGGACGGGCTAAGTATTTGGGTGATGATTTGTCTGTAGACAAACTCCCTCACGCCCCCTTTTTTTTTTTTCCTTTTAGTAAACCTTACCTCTCCCTTGTTGCTGTATAGCTGCTGGGGAAGGTATTGCCATACGTTGCTGTTGAAGATGTGAAGGCTGAAACTGCCAAAAGCAAAAACGTTTGTTCTTGGTGGGTTTATTATTTGACAGCCAAATGAGGTAGTGTTGGTTAGCTTCACAGTTCAAAATCCCTATGCCAGGAGGCTGTAGGCCAGGAGTTTCATTTTAGCATTCATACTGCTGTAGCAAGTTGGCGGTAATCTGTAATGAATAGTTGTTGTAGTTCATGCTCTGTGCAGTACTGTAGCTTTTTTTTATTTGGTGGGAAGAATGTGGCCTTTCTTATTTCTAGTACTGATCTGGGTCTAATGGCAGTGTAATTAAATAAACCATTTCAGATGGTATGTGGAGGTCGGAAACTGATCTATTTTGTCAGTTGGAGTGAGGGCAAAAATATAATTTTGTACCAAGCACAGTCTAGAGCCTGTTCGAGAGTAAAGCTTACAGGACTTTGGCCATATACAACATGAAGATTCAACTATAAGAAGGGCTTCTTTACACCATTAGTACAATATGGTCTGTAGGAAGGCAAGGATAGCCAAGTAATGGTATTGCTAGATTAAGGGCTCTGACTGCAGTACAGGAAAATAACACCCCCCAGTGTCCCCACTGTCTGGAAGAAACAAACCAGCATATCAAAATATGCTAATCAACAGGGTTCCAGGAGTGAATTTGTGTGTATGCTACCCTTATGCTTGCCTGTTAACAGTAGTCTCTTGATAGAAGCTATTGCCACACTCTTTTCCAGGCTGCTCAGAAACCATCCTCTAAAACCAGTGTGTAGTGTTTGAAATCCAAAATAGCTACGATTAGCTAGAATGGCTTATTCTGTTGTGTTTCATTAAAAAGGGAATGTTTTGCTCAGACAGGAGATATATCTTGACATTTTTACACATTCCTGGTGCATTGAAAAGGAAATTTAGAGAGACACACTGTGTCTAGATCTCAAACACCCTGTGGTTAGAAGAGACTTCGTGTTGGGCTGAAGTGTTAAAGGTTTTGAACAAGCAAGAGAACATTCAATTAAAAGCTGCCTGTGGTTTGCTGGGTATAAAAGTACAGCTGCATTACACTGATAGGCTAAACATCAAGTGCTGGATCTCTTTTGTTAATTCATGCTGATGACAACATTGCTCACTTGGATACCTTTTTGTAAGATAATGTGCTGAAAAAAGTATGGAGAGGGTAGAACCAAATAGCCTATAGAGGAAATATAAGATTGCCTTTGTGACCTGAATTTACGTCCTTTATTCATCTGCATCCTAATACAGTCTTTATTTATATGGTTGGTTTCTCCTCCCAAGATGCTACTGCATTGATTTCACAGGGTAGATCTGTCTAGGTCTGAATAAGGGACCTGTCTGCAGGATCATACCCTTGGCTGTTGGAGGGACTGTATGGAGAGTAGGATGAGTGATTGCAGAGACAGGAAAGATAAGTCTCACGGTTACAGCAATTGAGTTCTGACAGGTTCGTCTTCTCAACCTAGTTTGGCCACTTCAGGTACATGTTCCACAGGCAATCACTAATTCAGGGCGTTTGCAGGCAACCAACTTCAACACTGTTAGTAATTTTTTAGTGTATTATTTCCCTAGGTTGAACCTGACACAGAAATAGCATGTTTTAAGACATGCCATAATTGTTCATGGTTCATTAGCATGACTGAACAGGTTAGATACGCTGCATAATCCTTTGTCATTTTAGCCTGGAGAGGAGCTGAAAGGAGTACTGTGTTGTCATCTTCTGTGTGTGCCAGCAGAAGTAGCAGAGGAGCGCTCTTGTTTGCTTTGCACAGCACTGAAGAATTAAGAGACTTGAAAAATCTATTATTCTGTTTTAGCCTTGAGCTCAGGCAGTTGTAGGTCCCTTTGACATCTCTACATCTGCTATCTCTCATTTTTCAAAATCACCTTTCTTGTACCCTAACCTGCCTCAGCTTTGCTTCACATAATAGTCCAAACTTCCAGTTATTCCTTTCTACTGGTCATTCTTCCTGGACTTTTTATCTGAGCTATCTTTTCCCCTGCCATGTCATCTTCTTCAGTTCTTTCCCTTAGCTCCTTGTCTCAAGGTTTTTGCCATGTGAGTCCTTCACTGTCTTCTCACCCAGCCTGTACCATTTCATTGTGTTCTACCACATGCTTTCTCTTGATAGACAGTTCCTGGTTCCCTCTTTTAGGGTCCTGCTTTTACCCTAATGCCTTTTGTGACAAATGGCTTTCCTCTCCTCCAGTATATGGATTCTCTAGCATTCATCTAGCGTAGTCCAAGAGAACAGAGACAGGATATACTGAACATGTCTTTCCATACTTACTTTCTGTACTGCCTGCTGTGTTTAAAAAATGGGCAAAAAGTCCTGTTCACCACCTCCTGCTGGAGTGTGCTTGACTGGCTTGTGAGGCTGGCTTGGAGTCAAACCTGTCTGTGAGTAAGATCTCGACGGGGGTGGTAGCATATATAGCACAGATGGCATCTTCAGAAGTGTTCTTAACAAGCTTCTCTGAGCACGTGCTAGCTGATTTTTTTTTTTTTTTTTTCCCCATTTTGGTGTCTTTGTCTTGGCATAGGGAAAAAAAACAACCACCAAACAAAAAACCTCCTAGGAAAATCCCAATCTGCCTATTTGAATCTTCTTTCAAAAATGTGGAACAACTGCACCTTCTTGGCAAAGCATAAAATAAGTCAATTTACTTCATTAAAGCACCAGACTTCGGGAAAAATTCAGCTTGGGACAAGCAGGTAGTATCATACCCTGTAAGGTGAAATATATGAAATTTAGCAATGTTAAAAGCATATCAAGTCAGAATTGTATAAGAAAAGAGATTTGGATAAATAATACTAACAGCTAAAATTTTAATTTTGAAAAAAGTTTAGTTCAGACTTTGCTGATTAAAGTGATATGTGTAATATAATACTGGTAATTACTTTTGTTCTGGCTTGGGTTATGTTTTTTCTTGGAGAATCCTGTCTGCGAAGTGGTTTTTGTACCCTTAGTGACAAAAAGTGTTTGCAAGTGTTTGTATTGACTCCTTCAGTCCCACTGTATCTCAACAGACATGGTTACATGAACAGCCATAAATATCTGCTGCTCTTCATTATTTGTCTCCTTGACATTGAGTCTCTGCACCTCTGAACGCTGTCCTGGTATTCACACTTGTGCCAAGTGTGTAATTGTTGCTCTGAAATTGTGATATGTTCTGCTTATATTGCACAACATTTGTGAAAATTGAGAACTGGAACCCTTTTTGTTAGACCTCCAACCTTTCTGTGGATGTTGTTTTCCAGTTCTGTAGAAAATGCCTTGATCTAGAGAGGGGGTAGCCTGAATTGCATTGTTATTACATTGTTTCTGATCAAAAGAGTTTAGAGGTGAAATAGTGCTTTCCTTTTTTATAAGCTTTTCTAGATGGTAATTTACTGTATCAATGCCTTCCTATGAATTCTGAGTATTTTTATGTACTTGAATTTTTATGTGTTCATAGGCTTAGTAGAAAAAAGAAATACCAATGAGAATAATAGCTTCTGAACATCCAGACTGCAGGGTACCAGGTTACACATCTTACCCTATTTGTTACACTTCTTGAAGGCGAACTGGTATGCTGTGGTTATGATTTTGTGCACAAGTGATGAGCTGGAGTATTACTGATTTACAGAGGCGGAGTGACTGGGGATATTCCTCAGGAAAAGGAAGAGGAATGGTAACAAGCAGCAGTAGTGGTAGTAAAGGCAGGAGCAGGTTCCACAGCAGATTTCCCACTGTGAGGCAGTGAACGCACAGCTTCCCAGCTGGCTGTCAGCAGGAACCCAGAACTGAGTACTGCAAGAGATTTGGGGTGCATGTTTATCATGCGAAGTCATGTGATCTTACTATATCTTAACTTGCCAACTTAACCTTACTCTGGAGAACATCCTTTGCTGCAGTGCTTAGCAAGAAAAAAAAAAAAATAAAGGAGGGAAAAAGAGAGGGGGAAAAAAAAAAGGCAGAAGGAAAAATAAAATTGTGCGATGTGTGTTTATGCCTACATCATGCCGAGGAGACACTTAACAGTAAATAATCTCTGTATCCCTGAGGTGAGATACTGTTTCTGCTTTCCCTGCACAGTGCTGCTGCAGCACGGAGCTGATCCAAACATTCGGAACACTGATGGGAAATCTGCGCTGGATCTGGCAGACCCTTCAGCAAAAGCTGTACTCACGGGTAAGAGGCATACATCTCTCAGTAGCATTACCTGTAGTTGATTTTGTGTGCATAAGTTTAGCATTGTTAGAGCCTTCTACCTTTTTGGATTTTCTATTGCGTAAGAGTACTTTAAAACTGTCTTTTACCAGATTTCATATTGATGTAACTGTCATTCGTTTGCTATGCTGCTATAGGTTTGCTTATTCTACTTATGCTAATGCTATGATTTTTCTGTTATTATATCATTCATTGTTTACTGTGTTTCTGTGTTTTGTTTTGTTTTTCTTTTTAATTGCTACCAAATATACAGATCGAACAGGAGCCCCAAACCCCTGCAAAAAAAAAAAAAGAAAAAAATCAGGTCGATTATTTTAAGACCTTCACTGTTGAGCAAGCAAGGACATTTGTATAACTACAGAAGTACCTGTGATCTGAAAGATGACCTGGTAATGATTGCAGAGATCAATAGTTACGTTATATTTTGCTGCAGATTCACATGCTACCCTTTCCTTCCACTTCCTTGTTAGTCATTTTATGTGAAACTCTTGCCCACCATTCTTTTCCTTTTTAAGGTCATTAGCTGATGAACAGTATGTTTCATGAAAATATTCTACGGATACAACTTTGGGTTTACACAGCTTTTTTTTTTTTAAAAAAAAAATAAATTAACTGTTGTAGCATACCAGTAAGTATTAAAAGTATAATATAATAGCCTGTCAAATCTGTATTGAGAAGTACATGGTCCTCTGTGCTGATTTTGACATCTAGGAAACAATGTTTAGAACAAAGTAATCTTGGATTTAAAAATATATACAATTAGATTTATAGAAAGGGTTTCAGCAGTTGAGGTTCATTTGAAGAAACAGCTCTTTTTCTCCTTTGCCTTTATTTCCGATATTCTCTCTCTTTTTATTGACAGCTTAATTTATAGGCTATGTGCTATGCAACACCCATATTCTTTCTTCAGATTATGTTCAGAGCACACCAGCTCCCTTCACTTTGTCAGAAACATTTCCTCATCGTCTTTTTCCAGTGTGCTGACTGCTCTACATAATTATCTACAGCTCTGCAGTGATTTGAGAGTGCCTTTGGAACAATGCACTTTAAATACATATGATTTTGTTTAATTACTCAAATTTAAACACGTTCCTACAGTAATGTTAGCTGTGCTAGGCATGTTAATCTGACTTTCGGCTGTTAATGGGTACAGTTGTACAGATGCTGAGGCTGGAAAGGGCACCAGGGAATCAAGGTACCAGAAAGGT
This sequence comes from Columba livia, assembly GCF_036013475.1. Taxonomy (NCBI): domain Eukaryota; kingdom Metazoa; phylum Chordata; class Aves; order Columbiformes; family Columbidae; genus Columba; species Columba livia. The sequence goes on from NC_088605.1 coordinate 47,616,449, forward strand.
GTTAATGGGGTTCCAGGCTGGGAGCAGATCTTCAGGCTGCACCCTAAGGTCAGTTTCAGAGGATAGCAGGAAACTTGTGAAGTCACCGTCACAGACCTTCCTCTCTGCTCCACTGGGTTCTCGGGGCAGTAGATCTCCACCTTGTGCTTTGGGTGACAGAGAGGGCAATGTGTCACAGCAAACCAGCGGAGGCAGATTAGAAGCAGCCTGCTGAGAGTGTCCTGCCAAGTGCAGCAAGTGCCCTGTGTCCCTGGCCTCACTCTAATGCCTCGCACACGAGCACCTATTGAGTGGAAGCTTCTGCAGCTGGTGGATGTTACCAGGTTGCGCATATAAACATGCATGCACAGAGCCCCTTCGGCTGCTATTTGTTTTATTGTTCATAACAAGAGGTAGTGTTTGTATGTGCTTATTCCTCCCAGCAATAAAATCAGCTTTTGGCGTTATCAGCTTTGTCCTCAAGGTGGCTCTTGGCTATGCTGGGCTCTCTGTGCTGTTCACCTGAGCTCCAAGCTGTGTAAACAGGGTTTGATTCAGGCTTTAGCTGCTGTATGATTCAGAATAACTGAAAAAGCTGACACTAGATGCCATTTAAATGGAAGCTTTCTATTAAGAGCTTAATTTTCTTGGATGCTGCCCTGCTTTCTAGTATCACTGTTAGGCTGCTGCTTTCTCGTGTGTTTTCCATATGTTGTTACCTTCAGGTCTTGCTTCATCCCTCTGAAGAAAGGGGCTTAAGGGATTTCTTAGGATCTATCTGGCTTGGGATAATCTTTAGCTACAGCAATGCTTTGCAATTAGGTGCATCAGGACTTAAAGGTATTATTGGATTAAGCATGAGTAGGATGTATTAACTTAATTTGCAGTATTTAATGTTGAATGCTGGGATTTTAGAAACACCCATATTTAGAGCTTTTAAAACCGGAATGATTCTGAAAAAACAACCTATAGTTGTTCCTGTATTTGCATCTCTAGATGGCACGCATGTCAAGGCTGATCTCATTATATCATTTTGGGTTCCTTTTTCTATCAGTGTCTGTGACCATAATAGACTTTTCCACATTGCCGCTGTTGGAGAACAAGGTTCCTCGTACTACTTTTTTGACCAAGTATTTGCATAAGTTCATGCACTGATGTTAATCGCTTTGCAAATGAACTGCAATTATAGTCTTTGACCTCCAACTTAGAAAAAGTGAACAGAACACTTGTTGGCAATTGATTCAGTTTTTTCAATTTGACAAAGAATTCTCTATGTGTTTTAAAAGGAACCTTCCTGCTGTGTAAAAAGCGTTTCTGGTGTTCTGGCAGCAAATGCGGAATCCACAGTAATTTGTTCTTTTCTGTCTGCCAGTCTAGAATAACGTATAGTATCTTTTTCTCCTGAATTACAGAAAGATATATCATGCAGTACTTTCTTGCATTACTTCCAGCCATTTCTTGCAACGTTTTCTTAAACAGTGTGTTTTATAAAGGATACATAATACAAATGAAAGGCTAATATTTTTATGGAAATAGACTTCGGAAATTTCTTTGTAGGTTAAAGTGAATTTTATAGGAATTAAACACCCAGTTCCACCTTCTTTAAAAAAACATGTATATAAAATTAGGGAATCTGCTTTTTACTACTTGAACAGGAGAGCGGTCTTTTTCCCATTTTGCAAGATAAGCAGCACTCGTGTGAGCCAAACTCTTCATGACCGAGGGGGTAAATATTTTTTTTCTTCTTCCTTAGCATCCCTTGCTGTTCCTGAATCTGGTTGTCAGGAAAAAGATTGTAATTCTTTTTTTCTCTAGGCTGAAGTGGTAGTACAGACTCCAAAAACATATTGCATCTAAACCACAGAGCTGTTACACACATCAGATTAATATCCTAGTTAATTTTATTTTAGCTTAATTGCCTTGGGGGGTGTGGTTTCTGAGATGGGGACTCATCTTTATTGCTGTACATAGCACTGTGGGACTCCCATCCAGAACAGGGCCTTTGGGAGCTTTTGCAGTCATATTAGTCTTCATTATTCTCCTACCCTGCTTATTGCCTATTTAAACATTAATATCCTTTTATATCTTTCCTGCACAGCATATGAAGAGCCAACAATATTGTTAATGATTTCTGTGAATGATTTGTTTTGATTTTTCATACAGTGATGCCTTTTTGGCAATTGCCCATATTATCTGCTATTTGGAAATGCTTTCTTTACGTGAATGGTCATTCTTTATACTTGAGCAGTTTCCAAAGTTGTTAGCAAGACTGAAGGCGCTTTGGTTAGATAATGTCCTTGACAGCTCCATGCCATGGTTTTGCAAAATGGGTGTTGGTTGGTTTCAAGGATTACTTGCTTGAAACAGGTCAAAATGAAAAAAGTTTGGAAACTGCTGCATCTTCAGATTGAAGTAAGATTTTTGGGGTATGAAATAATGTCTTGTTTGTTACTAGAATCAATTTTCAAAGCTAAACAAGACTCTGATCTTTCCACTTAATATGGAAATAATGTCTTTTACAAACAAAGTGCTTGGGTCCTATTGAACATTTCTCACTTCTGTGTTTTGGATGTGAAGGACAGCTTGATGATTGAAGGTTCCAGAAGTGTTAATGAGGATTCATGTTTTCATCTGTTATGTCAACTTTTTGACTAAAATGGGGAGAGCATAGTCCATTTATTGAAATATATTTGCACAATTTTTTTGAAGTGAACTGCCATCTAGGCATAATTTACCTGCAAGGAAGGGAAAAATCTGATATTTCACTACAAAAAGTTTACTGAACTTTAGAGAATGAAGAATGGATCCTAGGTACAATTCATCCATTTCAAAATTAGCAGGAAGAGAATAAATTACTTTACTTTGGGTTATTTTTAGTGTGGCACCTTTACAACTTGACCATCTCAGATCCCAGACTCTTTCCTTCTGGGTTGGTGGTTTTTCCTTTCAGGTACTCTTAGGATTTTGAAGGCATTCTGGGTAGACACCAGCACTTCATTTTTGGGTGGTACCAACCTCCTCCCCACTTCCTTTTGTTGATCTAATACTTATATAGTGTACTCCAAAATCAGATCATCTGGACAAGGTGTAGCTTCTGTCTTCCAGAAATTGTATAATCAACATTAGTATAAAAGGAGTTTTAACGGTAAGGAGGGCAGATGCTGCTAGAATGGTTTGGACCATCTATCTGGGTCATTGTCCTTTCTGACAGTGCCACTGGGTTCTGCTGCCTTAGAGAGAAGTGCGAGAAACCCAGCAGTTGAGGAATCCTTGCCTTGCAGAAACTCCCACCTGATTTCATATAGGCTGTTGTTATATGTCCTGAAGCAGGAGGTCTGAAGAGCCTTCCCCAGCACTTGCTTGCGCTTTGAATATTGCGGGGGGAGGAGGGTGGGGCTGGTTGTGTTGGTTTGGTTTGGTTTTGTTTGTGATTCTCATTCGTTTAGCACCCAGGTATGTCTGCTCTCTTTTTTTTTACCAAGGCCTTCTCAGGGGAAAGCAAGACATCTGCTCTAGTTCACTGGTATTAGTCTCACGTGGTGCTTTTACGTTTGGAGTCTGTGGGGGTACTTTACATCTACTCTCTGGAGAACTGTAAGGAGTATCAGTTTTCCTTCAGGAATGCCAGGGCATTGCTCATTCAGCCTTTGGAAAGATGTGGGCAAAATGTACTTGTGGCACAGACCTAATGTGAAGTCTACCTTTTGGATGGCCCTCATCTAGGAGCTCTAACTATACAAATGTGTAAGTCTTGTCTCAAGTTCTTAGAGAATATTATAATTGTGACTATTTTGTTATATTTGTAAATACATAATTTAAAAAAAATCTTATTTAAAGTGTGGTATAGTTCCCACTTTCCTCTTTGAAGGAAACGTGTTGGTTGCTTGGGAGGTCGGGAAGGAAATGCTTTCCTTTCTCAGTTCTGGCATGGTCACATTTCAGTTTCATTTCACATTTCCTTGTTTTCACATTGAGAGGAAAGAGGAAGAAACAGTCCTCCTTTGTCCTAGATGCCATGCCATTCTTTGTGTGCGCTTCTGTTATGTTGCCACCTCAGGGAAAGCAGTCCTTGTTCTTTAGACTGTCTGCATACGAAGTATCGCTTTGGTGAAGTTTCACTTCAGTGACACTACTAGTGTCACTGAGTCTCTTTCCACTTGCCAGCACTGCATTTTTCTTTCAAGATAGAATATCTTGAGTTGAACACAGTGCTCTGGTATAACATCCAGTTGACTTCTGTAGTAATGATTTAATAGCTTTCTTGGTGTTTTTTTATGCCAGTTTTTTTTCAGGTTAAGTTTGTTTTTTATTACCTCTGTGTTTGCAGAAGAGCTAGGAGTTTTATGGGAGCCTCCAAAGGAATTCTGAATTCTTAAGTTTGTGGCTTAGTTTCTAGTATAATTTCAGATGATGTATATTACATATGCAGTGCTTATTGTTTTAGTTTGGCAGTTCTCCTTTTGTCTACCCATTTTATTGCCCATTCCTTCAGTTTGTCGTGGTTCTTTCTAATTTCTTCAGTTTTCTCTGATAGCTGGATGATTTAGATGTTTCATTCAATGTAGTAGGTTATTTAACAAAAGTTCCAGTGTGTTTTAGCACAAAGTAAACAAGTTATTCCTTCTTTTAAGTGTCTAATCCTTGAAACTACTGATTCTGATTCCATGACTACAAAATTTCATTAATCTCTTACTGGAGGACTTGTGCAAGGATTTATGTGAGCCACTATGTAGTTTTACTGCCTAAATTTTCTGTTTCCATGCCTTAATGTGCTTGGATTTTGTCCTACTGTAACTTTTGCTCTGGATGCTCTTGTTTTGTAGGGCTTAGTTTTAGGATAATGAGCACTTCTTCTCTCCTTCCTCCTGCTCCATGTTTTAGACATGAATGCTATCATCCTCATCTTCTGTTTCTTGTTGTGTTGTGTCTTGAAATAGCTTATTTGGAACGTGGCTGGTTAGATCAGACTGCGTCCTCCTTGTTTGTATCCTCTATTTAGGCAAGGAGTTAAAATCCTGTAGTCTGCTGTGGAGATCTTCAAAGAAGAAGGGGCCATGTGGGAGTCAGGACTTATGCTTTTATGAAAAGCATGGGTTTGATTTACACCCTCCCTTTTGCCAGATTTTTCAGTCTCTCAGCTTTCCTTTTTACCATGATAACCATTTAGGAATATTTAGTAACAGCTCTTTGAATGGAGTCAAAATCTTAACTTGTCAAAGGAACAAATTATCCCTTCAAAGCTTTCACGAAGCTCCTAACTGCAGTATTTCAGCTCTCTTGATTCTCGGCTCTGCTATTATATAGAGTTTTGGATGCTTTGAAAGCTTTCAGAAACCTTATGTACACAAATTTATTTAGTTGATACTACACACTGAACTTAAAAAGAAAAGCTTCTTTTGACTTTGATGTTGTTAAAGACTTCTTGTTATTCAAATGGACAGAATAAGAAATAAGATAACTAAACCTTGTAAGTGAAGAGCCCAAAATGTATTTCCATACCCTAGGAAAAATAATTGCAGAAATGTGTAATAAGTATTTCTGTTTCCATGGTGCATAAGAGCATTCATCTTCTTTTTGTTTCTTTGCCTTGAGCATGGACCAATCTTAAATAAAGCAGATGTCCTGCAATTAAGATTTAGTTTGTTGTGCCATCCTTATTCATATACTGAACACAGGCCATTGTTTTGCAGAGAGCGAGTCAGGGATCGTGCAAGAGGGGAAGTGTGGTATGATCATAGCGGAATGAACATATATGCAAGTTGAGTTTAGTGTGCACTGGAAATCAACCAGATATTGCAGGGGAATGTGTTTAATGTAAATAGACCCCTGTAGCATCACCTTTTTCAGACTTTGCCCAGCATTGTCCTTTACTTCTGTTGCTCATTTGCCTAGGTATCTTCTTGCCTCTCCGCTGACCTGTCTAATCCAAGCTGCATTCTTCAGCAACCTACAGTTTAGACAGGTGGGCTTGGATTTTCCCGATTTGCCATACTAGGTGTTTATTCTAACTTTGGATGATGTTCTGTCACACTTCAAGTCTCTATTCTGAAACACCTAGATGCTAGAATTTCTTCTCAAAGTTAGGAGAGGTTCTATATTTTATTCAAATACACAAAACATTATATATTAGTTTTGTGGACAGCACAAACACTCTTTGTCTTGTAGATGTGGTGCAATTCTTTTAGTATCATCTTAAAAATTAGATGGAGATAGGCAAGAAGAATTTCAGCCTGAAGGATTCAAAGTTGGCAGAATTACAATGGAAACGAGTCTTTAAATCATAGATGCTAAGTAACTTTTAGTTTCCTAGCAGCTATCAGCATTGCTACCAGCTCTGTCTATGATTAGTATATTGAAGGGAGTCATATTTCTTGGATGCAGCTTGTTTTGTTTTCATGTGCTTCTGAGCTTAGACCACCTACATTGAAGTCTTTCGAAATGAATTTCAGGGTGTAGGGGATTTTTTTGTAGTTGTAGAAATATGTAATGGAAATGAAATTGACCCAGCTTATTGGTTGAGGTGATCTGATTCAACAGGCTCAGATGCAGTTTACATTTCATGTGGCCATGGGTTAGTTCTTTGTGCTGTACAAAACTTTCCAGAGGTGAACAAGGAGATATAAGCAGCTTATACTTAGTATCATGTAACTTACACCATCACTTCGCCTGGCCTGTATTGACAGGCCAAGTGCCACAGATCTGATGTGGCTCATGTTCTGTGCCTTGACATGAGCCTGGTGTCCAAACAGTGAGACCATCCACTGCGCTTGTTCTGCTGAAGTGGCAGCACATTGAGGAGAGGAGAGAAGGGGAGGAAGGTGACCTGAAGCAAATACCTGTGACTTCTTCTCTGTTGGACAAGTTGCAAAGAATAATCTGAGCCTGTAAGGGACTCAGTTTTCTTTCTAGAAATATTCCATGTGTCCCTCTACAGTTGACTGTAGCACCATTTGGAGTCTGAATGTGGAGGCTTGGTGCATATATCTCAAAGAGTGCACTGTGCATGAGTTTGAAATAGAACTGCATTAATGTTGTTTAGATTGTTTAGGTAGCACTAAAAACAAACAAACAAAACAAAACTTAGATTTGTTCAAGTAGCTGGACATTTCAGTTTTTAAATTTGTGTGGTGCCATTATGTGGATCTGTGACTGAAGAACATGGAAAGTTTAGCTTGAGATGGAGAATATCAGTCTGAACTGTTTTTTGAAAACTTTGAGTACTTTTGTTTGTTGGAAATTTCAGACTCAACAGAAGATTTATTAGCTTCATTTCATGCTTTCTAACTGTTCATTGTGATAGTTAAATTACAATCAAGGCTGTTTCTGTGTGACGAGAGATCTCTTGTTATATTTTAATTTTCACAGAGAGGAATACGTATTAGCATTTAAATTGAAATTGCTAATTTCTCCTTGTGTATGTCCTTAGGGCTCGATCCTGCCAGATACTGAGCATTCTAGTTGTGATCCAGGAAAGATCTGATGTTAAACTGGGTTTTTTTCAGACATTTTAATGGCATTTGCTGAAGCAGGGCCACAATGTTCATTATCTCTGGTGTGAAGACAGAGACCTTTCCAATGAAGGTCTCACAGGGTGCTGCTCCGCTCTAGGGTACTATGAGTGACTTGAGGGCAGTGGCTGTTGTCTCCATCTTGTGAGTAGACAAAGCCTTGTTCCAGATTTTGTAAAATGAAGCAAATTACTTGTTAAAAGCATTTTTTTCCCTGAGTGCAGTTATTTTAGGAGAAACATAATATGTGGGTATAAAGGAATAATGCAGGTCAAAGCAGTATTTCACATCAGAATAATAAGCAGGCAGATTCGTTATTTTGAACTTTCTGTTTTTACTGTCTTCATGGACAAAGGAACACAGGCAGGTTTTTATCTTTAAAAATTTAAGTTAAAGTTTATAAGCTGTGAGGAATGTGTCTTTAATGTGGTGGTTGAGTTTTTGTAACTTTGTGAGCACTGGCCCTGATGGCTCTTTTTGGAACTGTTGTGTCCAGGTATGAAAAGGTGGGTCCTTCAGACCTCCTGTGTCTGTATGAGTCAGCCCTTTTTGTGTGTCTGTCCGACATAGCTCCTGGCTACAGGGTGTCTTGGCGGCGCTCTACGTAAAAATGTGGCCTTGAAGTTCAAAGGCCTTTAGTCCTGGGATTAACGTGGGATCTCTTTCCTCTTTAGCTTTCCCCCACAGCCTCTTGTCATCATTGCAGTGCAGTCTCTCCTGCTTTGGGGCTGTGGTTCTTCATGGTGGTGTTGGCAGGAACCTCTGATGGTTCAGGGGTGTACACCAAACCTTGGAAATCATCCTGCCTGGATTGCCCTTCACTGCATGCAGCACAAGGGATATGCACAACAGTAACCTTCTCTGTCTGCATCTATATTTGGTCCTCTTTTGCAGAAATTAACATTGTTGCTTTTTCTTCTTAAGAGTTCAACAGTTCTTCTGATTTCATGACAGGAGTTCGTTTCTCTACAGGGCCATCACTTTCTTCCCGTACTTACTGTTCATCCAAGGCCCATCTAACAAAGCTAATGGCTGTGGGGGGTGTGTGTGCGTCTGTGTGTGTGTGTGTGTGGTTGTGGTTTGGGTTTGGGGTTTTTTTGTAGTGCTTTTCTGAGGGCAGGGGAGGAAGAGGGTTTTACTATGTATTGGGGCTATTGTCAGTCTCTTGTGGATATATTAATACTATGTGGAGACTCGGGGCTATAGTTTTCTCTGAAATTAGATTGAATTTGTCATTTGTATATGGCTCTTTATCAGGCTGTCATGAAGGTTCAAAGTTTAATTTATAATACAACAAAGACCAACTTTGTTAAGACTTATGCTAAACCTCTATGTAATCACGTTGGAGGTGATTTTAAAAAGTATGACCTCCTTGGGAGGTAAGAAGTCATTTATGCCTTTGAAAATGCTTCAGCGATGGTCTTTCTTTATCGTTAGTTCTTTCATACATGAAAGAGAAACTGGCAACAAAGATTCAGCCTTTCACGTCTCATGAGCCTGTTTGTTTCCAATATGCTTTAGAGATTTTTTTCAAAATTGTTTTTCTTTGTTCCTTATACCCAATTCAGTTGCATTTAATGATATGTTTTATAACTTTCCCCTGTAGTGCAGTGGGACTGTTCTTATGCTTAAAAGAACTATGTGATTACGTACTTTACTTGGTGGCATTAAACAGTTTCTGATTTTAACATAATAGTTATTATATTGTCATCCTTGCACCAATACACAAAATTTTGAATTGTTACCACATTATTAATGGAAAATTTTTATGCATCTGGTAAGCTATAACATAAATTAAGCAAAATCTTTTGGTACTTTGGAAATGCACTGATAAATCATACTCAATTATGTTGCAATGCTTGGAGCACCAGAATTAAAAAACAGTAGAGCGTAAGGTATGAATGTAGGTGTTCTTTGCTGTTGATTATCTTTCATAAATAGTAAGCATCAGAAACCTTTGTTTTCACTGATGCTTCTACTCCTATCCCACAAAGGTAGCTACATTTTTGTTCAGAGTAGAATAATAGCTTTCAGTGGTAATTTAGAGACCATGTAGCTGAGACTTATAGACATACTATAGATATGATATATAGACGTTGTTGTCACTTTATTTTTCCTTGGAACTGCTTAGAGGCCCAAAACTTTCAAGAGAGGATTTATCCTCTGTTGTAATTCCAATAATCTATTTTCTTTTTAATAGCAAAAGCTGTGTCCTGATATTTTATTAGTCTTAAATGTTTTAAGGTTAGGTTTCCTTTTTTATGGATAATAAGCTTCTTTGCTGCTTTGTTCTAGACTCCACAGATCCTGCTGCTTTGAGTGATGAAAGTGTTTCCATAAATTTAAGGACTTATTAGGCCATACATGACTCATGTATTTTTCATTGTTGCATGTATTAGTCCTTTTAAAGAGCTTGAGAGATGATTTGTGGCAGCAGAAGTCCTGTGCTTAGGTCTGCTAAGTTGGATCTTTGAGGGCTGATCACAGGAAGCAAATGGCACACTTAGGGTCTGCATTAGCAGTAAGAAACACAAGCGGTCTCAGTGGACAAGAACTGTTTCATAAAACAAAGCCAAACAAATCAACTCCCTCACATTTATAAAGTAGATAAAAGGAGCACAAAATACTTTTTCTCTTTTTGAGGACATGGAAGAGAGCTTGTGAGTTAATTCATTTCCCTTGCTTATATGCAGGTATAGATATATTGCTGGTTGAAGAGGACTGTGTCAATGAGCAACCTGTTTTTAACTGTCTCCTTGTAGCACTTCATTGTGAAATTGTTTTCATATCCCCAGGCTTATTCCTTTGGAAATGGCAATTCATATAGCTGTGGCTGAGAGAGTTAGGACAGCTTGGTTGTGTGGGAGGAATGCTCTAGGCTCTACAGAACAAAGGGCAATGATGTCTGTGTTAAGTCTGGACAAAGTCTTTAGAAATAGAAATAGAATGGTGTTGGTATTTATTTGACCCATAGATGTAATGGTCCACCTCCACTGATAAACTGGAACTTCACTTACTAAAACCTCAGGTCAATGATCATATGGTTATTTCAAGCAAGTTTCTATGAAGCTCTCCTTGTTACTAGTTACTAAAAAGTTACACCCTTAGTTAATAAGCGTATGTCCTGGTTTTGTTAAAAACAAGTTTCTTTTTTAGTGAATTTGCCTGTCAGCTAAAGCCTTCATATTAGCTGCATTTTCCTGGAGAACCAGACACATGTTTTGGTAAACACAGCGATGGAATGCAAACTTATTGATAAGCACAGATGGACATGGAGAGGGGCAACCAGAAACAAGTGACCAAGAAACTGACCAACTGTGTATAACATTCCGTTCACGTGAATACTTCATATAAAAGTGTGAGATCACAAGGATCTCGTCCCTTTTTCCTTATGGCCGACATCAGGAGAGGACCTTGCTAGTCGTCCCTGCGAACTGAGGCCTAGTGACAGACTGAATCCAGCTCCAGTTGGCTGCAGAGTCCAATCCAGGACTTTGGGTGCCGGCTCTGCGGTTGCTGAGACTTTCAAGATTGGTTTTGTATATTTTGTATTATTTTCTCTATTCTTATTAGTAGCGTTAGTAAAACATTTTTAATTTTTCCAACTCTTCTCTCTGTCCTTCTTTCCCTCCCGATCGCCTGTCCTTAGTGGGAAGGGGGGAGAGGGAGGCAAAAAAGGGGGAAGGGGGGTGGGGGGGGAAGTTAACAATACATCTGCCAGGGTTTTATTGTCACCCCGCAATCTAAACCCATGACAGCGTAATAGAAAGTCCAGACCTTGGAAGACATGCGTGGCAGGCTCCATGCAAGCAGCAAACAGACAGCAGAGTTTATGTTGCCAGGTCTGTCCCCCTGCACCTTCCTCAGTTTCCTGCAGTGCCTTTATTGTTTGCACAGACTTGACTTGGTTAGCTAAGACAGGAGGACCCTGAGGCTATTCCCTGCCTCGCTTCTCCCTATTATCTCTTCACATTTCTACTTGATGCACCTTGTTTCTGGACAAGGTGCCTGCAAAAATTAGGTGCCTCTTTTGTCTTCAACAGACCATTTTACTTGCTGACACATGGAGAAGTCAGCCAGACCTGACAAGCTGGAAGATAACAATACAGGACTTGCCTAAGATTTATGAAGTACATGTTGTGATGAGCATATTATTTACAGCAAAGTAGCCATAGATTTAATTAGAGTCACTAGACAGTGCTGTTGTCTTGAAATTTCAGAAAAATACAGTTTTATGTAAAGTAACTAACTTTGTTTCTGGCAGAAAGAAACAACACTCTTCTCCATACTCCTAAAAATAGAGAAAGGAGCCATTGAGCAAAAGAAGCTGGTGATCTTCTGACCAATCCAAAAAAAGTCTATATTGCCTTGAACAATGACATTAACCAGTGCAGGAATTAATATAGTCTGTGCTGTTTGTCAAAATGGTGAACCAAGAGTCTTTTGGGGAATAAACAGATGCAAATATGTAGACCCAAGGAAAGCCTACACAGTGCTAATGGACATGTGGATTTTTAAAATTTTTTTTTGCTTTTTACAGCCAGCTGTTTGAAGAATCTCACATATGTTTAATCCTTGAGTTGTAGTAGATGGTGAACTCTTGAGGTGTTAATTAATCTTGAAGTTAAAAGAACCAGGCATGTTTCTTTTTAAGAAGAATTCTTAAACTGGTCCAGTAGTCATCTCACTTCATGTGTAAGCTATAGGATGATAGACATCTGAAAGATTGACCAAGACCTTACTCATCCCCTTAGTAACTTGTTTACTGCTCCACTGTGGGTTCCCTCCCCACAGGTTGCAGTCCTTCATGAACTTCTCCAGCATGGGCCCTTCCCACAGGGTGCAGCCCTTCAGGAACAGATTGCTCCAGCCTGGACCCCCCACAGGCCACAGCTGCCAGAAAACCTGTTTCTTGTGTGGGCTCTCCATGACCTACAGCTTCCTTCAGGGCCCATACACCGGCTGCGGTGTGGACTTCTCCATGGGCCGCAGTGTGGATGTCTGCTCTGGCATGGTCTCCACAGGCTGCAGCGGCATCTCTGTTCCAGCACCTGGAGCACCTCCTTGCTCTTCTCTTCCTCTGACATGGGTGTCTGCAGGGCTGTTCCTCTCACATTTTCTCACTCATCTCTCATAGCTGCTGCACAGCGTTTTTAAAAAATGTTACCACAGAAGTGCCACCAAGCATCTCTGATGGGCTCAGCTTTGACTGGTGGTAGTTCTGTTGGATGCAGCTGTAAGTGGCTGTGTCCAGCACAGGGCAACCCCTGGTCCTTTCTGAGAGGCCACCCCAGCACCACCTCCTGCTACCAAAACCCAGACACCCAGTACAACTTGAAAGCTAGATAGATGAAGTCTTCTTTTGGCCACATTGAGACTCAAGTTTGCTAAAGGTGTTGTTAACTTCAGCTCACAAAATGAGCTTCAGCTGTAATGATTGATGTCTGCTGCGTACCATGTATTACATATACAGTGTCATCAACCTAACTGGAAATACAACCATTTGGAGTTCAACCTCAGTTATTTAACTTTGCACATGCCAGAAAGCCCCTTGGGTCCATGGCATGAATATATCAGTCATTCTCTTTCTATCCAGCATGTAATTTTGTCTGCAATATATTTGTGTCATCTTTTTTTTTCTAAATAATATTATTTATGTGAAGAAGAGTTTAATCTCTTTCTCACTGTAAAACAGCCTAAATTTACAAGTGCCTTATCTTTGTATTATCATAATTGGGGGCAGTGTAAAGATGGATACAGCTCCTCAGGCTCAAAACTGTGCAACTCACCTTTTCTTGTTTTGCATGTAGGTTTTTTGGAAACATTTTTAAAATGGGGACATTGGATTTTCTCCTTTACATTGTTACCTATCCTGGAAAATATTTTGGCCCTGCAGAAGTTACACTAAAGATTATCTAAATATTTGTGATTTGAGCCCTCAAAAGAATTACTGGTGAATGTGAGTAATGATACTATTTTCTCAAATCATATATGTCCCTGGAAGAAATATATACTACTCTAAAGAAGAAAATATCTTACTTCTGCAGTAATTTGTAAGATTTCCCTGAGAGTTTTAGCTGTAATTAAACAGAAAGCCTTGGCCATTACAAATAGCATGATATTTCAGCTCCTCAATGATGACATAAATACAGAATGTAATAGTAATTTGTTACTGTGCACTAAGAGCAGGTGTTGTTTTTGGTATAGTTGACTGCTGCGAACTTTAGCCGTTTGTGTTGCATTTTGCTTTATAGCGCCACCTGCAAATCAGGTAAGTATTTTTTAAATGTACCTTGATTTCACTTGGCCTTGCAGCAGTGAGGGTGATGTAACCAACACTCTATCTAAACAAAAACCTCTATAATTTTGAAACCAGCATTTAATGCTAATTGAGATAACTTTCTACTTTAAAGAAAGCATCTACTCCTTCATATGTATCTACATATACAGAAAATGTAAAGAAAACTGAGGATATGAAGTATTGCATTTAATAGGTAAGGAAAATGTCATGCTGTGCAACAACTTACCAGAAATTTTATTTCCTGGCATTTTTCCTGCCACAATGTCTCTAACATTTTTTGAATGCTTCAGAGCAAGTACTTAAGGTTTTTTTTTTGTTTTTTTGTTTTTTTTTGGCATCACAGCCAGAATAATGATTTAGAATTTCACAGGTATGCTTCTAAAATGTCTTTTACTCCCTCTTTCTCCATGGGAGATCCCTAGGAAGCACATAGTTTCCTGTCTATTATTGTGACTTTTCCATGTCCATTCTGGTCTCTAGGATAATAGGAGAGGGGTCTTTAAAGAGTTCTATGGAACTATTCGTAATCTGTATATGCTGAGAGCATGGAGCAAGCTGCCTGTGGCTTCTGGTGCAAGAAGAGAACTCCATTCTGGGACACAGAGGCCAACTTATTTGCCATGGAGGTGAGACTAGTTAATATATAGTTACCAGTGTGTCAAAACCTACTCTGACCCAAGAAGCAAGTTGTCCTCTGAAGTATGTCAGGTACCATCGAGTGCTGAAAGAGAATTCTTTTCCAGGGCCAGCTCCCAGGGCTCAGGGTGGTGCTACCGCTTGTGTTTCCTTCCCTGTGTTGCCAGCATTCTCTTGTGCTGCTTTCTGCAGAGCAGCATACTTCTACCAGGAGGCTATTCCTGCTTGCCGTGTGCCAATAGTATTCTATGCGTCATGTATGCAGTCTGGTAAACTTGCTTCAAAGGTATTGTAAAGTGTTAAGTCTGGGAAGATTTGTACAGAATAGGCTTTTAATCTCCCCTTGTTGTAGATACTTCAGCCTCACTGCAGGCCAGGTATGCAAGCAGGTCTAATTTGAATACTTGCTACAGGACAGTTGGCGTCAGTTTTTTAACCAGACTTTGGCCAGCTAACTCTTGTCCAAGGCAGTCCTTCTGAAAACATCACAGGCATGTAAAAGATGTTATTTGGCATGAGGCTCTTGTATCAGATTCTTGTTAGTGTGCTGCATGATCTACAAAGATATATTTTTGAAAGTCTTCTGAAAAATGTCTTCTGTATTTGAGCCTCTATCTCTGCTGCAGTGTTTTTGTGGTGTTTTCTGATTTTTGGCTCCATAAATGCTTGTCCTGGTTTTCTCTACTTGATAGTTAAAGCAAGGTGGTGTCATCAGGCCATGCTGTTTAAATCAGAAATTGCTATGGGTCTGTTCAGACAAGTTTGCTTAAATATTATAGAAGTACTGAAATGATATAGTTCAACAATTCTGCTTGATCTTCTTTCTTCCTTCTTAGGTGTCAGTTGCTTTTTGGTTTAACAGAGAAATTGCCTGAGAACCAGAAACGTCTGAGATTCATTTATTGATGTTTGGTTTAAGCCTTCCATCAAAGTTAATTGATTTATTTCATTTTTGTACTTTATAGTTTGGAGACCTGAGATGTAAAAACTGGTTTCGTGTTAGAGAAATTCTCAGGGAGCCCCAGAGATAGTCTAGTGCAACCCACCTGCTCAAAGCTTGGTCAGCTGGAGCAGATTGCCCAGGTTTTGAAAAGCTCCAAGGATGGAGACTCCACAATCTCTCTGGGCAGCCTGATCCAGTGTTTGATCACCCTTACAGTTAACATAAAAAAAAAAAAAAAAAAAAAAAAAAGGCAGAAAAGTAGTTTTCTTGGTGTCTGAAACCAAGTATTTCTGTTGAATTGGTTTTTTTGGAGTTGGAACTTAAAATTTGGCAGGTGTTCATAATGGGTTCAGAGGTGCACCTTAGCCGCCCCTATGGAAGTCCACCTCAGTTTGGCTAAGCTGTTAAGTTTGTGAATATTTTCATTTGCAAAGTGTCCAAATAAGTTATTATCAACTGAAAGTTGGGTATTTCATTGCCATAGTATTTGTTGCAGTTTACTCCCTTAAGCTACCAGTTATGTACCAGAATATGCTACCAGGTGGGGAAATGGTGGGAGATTGAGGAAATAGTGCAAGTACAAATCAACAAGCTTTCAGTCTAAATAGTTTTTACCAAATTTTGAAAGCAAATGACATTGGAATGCTTCAGCTTGGCCATGAGTGGCTGAAGATCTGTTCAAAATACGCATTAAATGTAAATAAGGGTGTATAAAGTTAACTAATATTTGGTGAAGTGCTTTGAACGATAAAACACTTAACAAGGATGATTTTTAAAGAATTCCTGTTGTCTGAGGGATATTCAGTTGAAATGAAAGAAGAAATAAACTTCAAATGAGTTTCACTCTCCTGTGTAGTCTCAGACAGGAGAAATGCCTTGCATTTCTTTCCTAGCAGCTTCTCTCTTGAAAAAAAAATAAGATGAAATATTTTTACCATTTCTTGATTTCTCCATTTATCAAGGAAAAACACCAAACGTTGTGAATGACAGTTGGTCAGTCACAGGATTTAGTAGCACTTCTCAGAGATTGCTACTTCTCGTTATACTTCTGCTCTGGAAAACATATGTAAACTGCTATTAGGAAAGTACATGATTAAAAATTTGTCTGTTTGCCTGTAGCTTTGCTTTAATTTAACCAAGCTCAGAAGTGCATATAGTGGTGGGGGCAGCATAATTTTAGAACTACTTCAAGTCAGACATGAACATGCTCAGAAATGTCAGAATTGAAGTTGCCCAGGCAACCTGGGCCCAGGTTTCTATGTTCTTCCCTGTCCAGGCCAGTAACTGGGACTTCTAATATACTGAGTGCTTCAGATCTAGTTGGGGTAGAAGGAATCAGGTCTAGAATAGAAGTCAGTTGGTGAATGCTAAGTTGTAGGATTTGCACTTTGATTTAAGATACACCAGGAGTAAGAGGTAGGGTGGGAAGCATCAGCTCTATTTTTAAGTAACCAGGGTTTGTAAAGATGTTATTGACAAAGACTACTGCAATGGCAATACTCCTGCCTTTGTCCCAGGCATTTCATTTCCAAATGGTGATTTCAGCATTTGGAAGCATTGCTTTTTTTCTCATTGTTGCTCCAGGAAGCCTGTTGAACCATATCAAAATGGGCAGGGAAGGGCAGCTAAATACTGTCAGACTTTGCAGTGATGTACTGATTAGAAGTGCACCCTGGAAGAACTCTGGATGAAGTTTAAGTTTCTTATTGCTAGGAGACAGCTTTGAAACAGTCCCTTAGCATGCTCTGCTGTTGGCCCTCTTGGGCATGTTGGAAGAACTGGCCTTGAGCAGACAATAGCATCCCTCTCCTGTACATACTGGTTAAATTTAGTTTCTGCCTCATCTGCTAATAAAGTGTCTATTTCTGTACTTTCTGTTTCTGTTACAAGGTGAGATTATATAGAATACTGAAGAGCCTTTTCTGTCTTTTGTTTCTGCTTTGCCTGAAAGTTTCAAATGACAGCTCTTCCTTTGCGTCAAGTTGGTAATTTTTCTCGTATTAACATGCCTGGAATCTATTTTCTGTACTTTTTCCCTAATTTATGTTTCTTCTCCCATTTCCTCCTCTGTTATATTTGGTTGTTTAAAGTTAGGTTTTTGGTATACTGAATTTGCGTATTGTCAAATAAGTCTTATCAAGAGTCAGGTTCAGTTCCCTGCTTTGGAAGTACAAAGCCTTAGAAGCTTTTGCTGACTCTCCTGTCAACAACTCTGATTTTTATTTTTTAAGTTGTTTTGGGTTGGTTTGTTTGTTTTTTCAGTCCAGGGTAACTAGTCTGGCCCAGTCCTGTGGACTCAGCACCCGCTAGTGGTTGGAATGCATTAAATAAGGGTCTGGAGTGCATCCTTTTGTGGATTTTCTGAATGGGGTGCACTTCTGGACTGCTACAGCATATGCACAAAACTGCAGTAAGTCAGGATGATGAAGTTTGTTTTGAAAGCATTTTATTCTAGATCTGGAGACGGCTTACGTAAATACACCAGACTTCAGAAGTATCAGAGACACCTTGTCAGCCCTCATCTTACAGCCATCTGGTAAAACTCTTCCGGGTCATTGAGCTAACCCAGACTTTTGTAGTAGTTTTACAGATTGCCATATCCTTTGGCAGAAATTAGGAGAGGTTTTTCTATGTGTAGCCAAAGGTACTTTCTTCTCATAGGATTAGCTTTTTTTCAATCACATTCATTTTCACTCTGTTAATGCCTGATTTATTGTCCCTAATTATTTTGATCCTGCCATGCTATTTTTAATACTATTCTATGTTACTGAAGCAGTAAAAGCTTTTTTAACAAGTTGAGGTGTGAATTTGCTGGCACTTGTGTATTCCGTAAAGAATGCAGGTTGCAGTATTGCTATTGCTCTTATTCCCCCAGTCTTTGCAAGTGTTTGCTAAATATATATACAGGTGTTATGAATCTTGCTCTTGTTTAGAGGGTTAAAGTACACCTCTTCCCTGCCTGGCAAACAAAGAGAGGTTAGAGACGTTTGGAGTGAAAATGCCTGACAGAATAGAATCTGTATCCTGCGGAAATTTGAAGAAGTGCTTGTCCTAGCTTGTCTGACATGAAGAAGATTTGGCACTCCATGCAATGCAGAAAGAATCCAGATTTTCTTAATTCTGTACTCACAGTAGCTTATTCCTATAGTGTACCAAGTGCTTTAGAGAGACTGATAACTCTATTGTTATTGTGATGCACCACCATTATACAATGCATGCATAAAGCATTTCAGGAAGGGAGGCTGGCTGTGGTAATGGCACCAGGTAGAGCAATTGATTATGTGGCTGCAGAGGTGTCTTTTACTTGGGGTTTGTGCTGCTCAGTGAGCCTCGCTGAAAAGGCAAAACGACATGAGTTGAACAGATTAATGAAGTAGCATGCAGATGTGGCTTCTGCATTCTGAAAAAAGCGACAGAGTAATGCAAAAAGAGGTCAACAGATACTATAGTCTGGTAGTGCTGTCATCCTTGAGAGCAGTGATAATCTGACATGCACTGAAATAGGTATATGTTTGCAGTGGAGCATGGCAGCGCAGTGCAGGGCAGCAGGCCAGAATTCTTTCCAGTGCAGGTTAGAGCTGAAGAGCTTTTTTATTTTTTTTTTCTTTTTTTTTGCAGTAAAAAAACTTGATAGCCCTTCTTTGTAGCTGCAGTTCAACAAAGCACATTAGACGTGAGAATATCAAGGTCGGTTGGGCTGGTCACACTTACATGCTTGAAGTTAAACATACTTTACTGTGTTCCAGCCATACTATTTTTGGGACTTAGAATAGACATTTTATAATCTGCACCTTCTCAGTACTGGAAAACCATAAATAACATTTGAAAAGTTCAGATGAAAATGAAAAGAGCAGAATTAAGCTTGAAAAACTGAGGATAAAAGGTAAATTGTTTTTAATTAATTTGTTTAAAGTCATCTTGTTACTACTTTGGTGGCCTAAAGGATCACCTAATCTGACCTTCAGGATTTTTTCACGCTGCCTGAGTAGAGTAAGTGAGTCTTTGTACCTTTGAGGGTCAGATATATGAAAACCAGGGAAGCAGAGGCCCGTAGAGGAGGAGGTTGTACCCAATGGAACTTTTTGCATCATCAAGTCTTAAGACCCGTGTTCTTAGAGATGATCATGACATATAATCTGCTTAAGAAATTGGCTATGCTCTAGCATGCCAGTATTGAGACTACTGGGGACAAAACATCTGCTGAGAGCCCAGTTCACAAATCATTCCTGTGCTAGTTATGAACCTAGTAATTTCCAGCCTAAGACGGTATTAATGACCATTTTATAGTTACTATAGGTCCAGTGCCAGCAATTACACTTAGCATACAGAGATCTTCTAGTCCTCTCTCTCTTCACTGATTTAGGGGGAGGCTTAAAAGCAGTTGTGGAGTAAAGACAGATAAGTGGCCTTGGGTCAAAGTAGTGGAGCATACAAAATACCTCACCGCATGATCTGAGCTTGAATGTTCAGCAAAATTTGTAAAAGCATATTATGAATGGTGTTTGTATTTTTTTTAAGTATGTGCAAATAATAGTCACGGAGTTAATGGCATGGTGCTATTGCAGAGACTTGAGCAGTTAATGATTAAAGTCCAGCAAGGAAAAAGGTGGCTCTTCAGTATAAATATGCCGAAGAGGTGAGGACTAATAGAAAGTTGTGATATGTGAAAGGCTTCCTGGCAGGCTGCACTGTTGAAAGAAAAATTATTGTTATAGTAGTGACCTATGGAGCAAAATCCCCCTAACCTTGTCTGGCCTGGTTCAGTTCCTCCCATGCGGACAGACAACATTAATCTTGATCATTCTGGATTACTCGTCTTTCCTTTGTCGAATCACAGTTTTGTGAGGTTTGTTTGAGTTCATAATGAGGGTTTTTTTTACTTTGCTGTTGTAATTCAATCTGTAATTCAGTCTAATGGCAGCCTTGACACTGCTGTGGCTAATGTAGTGAAAGACCCCTGCCAGACCACTGCATTAATTGAAGATATTCCCATGGGACTGAAGGTACTAGGAATAAATAATCTAAGCCATGGCATAGGCTGCTCTCATATTTTAGCCCAGTGGTTTGCATTTCAAGGATAACCTGATTTGTCTTCCCTTCAGATTCTTTAATGTTCCTGCAATACCTGTACTAATCCCCATCCAAACTGATAATTCCCCACTTATCTGCCTGGATAAGGTATCCTGTGTTTTCCTTTTAAGCATCAGTAATTGCATCAAAGGTTGGTTTTGGGGTAATTTACTGTTCTGATGCTGTCACATATTGTGTTTGTCATCTTTCCCTGAGAATTGTTTTTGACCAGTACATGTTGTTGAAGTCAAGCATGTGGATCTGAAGTTACTTGAATTGATCTCCCCTTAAAAGGAGGCACTGAACAAGCAATGTCACCCATCTTGGTAAATTTGTGATAATTTCTTGCCAGGACTTCAATAAAAATGCTGTGCTGATTTCTTCATTGTTCTCGGATGGTGCAGAGATAGGGGCGCATTTAACTCTGTTTTCCTTTTGTGATATTGTGTGGTTTCCGTTTCTGCATAATATTGCTATTTTTCTTTGTCTCTATGTTCTGTATTGCCATTCTGATTAAAAACTGAGGCAAAGCTGGTGTGAAAAAAGAGAGTTCTGCCAAGTGGAGAAGAAGGATGTTCTGTCTTCAGCTGACATTCAAGGCAAGAATGAGTAAAATATTAAAAACACATCATTTCTTCACGAAGGAGCTTGTCTTTTATATCCATAAATTGCAGATAGTTGTCTGTAGCAATGAAATGTCTGTAGCGCTTCACAGATGAAGCATCTTTCAAGAGTGAAGATGGTGAGGTACCAATATAGAGTCAGTGAAGAAGCTGAAAGACTGACAGAAGAGCAAAGTGTTATATTCCAGAGACGACAACATCATTTTTCAGGTGTTGGGGAAAGGCAAGCATGGAGTTTTGCTCTGGAAAGAGTACAAGCGTTGATTTGAGTCTTTTTGGAGGATGCAGGGAAGGGGGCTGGTAATATAAATGTCTCAATACATAAGGACAGTTAAAAAATAACGTACAAACCAAAAAATGTACTAAAAGTTATCTCCAGGACACTACTATTCATAGATACCATTCTTTTTTGTCAAGTATCCTTTGAATAGAAGCTATATGCAGTCCAGTGCTGCACTGCATTGAGATAAGAGGACTGCTGCTATAGCATTTTCAAGTATATATTTTTAAATGTTGTAATCAGAACATATTTTGAAATAGTTACCTGTACTGTAGAGTGCAGATTTTTGAATGGCGTGTTTCCTTTCTGTAGTCCTATATTTTTCCCTTGCTTACCTAAGTGAGCACTTCACTCTTTTGAGGGCATTCCCTTGTGTTTTGAAATGAAAACATCTGTATTTTTTGCTCTTTCATTAATGTTTTTAGCAGATAAGTTCATATGATTATTTATTGGCCATAGAGCATCATGTTCTATCTCCTTCTGTGCTCTGCAAATTTGTTTTTGCTTGCCTTTTAAGAAGACAATGTTCTTGTGTGTTTGAACTTTATTTTGTATAATGGCAAGAATATTTTGGTGTAGATTCAGAATTCAGTTTAGTCTTTCAATTAGGGCAGGGAAGTAGCTCTATCCTTACACAAGTAGCAGACTTGTGGAGTTGTAGCATTACTAGCAACTTTGATCTGACTGCCATCTTCAACAAAGTCATCTACTCTTGCTATGCTTGTGTGTCTGGTGTAAGCCAAGCCAGATGATGTAAATGGCTGATGAGGCTGCCGGCTGTTCTGGGGAATAGGCATGATATGACTGTAGGTAGAGGAGCTTGTCAGTATGACTCTTGTGAAGACAGCAGGGGAAAAAAAAAAAACAGAAAAAAACAACTATGATGCACGTTGGTGTTTTTTTTAATAACTCTTGGATTCTCACATTTACCTCTATCAGCCCTAAAGCAGCTGCTTCCCATGACAAATGACTGATTCAGTGCAGAATCCCCCAAGTTTCTTTACACAGTCTGCTTTTGCTTGTGGGATTATAATGTAGGGAGGGGGGAGGTGTAACAAAACAAACATGAGGTGGTATAAAATCCAGCTAAATAGGGCTATTCATTTTTGAAAAGCTTTTGATTTGTGAAAAGAGCTGGACTCAGTAAAATATGCACCGTGCTTCAGGAGCTCTGTTCCTATCAGCAGTGGAGAAAGAAGGCAGAGCCTTGGGAACCTCCCCTGTGAAGAGCTGAGAGCTGACTATATTTGAATCTATTTCTTTTAAATTAATTCCAGCCTTTACTAATAATTTTTGGAAGCCATTTCTTTATGGTCATATTATTCTTGCTACTTTATTATAGTAATAGTAGTAATAAAAATAATTATAATAATGATAATTACCACTCTAATATACTCTGCTTAGAGGATTAATCACCATGACTCCTATAGCTAAATATTACTTTCTTTTGCAGTCAGTGACATGCCCAAAGTCTTAAGGAGGTTGTGTGTGTTCTGATCCTCTGAACTCCTTCTGCTGACTTCACTGGAATGGTGGGGTCTCCACTCCTGTCCCTGGCCTGAGGCAGGGTGTAGGCTGCCTCAGCGTCTTGATTTACATCCACTGTTAAACAGCCCAGTCAACGGCAGTCTGACTTCAATATATAGTCAATCAGAATGAACTTTCTTCAGGAAGGACTGCCTTCTGTGGCCAGGCTACTGCAGAAAGGAATGCAGGAAGTAAAAATTTTAGCTGTCCTTTGCCTGCATGGTAAATCTCACCTGTTAAAGGCAGTTAAAGCTGAACAGAAATGCTGGTGCCGAGAGACTGCTGTCGGTTAGCACAACCCTCCAAAGACCTGAGCGTCCATTTTGCACTTGTAGAGAAAGAGTTTTTTGCCCTTGTTAGGCATTCTAAAAATATGGGGCAAAGCAGACCTGAGTGAAGACACGTTATTTTCTCAGTGATGTACTATTTCATGTGTGGCTTTGCTGGTTGGTCTGTTGTCATCCATTGCCCTGTAAGGGAAAGATTTATTTTCTCTGACAGAATACAGAAAAATAACCTTTCTTTTGAAGGGAGGTGTGCAGATTCTAATTCATTTTTAGCAGCCATAGCGAAAAAAAAAAAAAAAAAAAAAGTGACCAACTTTTCTAGTTTCCGGTAAGTAAAAGGCAATCTTTTTTTCTTTCTAATATGTTAAAAAAAAATAATAAAAAGCTTGATGATAAAACTAGAGGGGAAACAGCAAAGTAAGACATTTTTAAAAAATCAGCAGCATATTCATATATTACATCTGACACTTGTTTAAGAATGGAGAGAGTAACATTTCTGTGTTTGAATTGCAACTAATGCTGGTCTTCCCCGCAAATCTAAAAGGTATTTTAAGTGATTCCTTTTTGAATTATGCAATATCCTCAGGGAGCTGGATGAGAGCTCTCATCAGTGTTCTAGAAATTGTTGGTCTAGTTACCCGTTAAATCTTGCCTTTCTTGGATATTTTTTTTTTTTTTTCCTCCTCTTGAAGCCGTGTTGAGCTGTACAGAAACCTGTTCCTGATCACTGACAGGGAAAATGTAGCTTCATCTCAAGAATCCACCCACTTTAGTCTGTCTGTACTGTGGCAAGATGGTAGATGAGTGTTTTCCTACTGGAGAGCTAGCAAGTCAGAGGGAAAATAATCTATGACTAATGTGCCTTGTGGTTCTTCCCATACGTGTCTGTACCTTCCCATATGGGGTATTCTCTGCTTGCTAAGGTAAGGAGCTGCATCTTGCAGAAAATGAGAAAAGGGGGAAGAAAAAGAGGAATGTGACTGTTTGCTGAGACCCTGCTTCTTAGCTGCTGGCTGGAAATATGTCCCTAAAACTTGGAAGTATGGTACTTTCAGCTGTGGTTCACATTGCCGCAGACACCACTGATTCTTAGAGGGAGATTTTTTTCTTCCGAAGCACCATGTGTACGTTCAAGAAAGGGCTTCCATATCTAAGCATAGCCTTCTGTTTGGGCCAAAATGGTAAATATAAAAACTGTCTTGACAAAAACTAGAGGCAGACTCATATTTTGCACTGTTTGATGACTCCTAGATAGCTCACAGCCAGGGGTTCAGTCTGCTGGTGTGCCTGTTGAATGGAAAAGGGAAACTAGAAACTTGTAGTGCTTTCCCTCTCTGAATGTTTCCTTACCTGTTCCTTTTCAGCCTTGTGTCCTTCATCCAAATCCAAAAACATTTTGATTTTGGTGAAGCAGGTTATGCTAGAACTGTTTTAATGGCACAATGTGATCCAGCAAGAGCTTCCCTTTCTCTGGGAGGTTGTTCTTCCTCACTGTGGTTTTCATAGTCCAGCTTTCTGAAGAGAGACCTAATTCCTCTATAACCTGTCTTTGCTGAGGTATGCTCGGTGGATGCCAAAAAGAAGGGTCAGTGTCAGGAAGAAAGACGTCTCACTACCAGATCCACCATCTCCTGCATTGGTAACTGGGCTCTAGCAGAAATGGATAAGCAGGAATCCTAAGCTGGTGGTGGGGAAGGTACAGTATTATTTCTCCTTGATGGTATGTACTTTCTGGAAGGAGTTGTAATACTGGGTTAGCTTATGCTGAACTAATAGGCTGAGGACACAGTAGAGAAAAGTTACGTTGACTCTTAAATGGTCCTTTTCATTTTAGGTCAAATGCATGCTTAAAATACCACTTTTTTGGAAGTTAAAAAAGAAGCGTACATCAGAATAACTTTGAAATAAAGCCACTGGCAAAATAGTCTGGCTTAGGAGCTGCTGGTAATCCTCTTAGCTAATAAGAGGATCACTGAAATGTATTTTCTTGGGGATAATTAAGATCATTAATGGTTGTGATGAATGAGGAATGTAGGAATACTTTTCGGCCAATTATATTTTTAATTATTTGAGGTAAGCAGAGTCTTTAAATCTAGTGAGAATTATTTGAAGTAACTGAGAATGGAAAGCAGTATTTTTTCGTACTTCATGCAGAACATAATTAAACTACCTTTCACTGCAGGTCTGCAGAGAAACCTGCAGAGCTGTCATGCTGAGGGTATGTGCAGTTTATTTATTTCCTTTCTAGTGCACAATGAAGAGTGAACATTTGGTTTGGAGGATGCTTCATTCATGGATATACCTGTGACAGTGAAGTCCTGGTACTTGGTATTCCAGTGCAATAGAAATTAAGTGCACATGGTATATCAACAGTGTCAAGCTGGACATAACTGGTGACTGGTTTCCATGGAGTCATCTTGTGTAGTGTGTCTTGAACAGGCAGCCCTGTATTGCATCAAATGAAACTTTCTGTGCATAAATGAAAAGCTGAAGAACAAATGCTCTCCTTTGGAGGTGAAGTATATAATTACAGCAGTCTGGTAAACCCTAAAGTTCTTGTATTTAATGAATTAATTGGTATCTCTTTCCTTCTATCAGTCTTTTTTTCCTGTGGTGCAGTTTTATTTCCAGACTTTGTAGTGAACCCGATTGTCATTTAGGGCTACCAGTTATTTTTTTGAAGAAATCATATGTGTTATACTGTTTTCTGTTAGAAACAGCTAAGGAGTCTGGCTTTGTCTAGTTTGGAGACAGGGAGGCTGAGGGCCAACCTCATGGGTCCCTACAGCTTCCTGAGAAGGGGATGTGGAGAGAGAGATGCTAAGCTCTTCTCCCTGGTCTCTAGTGACAGGACACATGGGAATGGCACAAAGCTGTACCAGGAGAGGTGCAGACTGGAAGGTAGGAAGGATTTCTTTACTGAGAAGGTGGTCAAAACTGGAACAGACTTCCTCAAGAGATGGTCAATGCCCCAAGCCTGTTAGTGTGTAAGTCATCTGGAGAATGCCTTTAATAACACACTTTTAACTTTTGATCAGCCCTGAAATGGTCAGGCAATTGGATTAGATGCTCATTGTAGGTCCCTTCCAACTCAACTATTCTATCAAACATTTGACTTGCAAAGCATTTGAAACAATGGTGTTGGTACAAGGGACTGAAAATGTTTGCAAAACTTTAGTTGTATGTAATATTTAATTATTCTTGTGTTGACAGTAAATAGTGTAACTCTTCACTGCTAGACCTCCTGCATATTGACATTAGATATTATTATTGCTGCATTTCTATCTTGTGGTATGGTATTCCAACAGAAGTAGCAAAAAGTGCCTGAAAGCAAAGAACAATTTCATTTTCCCCCTGCTGGTGTTTTAATAGACATTTTTTATTGAGGACAACAGTTTGATTTAGATTCCAAATATTTTCCATAAATCCAAACTTGCTTTCCTTCCTCTTACAAGGCATCCCAGTCTCATGCAGGGCACAGAGCAGCTCCTTGCCTGAGTGAGTACCCGGAGACCACACCACTGCTCACAGCTGGCAAAGCTTGAGCTGAGTTACTGTGACTGACCACTGCTAGTGCAAATGTGTGTTCAGAAAAGGCATTAAAAGCAATTTTAAAAAAATCAGACAAAACAAAGGGAACCATCACTTTTAAGTATATATTCCCTATATAATGAGATCTGATGGGATGGATAAGGGAAGGGAAGGATCTGTCTAAGTCAAACACAGCTCTTCTTTACTCTGGGGTGCTAGCATAAGGCTTTCATATCAATCCACATATCCTGTTTGCAGTCATGCAGCAGTCTCCTCTCTCCCTCAAATTGTACCAAGCTTTTCCTTATTTTTCAAGCTGTTTTAACTGACAATTAAAAACCCCCAGGGAGGGGAAAATTGCCTGCAGCAGCAAGGAAAAATTATTTGAGTTATATGGCTTTAATATAAGTGGAAAAGCACTTGAATTATTTTGTTACTTTCTTTTTGTTTGGGGGAAATGAATATTTTTCAAAATATTTGAACTGTTGACAGTTTCCAGTTTTGCATGACAATATTGTTTGTTATAACAAAAATTTATTACCTCTGTTTTGACATTCTTTTGGTAAGGATTTACTTGATGTACTTCACTTAATAGTTGCATAAAAATAAATTGACTCTTATTTTATTTTCTTTCTTTCTTTTTTTTTTTTTTTTTTTTTTTTTTTTTTTTTTTTTTTTTATTCTTTCTCCTTTAATGATATCTCCGCTCTTGGCGATAATGTTGTGGCAGTGTTTTCTTTAACTTCCAAAATGCAGCTGGGTGGTTTCATTGCTGTATATTCAACAGGTTTACTGTGTTTCCTCCAGTTACAAAGGAATTCCTTCCCTCTGCTTGCTACTCAGTGACCCAGCAGGCATAGGAAATGTTCTGTGTTTTTTGTCTAGGAGGTAGAGAAGTGATTTGACGGAATTTGAGTTCCTTCCAGGGTATGTGCTGCACAACAAGCATGGCAATGCGTGTGCATTTTTACAAGATGGAAGCTTCTGTTTTCTCAAGCTTGTAGAGTAAGTTTAGATACGTGGGGTAGCTTCAAATGTACAGAAGAAGGATTGTACTGTCCAGTAAAAAAATCAGTTGATAAAAAAATATTTTGGTACATATGTACATTTTGTCTCAAATTTCTTAGCAAATGTTAAAAAAACCCCCCACTTCTTAAAATCCGTACAAATTGTTAGTACAAAATCAGTCATGTTTGCTGTGTCTAAGAGACTATAGATTTTTTTGGTTAAAATAAATGCTTCAATTTTGAATCTAGCTATAGATTTTTCAGACACAGTGTCCTCAGCTTGCTAGCATGTTTTATCTACAATGGGAAGATCAGAGAGATTGCAGAATTTAGTCTGCTCATATTCACTCTGAGTTCTTTTCAAAAGGCTAGATGATGGAACGTAATTTTGGAGCTTGCTTTCATACAGTATGTCTTTCCTGAGGGTTATAGGTGTAATTTTCTTGCTAGTAGTCTTCCATGCTTTTTGTCAATTATAAACAGGCATTTCTGTGGTTTCTCTTCAGATAATATTCTGAGGGATGATATAATTTCCTTGTTCAAGGAGATTGTTTGAAAGGACGGGGAGGGACCTGGCTTTTGAAAAGGACTCACTGATATGAAAGTGGTGCATTTCTCATGCTCAGTTCTGGGGCTACTACTTGGTATCTATCCACCTCTGCTGTGCTCAATTCTTCGTCAAAGAGTTTCTTAGTCCTTTGTCTTCCTTTGGAAAGATTTCCTAGAAATTCTGGAGAGAAAACAAATACGCAGACATATTCCGGAAATGAGAAAGAAGTAGTTACTGGAAAAATGGAATAGCACAATGTAGTAGTTATTAATATGGAGCATGGATGGAGTAGTGGGAATTAGAGTGGACGTTTGTTTTTGCTGGTAGCTGGAATTAATACAAGAAATGATGAGGGAGAGCTGTGGGAATGTTGCCTTTGCATTAGGCATGAAGGAGTGGGTGATGGGGAAGGCTCAATAGCCTTGGGGGGGTGGACGGGGGGCGGGAATCAAATTTCCTTTTCTGTGTGTATTACACATTGTATCTCATGAGTACTGAACTTTGAAAAGATGACCCTCAGCCCCTTCAGGTTTTCCCTCTCACCAGTGTGTTTGAATTGCAAAAGGTTTGGTTTTTATTCCCAGTCTCCTGAAATTCTGCAATTCTTTTTTCTCTTCCAGTGTCAGTCAGATGACCTGACAGACAAGAGTGGTGGTGTGTCTTCAAGAATAGTACAGCATTCTAAAATAGCACAGTTGTATTGAAAATGATATATTTTTCACACTACAAATAAAAATGTGTGCATGGTGTTTGAGTGGCATGCACTCACATGAAGAAATTGAAACTACTTGTACAGGTCCACTAAAGAGAATGAGTTTTAGAAGATTAGTCAGATTTATTATTTCAAAAGAAATTAGATTGTAGGGCATGATAGCATTGTTGAAAGTAAGGTAATTATATGGATTACCACTTGATGGGTGGTTTTAAGGGTTTTTTTTGTTTCTTTGTTGGGTTGTTGGTTTATTATTACTATGGTCCTGCAGTGTGATGTGTCCTTTCCCTGAACATTCAGGAGGGTTCCTCTGAC
This sequence comes from Columba livia, assembly GCF_036013475.1. Lineage (NCBI taxonomy): Eukaryota > Metazoa > Chordata > Aves > Columbiformes > Columbidae > Columba > Columba livia. Next base: position 47,645,718 of record NC_088605.1, read on the forward strand.
TGCTGTGATTGACTTAGCTTTGTCTTTGTATCCTAAGAGTTGAGAAATTTGAAAACCCCTGTCAAAGGGACTTTCTCATCTTCCTGCCACTTTATGGTGAAGGAAATCTGATAGCATTTTTTAACAAATAGGTCAGCACCACTGAAAAGAGCTCCTCTGAGAAACAGAACTATGTTATGTGCCAAATGTAAACTTAATGGTACAATAATTGCACATGTACCAAAGACACATTTTGATATACCACCTTGTCCTTCTTAGTGGCCAAACCCATAACATACATGCAATTTATACTTGAATATGAAGATATCATCTAATAACTGCTGTACCTTATATATGCTTATGTAATATGTGCACTTTGATGGCATAATAGACAAGAGCTTTTTCCGTCACTTAAGACCATAGCAGAGGTTTTGCCAGTCTGTGCTGTACAAAGCTGCAGATTTCCCAACATGCTGCTTCCTGATGGACCTTCAAAGAGATCCAGCTTTCTTTTTCTAGAAGACTAAATCAAGAATGCTCCAGATTCAGCCTCTGTCCACATAACTGAAAGTTATTCTAGGTAGGATGCTGCTAGCTCAGTGGTTTGGTAGAGTTGTGGCCAAAACCAAATGGTGTTTGCTTATTTCTTTTAATATCCATTCCCCATTTAAAACATGTCTCTAAAAGCCCTTCCCTGTTAGCTGAGCCATTTTCACTTTTAAAATTTCTATTACAAATGGCTAATTTCAATCTGCGTGCACAGTTCCTGCCTGATCTTCAACAGAAGAGGCAGAGTCAAGCTACCAAACTTTTCCTCCTTGGTAACATTCCCCTTGTCTGCAACTTGCTCTTGGAGATGTTGTCTCTCGAGTTGCTTTTCTGTCATTTGTGCGTATAGTAGACTTGCTAGGGCATTTTTCATCTGTGACAAGATCTTAGTATTAGGGTGTTGCTGTGTTCGTGATCGAGCCTATTAGACAGCTTATAAAATCAGCCCATTTACTTGTAAGAAACAGCTAAGTGAAGAAATGCAGGAGGCATAAAGAAATTACCCCAAGCAAGTGGGAAGTAAAGGAGTATAACAAAATCTGAAATTATTATTTTTGTTCCTCTTCCTTCCCATGTGTTTCTTGTACAACTTAGTTATAAATGCCTTTCCCCAAAGGATGTTACTTCAATGTACCTCTCTTTATTGTTGAAGTTTTTTTGCTGCGTCAGGGAGTTATTCTCACAACCATGTGCTTTTTGGGTGGTAGAAACACCTTGCTCTTGTTTAACTCTTTTAGTCTCACCTGTTGCTTTACTTAAAAGCAAAGTTAAATGCAGAAGAAGGAATTGATGAGTATTTTAATGGAGTGATTTAACCCTTCAAAAGCACCCACACTGAAAATAAAATGAGTATGCTAGGAAAATAGTGTTGGAAACAAAACACATACCAAACAGTGCCACGCTGTCCCCTTGCCACATATAGTAGTCTGTCACAGGCACTAAAAGCCTCCTGCTCTGATTATGTTGAATATTTGCTTAAATAATTACTCCAGAGATCAGAGTGGATTGAAAAGGATAGCCTATGTGGGTGTGTGAATATTGATTGCTCATTGATCTGTGAAGTCCGGGAGGGTCAGAAAAAAAGGTAGATTTTAATTTATTTCTATGGTGTTTATTTCTTTGTTAAACTCTGGATTCTGATCTGTAGATTGCTTCCTTTGTAGCAATGCCAGCTCAAATGCAGAGCCTCTGTTTCCCCTCCCTCGTCTCTGCAGCATCTTGCCCAGGCTTTTCATTCTCAGGGACCTGTTTGGGTGGCCACAGGCTGTGCTGGGTAAAGAAACAAATCTGATGGAAAAACAAGTTCTCGGCCGCCCAGCTGCACTGGGACTCTGGTGCTGTTTCCTCAGCAGCCACATGCATTCCTCTGCTAGCAGAGTACCTGATTGAAAAAGCACCAGAAACACTTAAATGAGGAAAAAGGAGAGATTCAGGTACCTGCTGTGTCTACTGCTGTGCCAGAGAGCCCACATCCACTGTGTTGCTGGATCATTATGAATGCTTATTTGAAAAAAATCTGCAGGGCTGTTCACAAGTATGTTGTCAATCTTAGCGTGGGACTTGTATTTTCAAAAGTGTTAGTTCAGGTTTTCAAGGTATGCAGCCAATAACAAGCAGAATTCTGCACATGGTCAAAGTCAAATGTAGAACTACCATGTTTGCTAATGGAGCAAGATTTTATTCCCTGGCTTCTGGAGCTGCTAGGCCTGAAGCTGGCCAAGAAAGAAATGGGAGGTTCTGAAGAGGTCACCACCTGGAAGGTTAATGAGTTGAGTTTGGTGGGACTGAGCATGGGCACAGGTTGCCCAGGGAGGTTGTGGGGTCTCCATCCTTGGCGATATTCAAAAGCCATCTGGACACTACCCTGTGCAGGCTGCTCTAGGATTAGACAAGAGGACCTCCAGAGGTCCCTTCAACCTCAGCCACTCTATGATATTCATGAATCCTCTTTCCACAGGCTGTGGCCACAATTGCATATTCATCAGGCCCTTGTCCTTTTGTCAGATATCTCAGAAGAAGAGTACCATTGTCTAGTGTAAAATTTTTCACTGTTTATTGGTAGTCTCAGGACTAGTAACTGTGGTTCCATATGATGCTCAACTTGTTCATCCCCTTTACTTTTTCAGTTTGGTTGAAAATATTTTCATCCAGTTTTCCCCCCATTATTTTCTGCTGTTGAATAATGATGGAGTGATTTAATCTGTGTTACATCAGTCTTTTTAGGAAAGTCCTCACTGTGGAAAACTGACACATGATAGTGTGATAATGCAAAAATTGCTTTGTCCAGGTTGATATTTTGGCTCTGGCTGGGTTCTCTATTAGATGATGTGTAGGTGAGGAGAGGAGAACAATTCACCTTGTTTCTTAGTGTAGGTGCATTGGAAAAGCCCTGTTGGTTTATACCTTCTGTTCAGCTAGGTTTTTCAACTTGCACTAGTCAGATGAAATTTCAGCACTTTTGGGAGAGAGTAAAATAAAACTATATGTCTGTAAAGTATACTGTAGGACTGATTAATTATGGGGTTTTTTTCCCAGAATTTGGGATTTTTTTCTTTTCTCTCAAACACATGTGTATATGATGGTCATGTTTCACAGGTTCATCTAGCAAGCTTAAAATCTAAAGGTTACTAGTGAATTAAAGCTAGAAGCGGATTGACTGATTATTCCTTGTAACTCTGTAATAACAGAATTTATTTATGCTGCACCTAGATTTTCAGTGTGACTTGGTGTAACACCACATGATATGTCGCACTAGTAACCACAAAAATAGGAAGATGGCACCCTGAAGGTGGGGAGCAGGAAGAAAGGGCTGATGGTAGAGGAGGGCTCATGGGAACTGGCTGCAACAGGCTGGCTGTGCTTTTCTGGCTGTGGCTTTTATCATGAAGCTGGAAGGCACAAATGGAAGGAATATATTAGGAGCTCATAAAGATTTCAGCCTGTCACCATTGGTGCACACCTGTCTTTTGTTCTCCCAAATATGATGTTCCTACATCTGCCTGTGTATGTCTCCAGCTCAATACTCCGCTCTGCTTTCAGTTACTTTCATCAGCTTCACTTGGTTTCAAAGTGGCTGCTGATCAGCATGTTGCCTCATTGCAAGGAAAGGTCTGCTGTCTTCCACTGAAATCTCAATTGAGCTTCCAGCTACTGATGTGCTGAACCGCTGGGTGCAAGCAGTCGCTGATGTCTGAAAGTTAATAAGCACTTGCTGCTAATCAGCTGCTGCAAAATGCAGCTGGGATCAGGTACAGAAGTGGCTGCATAGCCTGTGTGGAGCTGTGGTCGCTGTAGTTTGCAGCAGCTGATCAGAGGTCTTTGAGATAACTGCTTTTCTCCTGGGAGGGAAGAGGGATAAGGGCTAGTTAGCTGCCTTGGTGGTAGCTGGGTTTTGAAACACCAATTATCTGTGGTTACTAGTGGTGGCCTCCTAGTTCCAGCATAGGTGGAGCAGCAGTGGTGCGATCTGGAGCTGGGAGCAAGGAGAGAACTTGCTGGTTTAAAGGATGCTGAGTGAGCTGTAAGTAATGAACTTGTTCAGATGCAGTGAACACCAGACACAGAGCAATTTCTGCTTACCTACCAGCTTTTGTCTGATGAGATTTGACAGGGACATTGCTTTGGTATAGCACTCTCTGCCCCCCATTTCACTCCATTTCTGTACTCACCTTTAGAAATTCCCAGGCCAACTGTCTCTGGGCTACCCAGCATGCGGAGGTGAGCAAGTCCAGTACTCTCCCCCTGGGCTGCAGCAGCCTCTCCGGGTTGTCATTCCGGGCTCTCCTCTACAGGCAAGCCTGGCAAGTTCTCACCTACCCATTGTGGCAGGATCTGTCTGGTGCTGTGGCCATGTGTTTTTTGGACTTGCCATGAAACACAGAAAAAACAGGTTGGACTGAGATATGGTGAAAGGGACAGATAGCAAATAGGTGAAAATTGTTTTCAGCCTTCTATTTCAATTTTGGTTTTCTGTAGCGAGGTCTAACAATGTTATCTTTCACACCTCTGGCAGACAAAGCTTTGTGCTATCCAAAGTATTGCTGCCAGAAAATCCTCTGTGTTGATGCTGAGATTGGAAGGATGTTTTTCTCTCCAGGCTAGCAACTTAATGGTTGGACTTGATGGTCTTAAGGGTCTTTTCTAACCAATACGATTCTATGACTCTAACTGCTAAGAGATTTGGAAGAGTAATTCAGGGTGTTACCTGCACTTTTTTCTGTAGATGCCCTTCTGCAAAACTATAAATCCTAACCTGCCCAAAGGAGTTCTTTAAGTGATGTTGTTAGCTTGGTTCAAGTCAAACAGTTTGACGTTCTTTGATCAGAAGTATTATGTGAGGCTGATGGTCAGTATTCCTGTACTTCAGCTCAGAACTTGAAATTCATCTCTGCCACAAGCACACATGGTTTGTTTTCAAATTCTTTGCAAATGCTTATTTTATTAGGCAGCGATGGCCAAACACTGCAGGATGGCCTTTGATATGCTCTGTAGCCAAGCAGCTTTAACCGTGTTGGCAAAGCCCTCTGAAGGGAACACCGCTGGGACCAGCTGCAGCCGCTCCTGTGGGCAGCGCCACCACTTCCCTTGGGCCATCAGCCGCCTGCCCTCACTCAGAGACACCCACCAGCCATGTGCGTCAGTGGCCAAGGGCTCCCCCTTCACCCTCTTCCTAGCCAGCAGAGCAGAGCCCTGTGGAGCGCACTGGACTTCTTTCTAACAAACTGGTGGCATGCTGTAAGCACCTGTGAAAATTTGGGTGTTGCTTTGCAAAATGCAATGGCTCTTTGAGAGTGGTAAAGTTAACTGAGTACGAGATAATATTTTCCATATCCATATCACAGTGTGGAAGAGCTGTGACAAATTTCAATAATTGTTCTTATGAATTTCAGCGGTATCTGTAAATACCTTTTTTTTAAAACATACCACTTAGTAGAAGTAACGGATTTATTTAGGCATACAGCAGGATATTTCTAAATCAAGACCCATAGCCTTCCATTTCTGTTGGTCAGTAAGGCTTTTGTTAAGGTATTTGACGAAAGGGCTTTTGTGTTTTAAGGTGCCAACTTACTGAGCATGAAGGTAAAAATGTTATTACACTTGTCTAACTTAATAGTATTCAAAAACCTGGTTAGGACTGCTAGGTGCACTGCCAAATCAAAATGTGCAAACAGGTCTTTTAATCTGATTAGGTCTCTAAAGTGTTGATATAATACAGGCCAATAACTCCTGCAGGAAATCCCGCTGTTTGAGATTGTTGCACAAGTAATGCAGTAGTAATAAAGTGTCTATCTTTTTTTTTTTTTCTTCATAACATGCTGGCCAGAGCTTTTCACTCACCATTGATTTGGAACACTCACAGCTGTGCCCAGTATTTTATCTTCATTAAAATAATAAAAGAGGAACATACACCATGGTTTGAAAATGCAATTGCCTGTGGTGGGCATGAACTCCCTCTGATGAAGTCGGAAAGTGGTGGCAAAATAAAGGCAATAGTATTTTTGTGTCATTTTACTTGTTTGATGATAGAGTTGTCATTAAGACAGACACATAAATTCTTCCAAAAGCTAGATTAACCTTCATGGCCTACATTTGAAATGCCAATTTAAGATCTTCACCTTTGTGTTGAACTTACCTGCTCCATTGCTGGGGTTCAGCAACACAGAACCGCTCAGTTAAGAGACTTATCATGCGAGAGGCACTCAGGTGGTTGAACTCCTTGCTAAAGGTTGTTGTGAATTTCCAAAGCTGAATATGTTTCAGAAAGCAATTAAACACGCTTGTGAAAGGAAGATTCACTAGTATGATGAGATGCAGGTACTGCCTTTGTCTGAGAATTCCCCAGCGAGGGGGATGGGCTGGGAGGTGCCTGGCTGTGTGTACTCCTCCTCCTCCTCTTCCTCCTTCCCTTTGGGTGGGAGCAAATGCTGAACTCAACGGGGCTCCTTAAGGCCCTGGAGAGGGCCGGGTTTGTTGTGCTTCTTGTCCCCTTCTGCTGATAACCAGAGGAGCTGTGATGGGGGAAACAACCAGGCTATTTCTGATGGAAGAGGACTCTGACCCTCCTCCAGCAGCCCAGAGAAGTTCTTTGTTGAGGAATATTTTTTCCAGAGGAACCTTCCTGTTTCCCTGCAGTCTGATCTGGCATTTCCCATGGTCCGATGGCTTTCCTCACCTGTAATGAGAGTTTCACTGGAGGCTTACTGCAAATACACATAGGAGGCAGCACAAAGGTTTTTTTTTTTTCTTTCTTGCATGGCAGTTGCATCTTCCCATTTTCTTATAGTGTTGTGCTTAGAGACTTTAATTCTCTGGCAGGTGGTGTATGGTATGTTTTTCAAGCCCTGCATCTTTTGACTCTTAGGATACTCTCTGCTCTGTGACTTTATGAAGCTGCTTAAAAACTGTTTCTAATTTCTGAATTGAAATTCCCTTAAAATTGTATTGTGCGATGTCATCATGATTCAGCTTTGTACAATATGATCCTACTTCCACAAGTCATCTTGTTCTGTGCCTTTTTTTTTTTTTTTAAGATATTCATGTGCAATTTTAATCCTGTGATACAATGACACTCCTGAGTTCTCTGTTGTGACTCAGAATTTCAAATGTAAATGTTGCTTTAACATTACTTTTGGTTCTGTCTAATCTCAGAGTCTCATAACAAAATCTCTTGGAGAGTCCATGTTCTTTTGTATGTGCTTTTTATTTCTAATGCATATTTTCTTGGAAAGTGGCTGATGATATAATATGTAGAATTTTTTAAATCTTCACTGCTCTCTCTTCTGAAGAACTTGGTGAAGTCTAATATTACCCTTCAAATAGGCAGGTGAGAGCTTTGGAGATGGGTAATTTGTACCTTTTAAAAAGCCGCACTGCCTCGCTTTTGTCTCAGAATTTATTATGCTTCCCAAGTATAATGTGACATACTGAATAGGGCAGGGGGTGGGGACATTGTCTTCAGCTGACACGCTGTTATCAGCGGGACTGTGTTTCTGGACATAAGGTTTCGCAGTCATTGGTCATCCGAAGAAAGCTTTTCCATCGGAGGATTGGACAAGAAGATGCGTCAGTTTGCTGCCCGTCTCCAAGGTACTGGTGATGCTGCCTCCCTCCACAAGCTGGCTCACGTCACAGCTCCATCACCCAGCGGGGTGTGGGCTTTTTTTCTCCTCTTCTCGGTTTTAATTCTGTATTTGCTTCCTACTGCATTTCTTAATCTGTCTTCTGCCAAATGCTAACAGCATGATATTTTGCAATCATTTAGGTGAATACAAGAAGGACGAACTCCTGGAAGCTGCTAGGTGAGTGCTGCTTAGAATATAAAGCATATTTTGTGGGTGGAAGCAGGAGAGGAAAAGGGATTTTTAAAACAGCGATGTTTTGTCATTGCCTTTCCATTAAATGATGCAAACAAACCACTTCATTAACATAAATCGCTTTGGACTTTATGGTCTGATACAAACGGAAAAGCCTGTTTATGTAATTGAAATTCCTCCCTATGGTAGTTATAAGGTTAATATTGAGTTTTTGTCTTAAGCTGCTTAAATCCTCTTTATCATTTTGTGACTGTTCTTTTTAGGAGCAAATTAAACATGAACATTTTTCTTTTCTTTTGGTTTTTACTGCTATCCTAGGATAAATTTTGAAAATAGGCTTTATCAGAACAGAACATAAAGAAGCCTATACAAAAGGTGTAAAGTTCAGTCATATATTCCAAAGATGCTTTCATGCTTCCTTCTGACAGCACAAAACCATTTTATATAGACTGTTAACCCTTTTAAAAAATTTCTGGATATTGGTATGCGGTTGTTTCAAATGTTCTGGGCTGTAGCCTATGAAAATGTATTTGATTCAGCATTTAATTCAGCAAATGGCTTTCAGAGAATCTGTAAAATTAGATGAAGGAAACATAGGATGAGGTTAAGGAGAGAATTGCGTGATCTGTAAATTTAATATTCTTTTCTGTATTTACCCTTTGTCTTGAAATGTTCAGAAGATCCTTTAGCTAGCTGACATTCTACCTGGCAAAGTGCAAATTTCAATATACTCTACTTTTATATCCAGCTTCTTAGCAAATGTTTTGCACAGAGCTCTGCCCCTTTTTTCCCCCTTTCGGTAATCTTCTCCTTTCCATTTATAGGAGTGGTAATGAAGAAAAACTGATGGCTTTATTGACTCCTTTAAATGTGAACTGCCATGCAAGTGATGGGCGTAAGGTAAGTTAATACCTGCTTTATATTTCTATTATTCAAGAAAGACCAATTTAACCTGTATAGATGTATAAACCAATAGAGTGTATGGGGGAAAACCTGTAATGTCTTTTCACTATGAAATTAAATGCTGTTGTACTTGATGCTGGCAGTTGTGACAGATCAACAGTCAGCAGATGTGGATTTTGTGTGTCTTGTCTTTTACATGTCAGACCCGGGTGTACACATTAAGTGAATCCTTAAGACCTTTTATAAGAAAAACAAAATGTACTGTTTTAGATGAATAAAATAACTAAAGGAGGAAAGTTATTTGTATTTGAACATCATCTGGGTGAGGTGGTTGGTATTCAGCTTAGCTCCTAATGCCCTGCCACGTAGACTGGCACTGTATTGATACGTTTAACACCTTCTGCATTTCCTTAAATTTTACATTATTGCTTTGACTTTCTCTGGCAGGGATGTTTGAGTTATATTAAGGATTAGGCTGAAACTGGAGGAGGGAAGAACATACGGAGTGAGAAGTAGATCCTATGATTTTTTGATGTTTTAGATATCAAGAGGATGGTCTGTCTAGACTGATTTACAAACGTTGGTTATTTTTTTTTTTACCGTGTACCAGAATGTTCTTAATCTGCATCTCTTAAACATCTCTCACGTTTAACAGTACATCTCACTCAAAGAATGGGAGTGTTTACCTCTATAGGTTTCTCTATTTTTTGTGGAGTGTGTTGGAGTGTGCTATAAACCTCATTCTGAAGCTGTTGTGGAACAGCCCAGTTCCACTGAAATCTGTGGAGATAATCCAGTTTATGCTGCCTTTGCATTAAGACATGTTATTGCTGTTTATAAAAATGTAGCTACGTTGTGAAAACATTCCTATTTTTAATACACATTCTCAATTGTGATGTCTATGATACCTACTACGTGAAAGAAAAAACAGTCGGTTTTTCACTTGTTTACATTTATCACTAATGGAACATTTATGAATCATCCAGTTTTTTAAAACAATTTTATGATCTGAGGACATGCAAATGAACAGGGGCTTTATTCAGTTGCATTGGAACTGATGAAATACTCCCCCTATTTTTAATATTAAACATATTGCCCATACTTCTTCTTTTCCCTTTTGTTTTTTTAAGACTCTACCACTCTAATGAGAATCTATTTAGGTATTAATAGCGCATTGTGTTGTAATAATTAAGGATGGTGGTATGCAGCAGTGCATTACTGAGTAATTGAGTCCCCATCGCTATTGATTTAAGGTCAAAGGCCAAGAGTTGTGATTTCTGTCAATATGAAGGGGAATAAGCCCTTGCAGATATGTTATCTAGAATATTTACCACTCTTTTTATTTTTTTAAAAAAAAGCTTTTAGAATTCATACTATGCTAGTGGCAAACATTTACGTATAATTGCAGTCTCTGAATTACTTTGAAAATGTATGCCCAGAGCTCAAAGCATATTGCAGTTAAAGCTAATCAACATGGACACTTTGATAATTTGCTTGTCTGTTTGGTTGTTGGTAAATTCACTAATTATTAAAACTCCTTTTAAGATGGCTTGGCATTTATATTAATTATTTTTTTAATTATGTCTACCAGATATTTTTTCCCCCACCATATGTGTGCAGACTGTTTACAGTGAAGTAATTCTCTGTAGCAAGTGTGCTGTATAATTGTTAAGTCTTTCACTTGTGAGGCAAAGATTCCAGGTCCTGCAACCAGTGCAAGATCACTTTTGGGGTTTAATCATTCTAACCTGTCCTGCAAATTAAGTGAATTTTTCAGCCTACAGCACAGCATTCTTGTAAATGAAAGTCTTAGCTGGTGTAGCTGCCTCCTGATTGATGTATGGTGATTTACACTAGCTGAGAATTTGTCCATTTGGGAAGTTGGCTTTTGCATTCCTTAATGCTTTTCGTAGTTATTTTTTGCATATTCCTTGAGTTTTCAAGCCTCAAACTTACCACAGTGTGAGGCACCAGAGTCAACACAGCGGTCAGGGCCAGGAAGTACAGACCCTGGAGTAGCCCGAGATTCTCAGCATTGTACTTACTCTGCAGTACAGACATATCCACAAACTCTTGTGTACATGCTTCTCCAGTTTGTGCATTTCTCAGCTTTGCACATTTTTGAGATGCCCAGGATTACAGTGATAAGGGAAACATTTCCCCTTGTAGGGGAGGAAATTGAGTCCCAGTACTTAATGGGCAATTATTTTTCCTGTATAGCATGTGGTGATAGTGGCTTTTTTCATACTTTGGAGTGTGGCTTTCCAGAAGTTGTTCTCTAACACCCACTGCACTAGAACTGAAAAGCAGAATTGTCAGGATATTGTTAATCACAGTATTATTTATTTCATTGCTGTATGCAGTTTACCTTTTTTTTTCCCTCTTCTGCGTCCCACATATGCTAACATCTGGCGTTCCTGGATTCCCTGAACACCATATCTGCTGTGAGGTTGTGCTTCATAGAATGGATAAAAGGGATGGAAAACGATGGCAGTAGCTTGCTGTTTTGATGGCAGTTCGAGTTGGAAATAACAAAAGCTTTCTGCATTTTGTGTGCTGCTTGTAGCCTTTTTGAAAAGTATTGATAGCCAGAGTCTGATTCCTACGGGATAAGCATCCATGCTGCTAAAACAGTTGCAGCTGGTGCTGATAACCATCAGTCCATCTGCTTATTTAGCATAGAGGTCAAAGACTGAATAGGAGTGAAAACTGAACTTGCTTCTTCTTTCCCAAGTCACAGTTTAGATAGATCATGAGCATTGTAGAAGTGTCCACATTACTGAAGCTCTTCAGGTGATGCCTGAAGAGGGAATTCATTCTCTGTTGCTACTCTTGCAATTATTTTCTGGAGTGAAAAATGAAGGAGTGTGTGCAAAAAGAGCAATTTTATATATTGGCTAAAGCATTCCTGCATACCGAGGACCTCTGTAATTTGTAGGATTTTGTTTTGATGACAAAGAAAAACCAACAATAATATATTGGAGAAACAACTATTTCATTGAGCTAGGTAACAATTTTTGAGTAAGGCTTATGTGCCTGTTGAATATATATGAGGGCACAAATAATAGTGCACAAGTACTGAGCCATGCAGTGCAGAGCTATATGGTACAGTGTGTGCAAATAAGTGTTATGCAAGGGTAAAATTTCACTAGAACTTGCTTTTTAAAACTATCCCCTTTGTTTGCTTTTAAAAAGCAATGCCTAAGCTGAAATATAATAATGCCAGTAATTTTTCATAGCAATTGGTCTTGTTTTGGTATTTTTTTTAATAAGAGATTGAAAAATCACAGAATCATTAGTACGTGGTGTGTGTAGTGTAAAATTTGCATGTTACATCACTTCTGTTTAGATAGCTTCCTAAAGGATTTGCTTTGTCAAAACAGAACTTAGCCAAAATGCACATCACCTGCATATTCCCAATCGATTTGAAATTTCACTGTGTCCAGCCTCTGAGCTCTGCCAAACCATTTGGTCCTTATGTAATCTATAGAAGTAATAGCTTCTGGAAGATATGCTGTAGTATTGAAGAGGTGGTACCGAACTTTCACACTGGTAAAAAGCCAAGGCACCTATTTACATCTTCATCTACATAAAGCTATGTAGGCTCCAGAAACATGCTTTACAGCCCTCATTATTTTCCCTCAATTTTTTTTTTTTCTCCGGGGGCATCTTTTTTTAAGACTCACTTGTGGGCGAATTTTCAAAAGATGTTTTTGACTATTTTAAAACAACATGTTCCTATCTGCTACTGACAGCTAAAACTGTGTTATTCTGTCGTGGGGGCTGCATTTCTGACTTGGTACTACAGTCACAGTTTACCTAAACCAGTAGTTAGTTGTGAGAGACAGGCTTAAAATAGAAATGTATCATGGTTGCAAGTTGAGTGGAAGCCATCTCTTAGCCCTCTCATTTCCTTTGGAAAGCTGTTGTGGACACTTGAAAGAAATTTATGTTGCCTCAATTTTTAAAATAAAGAAGTATCTGAGCTAATATGGAAGCGCTGTTTTGTGCAATTCAGATGAGACCTCTTCTTTACAAGGCAGGCTTCCCAGATGATCTCTTGACAGCTTTCCCAAGTGAACTGCATCTGGCAGACATGGTAGCTATTAGCAATGGGAGGGCGATTTTTGTTTTGAAGTTGGATTTTTGCTGGTATATAAACTCCTGCCCCTGTATTGCGTTATGCATTCTCAGATCATGCTGGCACTAAAATACTGGGTTGTCAGTTGAATAAAACTTTCTCTTCATGCAAAGGAACCCAGCTCCTCTGGTCAGACATTACTGAAAAAAAAAGTTTGCTTTGCTCCTTTTCTCAAGGTTCATCTCTTTCAAAATAGAGCAGATATCTGAGATTTTGAGATCTTTGGAGCACACCACAAATATTTTTCTGTAGAATAAAATGTTTGCTTCCTATTTTGAAAGTATTGTTTCCATTGATCTGTTGCAGCTGCTTTTTGCGTTTGTGTTTCTGCGTGAACCGTATGAGAAACAAAGAATACCATGGCATTACCTGTGAACAGCTTGCTCTCAGGTATTTGTTCAGTACAAGGCAGGAATTGCTACCAGAAGGCAGCACACGATGCATTTCCTACACAGCTGCATTGGTTTCCTTCCTTCACCTTCCCTTCCTGCCTCACTACTTGGAAAACAAAAATGTAGAGGGTCCTTTCCAATCCCTAACATTCTGTGATTCTGTAGGGAGCCTGCAAACAATGCACCTCTGTTCTTTCAAAGGGCGGGACCATCCAGCACTGTGGATGAGGCAGTGATCCCATAGAAAAAAATAATAGGCAATTATTTACTAAAAGGACATTTCTAGCATGCGCTCGGTCCTACTTCATTTTATTTCACTGTTGTCTTCTGGCTCCTAGTGCGCCTTTCTTTGCTTATTCCCACTTTTCAGTCCTTAACAGCTCCCAGTACCAGTCCTTAACGCTTGGTATTATGCCTCTGCCACACCATTGCATTTCCAAACCAGATGTAGACAACCCTGGATCCAGAATACCAGTTACAGACCTTTGCATCAAACTTTGTGAGTCATAGGAAATGCACTTGCCTCTAGAGTTTGAGGCTGTTTCTTCAGGCTGCTCCTTTCTGCCATACAAACATTAATTCTTCTTGTGCATGGCATCATCCAGGTTCATGGATGCAGGGTACAGATGTAAGAAATCCAACTCTAAGGAGGTCTGCAGTGTGGTGCTGAGTACCAGCATTCTTGGCCTGAACCAACCACTGCACTAGATGTGTGCATTTTTGGGGGAGGACGGAATGCCCCGCAGCTCCTGCTATGAGACATCTCTGATACCAACTAACGTTCTGTTGAATAGAGTTGCAAATTCTTTCTCTTGCCTCCTCTGCTCCTTTCTATCTGCAGCCAGCTTGATCAGCCTGTGAACAAAGGGCTGATAACTAGAAATTGAATTCTAACAAGATCAGGTGAAACATGTCTCCTCTGAGCAGGGAGTCTCCAATTTGCTGCTGGTAAATGGATTTGCTGGTCCCTGTTCCAGAATTCTGGTTGTTCTCAACCATTTTCATGAAAAATCCTGCAGTTCAAAAGAAAATTGGTTTGCCTTTCAATTTCTGAGTCTGTATGGAATGATCGATCCATGTTTTCACAAACTTTTTCTTTACAGCTATTAAACCTACAGATCTGAGCAGAGGTTGAGATTCTCTTGACTCTAGGAGCTGGGGATTGAAGAAGAACGCCGTGCGTTGCAAGACTTGTGAACAGATTGTGTGCTAGTGACACTATAAACTTTTAGAATTGTGTGCATTTTTCTTGTGCTACAGTGACAAAAATGAAAATTAATACCACATAAACCTACAGGTCTGTTTGTTCTATACATTTGTGGTGTACAGATTGTATTCAGATGAGCGTGGAACATCTTTTGGAAGAAATTATCTTGTGTATAATAAAGATTGTTGTTTAAATGTTGTGAAAATACACTTTATACAAACAAAAGCTGCATATTTGAGCAAAAAACTTGTGAGCAGATACTTGATGCAAGGCATTTTTGTCATATACCCAGGGGTATTTCATAATCTGTCTCCTTGGTTAGTCTAATAAAATAAAAATTTTTAAAAATAGATTTTAAAGTGTTTAACTAGAAAATGTCGTTTTCTTTCAGAAAAAGACATCTCCATGTAGAGTAAAGCCAAAACAGTTATTCCAGAATAACTGGGTAGACAAGCCTTTGCTGAATCTGCTCACTTGCTGGTTACTAGCATAAAGGGTCAGTCTGGTTTTGATGAAGTAGCATAAAAGAATTAAGGGACAATACAGAGCATTTCTATTTCTGTTTAAAACAAATCTATTATTCTGAAAGCATATTGTTTTAAAAATTGGGGATTTAAGATCCTCCTTTACTGTGGTCAATGACTGCTGTGTTCTGCAAGTGTTCATGCTTCTTCTGCAGCCTCACCAGTGACCTGTATTGGGTATGAGCATGTATAGAGTCATGGGAGAACTTGTCATCAAATGCCAGCTGCTCCATGGCAACTGGTGTGTATAAGCTCTTATGCCACCTCAGCTGTGAAGTCATTCACAGTACCTGAGCAAACTCAGGGCAGACGGGGGTTGGACTACAAGTTGGCATCCAGAGCTCATTTCCAAGCTCAGTTATTCTGTTATACCTTGGTGACCCACAGTAATATATTTGTATGGTCCATACTCCCAACTTTGATTTTGGTGAAGGGCTTCATAACCTTAGAGCCTATCCCTGTGTATGCTAGGTGGACTGAAGGAGGGAAGAAGATGGGCAGAAGTTCTAAGCAACTTTTAGCGAATATGTGCCTCAGTGGTGAAAATAAGTACTGTAGGTCAGATGCAGACGTTTCTGTATTATTTTCAGTTATAGCTATACTTCTCCATAATTAAGTTAAATG
Organism: Columba livia; assembly: GCF_036013475.1. NCBI lineage: Eukaryota > Metazoa > Chordata > Aves > Columbiformes > Columbidae > Columba > Columba livia. The sequence continues at coordinate 47,661,350 of NC_088605.1, forward strand.
TTTCAAATAGAAGTCTGCACTCAAAATTAAGGGTGTTTCCTGGGCTTAGGTACTGGAGCGCTGTGATAAAAGGTGGCATTTCCAACATTACAAAAAGGTTGCAAAGCAAATGCTATAATGCTATAATGTTTGTGATGTACTTGGGGCAGAAGTACGCAATGCAGTACACACATAAAAACAACATTTTTTAAATGGCCACAACTGTATTTTGCCTTTAAAATACCATTTTGGTAGCTCTCAGGATTCATGCATGTCAGAAGTAGTGACAAGTTATGCTCTTTCTTATGCTGTGATCCCATCCTGTTTCATCAGCCAAGCATGGTAAAAGTGGATAACACAAGAATCTGTCCCCTGACTTCATGCAGTGTAGGTGATTGAGCTTAATTTCTCTCTGTGGTGTCACTTAAGACCTTCTATAGCCAAAGATTATATGTTTTGAATAAAATGTAAAACTGATCTACCTGCTCTAAGTTTCTGTTAGGACACCTTAAATGTTTTCCCAAAACAAAGTTTCAATTAGTTCATTCACCTTCACCTGTTTTCATTTTCTTCAGGACTTATTTGAAGTGTACTCTGTCATGTCCATAAATAGAAATTGTGCACTTGAAGGACTGGAAAGAAATTGTTTACTCCATAGCCATTCTCTCTATATTGATGTCTGAAAATTAGGAAGTCTCAATTGTTAGGTCTTAATCAATGTGCTCTTCAGGAAACCTTGAAATGTATTAAAGATGTGTTTGTTGAGTTTGTTTGTTGTTTTTTTTTTTTTATACCTGAATTGTTTCCCCTTGATTATTAGTGTCACACAGGGGACAGTTTCTTGCATTATGCTATTATACATCTGTATAGAAAAAGAGAAAATAAGTCAAACTTGCAGATTTGGGCAGAGCTGCCATTTACTATTTTATGCACATTAACTAAGTGCTGTGGTCTAGATTTAGCTCTGTCAGCTCACAGACTGTAGAAAAGTTGAGTACTGCTGGTTTTTCTTCTGTGATCTTGAGAGTGGGGTCCTTTCCTTCACAGGGCTTGCTGAGGTTATGTTTGAGTTGAAATGTTGCAGCTCAATCCGTGGACTGTATACCTTTGATTTCTGAATATGGTCAACTATAGTGAATACTGTAGGTGCCATTTCTATCCTTAGTGTCACTTGCCTCTCAAAATCCCTGCATGTGAGCATGAGAGGTACTAAGAAGTAAACCATTTTGCTTTCTTGTTGCTTTTCACTTTTGAGTCTGATATTGGAGTACTTTATGACTTCCTCTGTCAGTAGACCTATCATTTAGCTGTACATCATGTTTTCCAACTCTGCATGCCTTCATGTAACCATCTCAGGACCTAACATCATCTTCCCTAAAAATTATTCATGAGAGTTCAGTTAAAACCCCGTTCAGCGCCCATGTAGACTGTATCAGCTGGTTTAGCCTTATGCACGTGTTTGTTGACTGCTTCAGAAAACTCCAAGAGTTTTAAAGGTGGAACTTCCCTTAACACCATTTGACTCTTCTTAAGCAGATCATGTTTATCCAGGTGTCTGCTAATTCTAACTGTTACTGTATTGTATTTTTCCTGGTACAGACATGAGGATTACAGGCCAGTAGTTCCACAAAATATGTTTTAATGATTGGTTTGTAACTTCCAGGTCTTAGTGTACCAAGACAGTCTTAAGTGAAGGTCATATACCACTAATAATTCACCTGTTTCATTCTCCAGTGCTCTCTTGGGTGAATGCAGTCCTGGCAGTTTGTTTATTGTGGTTATGGCTATCATTACCTTTTTTTAAGCTTAATTTAGTTTCAGACAGAGCCTTTGCCAGGCTTTACCATGTTCCCAAATACACACACGCTCACTCATTAGGGTCCTGGTATGATAGTTACTTCTTCTCAGATGTGTACCATGTAAGCAGTTCCTTTAGCTCCTCCACAACGACTTCTTGCCTGCAAGAGCTCCCTTTCTTGCCCTTGTATCACCTTGCCCCCTGGACTGTCTGGTGGATTTTGTACCCCTGGTGGGCTGGAAGAAGGATTTATGGCTGGTTTTAATTCCTTTCAGTAGTCACTGCTTAAACTGTTTTTGCCTAATTGTATTCTTACCTTTAATCTGCTGAAGTTTATAGTCCTTGTGATTTTCTTCAGTTTGTAAATTCAGCTTTTTGGATGATGCCTGCTTAATTCTAGTAATCTCTTTTAGTTTGCTGGTAGTCACACTGGCTCTTTCAAGCCCTTTCTAGTATGAGGTATGCATTAGCACGGCAGTTCCAGTATTCTCTCCGTTAGTAGTCATTATGCTGTCTGTAAGGACTTAATTCTCTTAGCAACCACTTTTAGCTTATTGTTAACAAAACTTACAAATTTTTTATAACTCCGCTTTCTGAAGGTTAGCACAGTCATACTGGATTATTTCAACAAGCATTTTCCCTGTAGATAAGACACGTCTAGGTGTCACTCTGTAGTCACTGGTGAAGAGCAACTTCTACTGCAAGGTTTTGCACCAGCTGTCACTTGTTACTGGGTACCAGCTCAGTAGTTGCATTTATTCCTGAGGCCTCTCTAGCCACCTTCTCTGTCAAACAGTCACTGGTAGCACCCAAACTTTTCACCTGTGCAGTCAACCAAAGCTTGTCTGTCTGCCCTTTCTACCCCTCTGATTTCTCTCAGCACATCACATATCACTTGCTGATACAACCCCATCATTTATTTCATAGCTTGTGTGGATAATTTAGAGTGATCAGTTCAGTTCTAAATGAAAAGAACTACACACACCTATATGCAGGAAGAGGTGTATTTACATAACCATTTCTTAAACTGTTGTGTAAGCTGATTGAGCAGGCAGCAGGTGAACAATAAAAGGGGAGGAAAATGCCAAAACAGGGCATTGTAGTTGCTGATAGATGTGTCAGTGATGAACAAGAAAATTTAGGTTATTTGATTAGTCTTTTCTAAGTAATGTAATACACTTACAAAAGGCACTTTTTTCTTACAGATTAAATTATTTAGAATACTCATATTCTAATAACCATAACTTTTCAATTTTTAAACGTACTAGAAGGAAGTACAAGATAAATTATCTGCCTTTCTTCCTGTATTTTACAACACGCTTCTTCAAAGGAACAGTGAAGTCTACTTGGCTGGATTATAAAGGCATTAAATTCTAAAATTTGCAAATTACCCTTATAATGCAAAAAGAACTTTTTGTATATTTAATTTTGTGAATTATTTTATATTTTGTGTTTTAATTTAATTACAAAATATAATGCATAAATATTTCATACTGAGCACTGGAGCCAAAATGCAATCTGTTCTTAACAGAGTTCATTCTGACTCCACTTTCAATAAAATGAGTGAATTTCTGGTTTGAATGTCATTTTAACAGAGGGAACGGTCGAATTAATGTCTTCTGAGAAGCTTTCTTCTTTCTTAATAATGTGAAAATCTTATGAACTGAAGCCTGGAAACTTTCTAGGTGGAAAAAGGAGGAGAAGCAAAGTAAATATATAAAGGTAGAGCAAGATAAGTGATAAAAATAAGAGATATAAAAAGAAAAGGCAATACAGGATTGTTAGTTGACTGTAATAAGAAAAATATTTTGATAGTAAGTGGAAAAAGAAGAGGCTGAAACAGCAAAAACCAGCAGTTTTGGTTCTTTGACATTCTAGCATGCATCCTCTTCAGATGGTTTTAGTGTTGTGTACAGGCCTTCCCCAGTCACCCACCATGGCTGTTTGGAGGTGAGCTTCTTCTTAACACTTACTTGTGCTGCCAGAGCAACACCAAAAAAAAATTATTGAAGAGAGAGAACAGCAACCTGAGCAAATAATTAAAGAACAGGGTTCCATAGCTTCTGACAATGGCTGACTGGACAGATAAAAATCTATGTATTTGTGCTGGAAGAGGGGGGAAAGTTGTCACATCCTCCCCTCCTGGAGTGATGAGCATTTGCAGCTTGTGGTTTGGCAAAACTGACCGGTTGAGACAGGCTGCAGACTGTGCTGGTGGGAGCTAAGGTGCTTTCAGAAGCTCCACAGAAACTTGGCTATCCCTGCCCCTCTGCTCGTATCAGCAGCAGGAGCATCTGTTCTTCCCTATGCAACAAGCTGGAACCACAGCATCTGGTGCATGATTTAACAAATCAAAGTTCCAGCTGTTGACATGGGACAGTCCTGCATGCCAGTGTCCTCGGTCTGCCAGCCCTGATGAGTTTGTTCCCCAGCTGGCAGAGGTTACCAGCTGCTCCTTAGAGTACTAGAGGTTTGGATACCCTCAGATGACTAGTTAATAACATCACAGGGGCAGTTTCTTCTTGCCCTTGCCTCAGTTGCCCCACTTTTGACTTGCATTTCTGGCAGATTCTAGGTGGTGTAAAGAAACAACAAAATCCACAATGATACTGGAAGTAATTCCTGTGTAGTGTTCTGCCATATCTTTCAAGGCAGTGTTCATCTCTGTTCAGTGTTAAATAGTATTAACAGTGTTCCCTTAGGAGAAGAGAGTGGGTCTTTACTGTCATTTCATCTTTAGGTAGCTCAGCAAGCCACTACTCCCTCAGGTGCCAGCATCTGTCACCAAAGAAACAATGTATACTCCTCCGCTTCTTTGACAATCCAACTCAAAGTCCATCTCCACCTGTTCTTCAGTGCTGCCAAAGGTCTGTTCAGTGCATCTGAATCTGGGAGAACTGCATATGCTACTTCAGAAACTCCAGAGTTTCTTTTTCATATTGCAGTTCCATCCCCAGCCAAAACTTATTCGTTCACATGAGAGAGATTCTTGTGAGGAAAAGTTTTCTGAGAATACCATGGGTTTGTAGGGATGTTGCTCAGTTTTTCTAGCAGATCTCTGTGGAACTGTTTTACCAAATGGGTGGTAGGTTAAGATACATGCAAATACTTAGAAGGGGCTGCGGGGCGTGTGTGTGTGTGTTACATTTTAATTCTTACTTAGGAAGAGGTCAAGGATCACTAGTGCCCCATTTATGGTGGTGTTCCCATTTAAAGATTTAAGTCTCTCTCCCAGCACCTTACTGTTTCCCTCTATAGTCTCTGCTTCTAGACCAGTTTCTGAAAGTAATGACAGCAACTTAGTATGGAGTTGTTGGGAAACTAAGCTTCCTAATTAGTATTTGAGGAGCTGAGATCCCTTTTATCCATTTGCCACACCTGCTTTTTCTTGTGGATCAGACTGATCTTTGCTTTTAAAGTTCATTCCAAACATGGTTCATGCCTTCTGTCTCACAATGTATTTTTCTTCTGGCCTTTCTTTTAGCCCTTTTTCTGCCAGGTAACAATGCTCTGTCTGTTTGACTTTGTTTTCTTTTCTCTGAAGTAATCAATTTGAATTATTTTCTTTTTTACATAGCTACTGTTAAGAGAATAGCTTTCAGAGCTATCTGCCTGGATTAAGGATTTGCTTTCCTGTTATCAAAGATAATGATCACCATAATTTTTAAAGCCAAGTGTCATTGTCTAGAGAAGCCTGCTGGGCAGGGAGACCAGGTTTTTCTTCTGGGATTTAATAAAGCTTTTATATGGTCATCTTTAATAATCCACTTTAAGCCTTCCTCTGCAGATGAAACTTTCCTTTGTTGTGTGGTTCTGCAGTGCTTGTATGTTTTATCTCCTGTCAGAAATCATATCTTTGCTCTTCACCCTCTTCTGCTTTTGGGCATATCTTCTTTGCCTCCAGGTCCCTACCTTCTCGCGGGGGGGGGGGGGGGGGTGGTGGTGTGCTGTTTCTATGCCAACAGGAGGGGCTCCTGAGCAGAAAAGTAAAAGCACTCATTGCTGCTTCCTTCTTTTAACCTCCAAGAGACAGAGACACTTAATTTCTTTGTCTACCCCTGTGCAAGATGACGTTTGTTATCTTTTCTGTCCCTTCCTACCCCAGGAATCTATGTGATTGAAGATGATCTTCTCTCATAAATCTCCCACCCCTTACTTGTCAACACTTAGCCCAACTTGCAGTACAGCAGGGTCACCGTGTTAATGTGTACAACTGCTGCCAAGCCTTGTCACCTGGTCTTGAGGTTCAGAGGTACAGTCAGAAACTTGTGTTGTCTCTCAAAGTTCAGATCTATTAGAAAAACAGTTAGTAGTCAGCAGTTTGGACATTACAGCCTTCTGAGAATTAATACTCACTGGAAATCAGAATAGTCCTGGTCTGTTACCCAAGTAAACCTTTTCCAAAGAAGGGCTTATTCTGCCAGTGTATTTGCAGTAATTTTGTTCTGCTCTTCCTATGCTTTTTAACTCTCCAGCCATTTAATTAATTCTTTCCATTTCAACTTTATTATACATCCTTATCTCTTCTTCCGGTTTATGAACATCCGCCTGGTCTGGAGGTGTCCAACACTAATTTGAAAATAACATCCCGGCTCTGGTTTCTGCACAGTTGAAAATAGGAATGTTCCTTCAATCTGTGATCCATGAAGCAATTCTTTGTAGCTGGCACACATTTCTAGATACTTCTAGGAGGTATGCCATTCCTGATATCTGACCGGCTCTGGGCTTTGTATTGTAACCTGGGTGGTACGATACCAAAATGAATTTCTGAAAGGTATTCAGTTGCAAGGAAGAATTTCTTTTTAATGGAGAAGACTTATTTGTTCTCCTTCTACCAACTGACAGGATAAAGAAGAATGCAAACATTTCTCTCTTTATGTAATCCTCATTTTTGCCCAGTGATGCTCTCCCCTAGCACTACTGTCTGTGTATGTGAAATCAAGCTGGTTTGGTCTTCAGTGGTTTACAGCTGAAAACAGTGAAACTTCCCCCTCCCCAAGAGATTGTCTGATATACCAGAGCTCTAAACTGAGTTACTGTGTGACTTACAGATTCTGAATTGGTGAGCTGTTCAGTTCATTTTCAGTCATTAGCTGTTACAAAGCACTTGGCACCAGGCAAACACATGTCAATGAGATATTTTCCAAAGAAAGCTTACAACTGAATCCAAAAATGAAAAAATATAAGTTAGGCACACTGCTTAAAATTGGAGTGCAAGTTAGTATCTCAGCAGCAAAGGAGAAGCCTTTCCACAGTGGAAAAGTTCAGGAATATCTCTTCAAGACCACAGTATCACAGTATGTTTGGGATTGGAAGGGACCTCAAAAGGTCATCTAGTCCAATCCCCCTGCTGGAGCAGGAATGCCTAGGTGAGGTTACACAGGAACATGTCCAGGCGGGTTTTGAATGTCTCTAGAGAAGGAGACTCCACAACCTCCCTGGGCAGCCTGTTCCAGTGCTCTGTCACCCTCACTGAGAAGAAGTTTTTTCTCAAATTTAAGCGGAATCTCTTGTGTTCCAGCTTGATCCCATTGCTCCTTATCCTATCATTGTTTGCCATCGAGAAGAGCCTGGCTCCATCCTCATGGCACTCACCCTGTATATATTTATAAACATTAATAAGGTCCCCCCTTAGTCTCCTCTTCTCCAAACTAAAGAGACCCAGCACCCTTAGCCTTTCTTCATGAGGGAGGTGCTCCACTCCCTTAATCATCTTCGTTGCCCTACGCTGGACCCTCTCCAGCAGTTCCCTGTCCTTCTTGAACTGAGGGGCCCAGAACTGGACACAATATTCCAGATGTGGTCTCACCAGGGCGGAGTAGATGGGAAGGAGGACCTCTCTCGATCTACTAACCACCCCCCTTGTAATCCACCCCAGGATGCCATTGACCTTCCTGGCCACAAGGGCACAGTGCTGGCTCATGGTCATCCTGTTGTCCACCAGGACCCCCAGGTCCCTTTCCCCTACACTGCTCTCTAATATGTAATTTCCCAACCTATACTGGAACCTGGGGTTGTTCCTGCCCAGATGCAGGACTCGACACTTTCCCTTGTTAAATTTCATTAGGTTATTCCCCGCCCAACTCTCCAGCCTGTCCAGGTCCCGCTGGATGGCAGCACAGCCTTCTGGCGTGTCAGCCACTCCTCCCAGCTTAGTGTCATCAGCAAACTTGCTGATAGTACACTCTATTCCCTCGTCTAAACCGTTAAGGAATATATTGAATAATATTGGCCCCAATACTGACCCCTGAGGCACTCCACTAGATACTGGCCTCCAACTAGACTCCGCACCATTGACTACCACTCTCTGGCTTCTCTCCTTAAGCCAGTTTGCAACCCACCTCACTACTCTATTGTCCAGACCACACCTCCTCAACTTAGCTGTGAGGATGCTGTGGGAGACTGTGTCAAACGCTTTACTGAAGTCAAGGTAGACCACATCCACCGCTCTGCCATCATCCATCCACCTTGTTACATTCTCATAAAAGGCTATGAGGTTGGTCAAGCATGACTTACCCTTGGTAAAGCCATGCCGACTGCCCCTAATAACCCTCTTATCCTTGGTATGCCTTGAGATGGCACCAAGGATAAGCTGTTCCATTACTCTCCCAGGGACAGAGGTGAGGTTGACTGGTCTATAATTACCCGGGTCCTCCTTCTTGTCCTTTTTGAAGACTGGAGTGACATTTGCTTTCCTCCAATCCTCAGGCACCTCCCCCGTTTCCCAAGACTTGGCACAGATGATGGAGAGCGGTCCAGCAATGACTTCAGCCAGCTCCCTCAGCACCTGCGGATGCATCCCATCTGGACCCATGGATTTATGGATGTCCAGACTATTTAATTGCTCCCTAACCCAGTCCTCATTGACTAAAGCAAACTCCTCCATTGACCTGGCTTCGTCCGGGGTCTCAGCGGTACAGGGCTCCCCAGGACAGCCTCCAGCAGAGTAGACAGAGACAAAGAAGGCATTCAGTAATTCTGCCTTCTCTGTATCTTCTGCCACCAGGGCACCCACCCCATTCATCAGTGGGCCTAAATTGCCTCTGGTGTTAGTTTTATCTGCTATGTATTTGAAAAAGTTCTTTTTGCTGTCCTTGACCCCTCTCGCCAGCTGTAATTCTAAGGAGGCCTTGGCTATCCTAGCTGCCTTCCTACATCCTCTAACAGCAGCCTTATATTCCTACCAAGTGGCCAGCCCCTGCTTCCACGACCTGTAAACTCTTCTCTTCTGCTTGAGCATACCCAACAGATCCCTATTCAACCACGCAGGCCTCCTGGCTCCCTTCCTTGACTTCCTGCGTGTGGGGATGCTCTGATCCTGAGCGTGGAAGAAGCAATCTCTGAATGCAATCCAGTTATCTTGGGCCCCTTTTCCTTCAAGCAGTCTTGCCCATGGGATTTCCCCCAGCAATTGCTTGAAAAGGCCAAAGTTAGCCCTGCTAAAGTCCAGGGTTGCAATTCTACTTGCTATTCTGTTCCTGCCACCCAAGATGCTGAACTCCACCATCTCGTGGTCACTGCAACCCAGGCAGCCATCAACCTTTACTGCTTCAACCAGACCCTCCTTGTTAGTGAGGATGAGATCCAGCAGTGCACCTCTCCTAGTCAACTCCTCCACCATCTGCATGAGGAAGTTATCATCAATGCACTGGAGGAACCTCCTGGGCTGTGGCTGGCTGGCTGAATGGTCCTTCCAGCAAACATCAGGGAAGTTAAAATCCCCCACAACAACCAGGGCCTGTGACTGTGAGGCCACTCTCAGCTCCCCATAGAAGGCCTCATCAACTTTCTCAGCCTGATCTTGTGGCCTGTAACAGATGCCCACAACAGTGTCACCCCTGCCAGCCTGCCCCTGGATCCTGACCCATACACTCTCAACTTGCTCCTCATCCACTCCTGGGCAGAATTTAGTACCTTGTAGTTGCTCTCTCACATAGAGAGCAACTCCACCACCACGTCTGGCTGGCCTATTGTGATATTGTTGCAACTTGTTTTCTTACCCCATTAGTCAGAATGATAAAGTGGCAATTGGAGATATTCCACTCACATACAGGATGCCTTCCCGATGTACGCTCATGATTGATGCAGTTCATTTTAGAGAAGTCTGTAAGAGAACGGCATCAAGCAGACACAGACTATTGCAACTGGAAAGAAAGATTCTGTCATGAATTCTAACCCAGTGAAGCGACAGTTGTTTGCCTGCTCAGAGGTTTTTCCTTAGTGTGCCACATTCAAATAGTCATCTTGCCAGGAGTCAGGACATCTTTCAAACCAGTCACTTCTATGCAAAACTGTCAAACAAAGGTCCCTTCTGGGGTTGAAAACCTCTCTGCTCTTCCCTTAATTCAGTGGAGGTGAAACACTGTTTTGAAGGGAGCTTGTAAGACAAACTACGAAAGTTTAAGATACTGTTTTTGTTGCCACTGCTCTCTACCAGCAGCTGGGCCTGATTAGAATAAAGGTTTCATTTGACAAAGGTTAGATGAGAGTTTGCTGCATACCTGCAATTTCCAGATCTCCCAAACCTGAAGATATTTAGAGACAAGGTAAAAATGTCAGGTATCTGAAAGGTGTACTTGAAACATTTTAAAATCTCTCTGCCCTGTCTCCTTTTTTGACATCCTGTGTCAACAGGGTGTTCTGGAAGAGTTAACAATAAACATAGCAAGTGTGCTTTGGTATTTTCTGACATACTTTTGTGTCTGTCTGTGTAAGAGCCTTCCTTATAGCTGCATGTCGTGAACATGAGAGTAGACATAATATGTCAAGGCCAGAGCTGGATTTCAAAATCAGGGTGTAACCTCTTTATTGCAAGAATACCTTTCCTATAGAAGATTAAATTAAATTATGATAGTACTAAATTACAGCATAGTGTCATAAATTAGATTAATTATGAGAAATCATGTATGTGATAAGAAGACTGTTGATTTTAATAGCCTTCAGGATGACAGCTTGAGAATTAAACAGAGTGATTAAGATTGTTATCAGATAGTATTATGTAGAGACTTTTGGCAGTAGAAAGCAAGAACGGGCAATATTAGATCTCAATACAGTTCCTCCAGGTGTTATTGATCATGCAGAGAATGCATGATGTAAGATCCTTACACAATATCCTTCTGTTTAAATTTGCCCATAAAATGGACGATTCATCATTTAAATCTGGGAATGCAGCTTTCTTTGGAGGCTGTGGCAGCATTATCATCAAAGAGTTGCTGAAGACTCTAGCAAGATAGCAAGAGAAACAGATAGTGCTTGGAATCAGCTCTCCCATGTTGCCTATGGACAATTTGTTGAAACCAGTTTTCTGATTTCAGTGGAAGCAGCTCAGCAGCCCCTTTTGTTTGATGCAGGTGAACAAGACAGCAAGTCCAAGGTGGCTGGCCTTGAAAATAGTGGTCATCAAATTGGCTGTTGGTAACAAAGCAGTGGTAAAATACCTAAGGATCAATGAAAATAGTATCAAACTGCTGTATGTGCATTTTTTAAATCTAAAAAATGCTTTTCTCATATTCCCAGGCAACACATTTTCAAAAGAACTGCAGGAAAAAATACCTGCTTTAGTATAAATTGTAGGTATACGGGTTGACAGTGATTGCCATCTTGTGTACAGTAATCTTCCTTGAAATGTACAGTACCTGCTTTGACTCAATTACAACTGCCATAAAACTTTAAAGTAATGTGAGCATCTCACATGAGGGTCTACTTTACTTAATAAAAGTGGAGTTGTACTCTTTTTAATTACACTAGCAAGTAAGACAGTACGATTGGCTTGGTAACTGTGAATGTGAGTCTTGGAAGGTAATTGCCCTCTAGGGATTCTTGTTAGTAAGTCTCTTGCCAGGTATTGAAAGACATGGGAGGAGGTGTTAATTGATAGCTCAATTAAATCTCTTAATATTGAGTTATTAGTTTGATATACCTTGCAGGTGCAGCATGCCATACTGCTGTTTCAGATAACTACTTTTTTCTTTTCTAGTGCTACATAAGCAGTACGTTAATTTTAAGCATCAGTGTCTTTACTACCATCATTCACTTGACTCTCTTCTTTTTTTTTTTTTTTTTTTTTGGTTGGAAGGCTAACTAATACTCCCGTAGTTCATGTAGTGTGACGTTATCTTTTAGGTACTTAGTTTCTGTAATTAGCATCCAAGATGGTAATGCCAGAGTAGTATTTTTAACTATTAAATCTGTAACGTGAATGTGTGCATTCAGTTGTTCTTGCCCCTCAGTGCAGCATTCACCCTGACAGCAGGATGTCCCCTGCCCTGGCCGAATTAGGGCTCATAGCTTGCCTGTCTGTGTCTCCAGCACTGTGTGTTCCTCCAGGATACATGGTTTGTGATTGCAGAGTCAACACATGAAGAGTGGTGGAGATCTCGGCCCCATCTCTATGGATGGGTGCAGGGAGCACCAGTTGGCTGCTCCTGGGAGAGGCAGCTGCAGTGCAGCAAACATCAGGCACCTGGCTGCAGCCAAATAACTAATTCATGGTGTGCTGGGAAAGATGTGGTGTTCTGTGATTAATCAGGGGGCCGTGGTGTCTGTGTCACTTCGCCTAAGGAGATGGAAGTAGCTCGCCTTTCTGAAAGGCAGGAGTATAAGTTATCTGAAGATTTGGGATGACGCTGTTTTGCTTCATTTATGTAATTTGTCTTTTACGTATAACCTTGAAATGTTTTGGGTTTTGTCTCTAAGTTTTTTTGGCAAAGGCAGGTCTGATAGCCCTAGAAATATGAAATGCACAGTCCCAGCTTGAGTCATAATAGATTTTCTTTTAATTTTAAGCAGTGAACAAGACTTCAGGGTTGATGTATCTTTATTGAGAATCTCCCTATTAATAATGCTTGATACGAGTAAAGCATCATCTTGGAAGTCTGCTATCATTGTTTTAGAAGTAGCATGCAGACAAGAATGGATGTAGTTTAATTGTAGCGAGGTTAAAGGATCCTCCAGAGGTCCAAAGATTTAGTGTTTGCTTCAATTTCTTCTGGAGTTTAGGCCTTTCAATAGACCGGCTTTTCTGCAGTCCATTTCAAATTCCTTTCAGGTTTTCTGACTTATTAATTCAGTTGATTTAGTAACCAAACCAAGGCACTGTCAGAATTAACAATACTGAAGTATACTGCTAATGTAAATAGTAGCATAATCTTTATCAACATTTTCATTAGTGTTTCTGATATGTAGAAGCCAACTATTTTATAATAGGGCCGGATATGAAAAGAATATAATACCTTCTGGATCAGTCCAAACTGCTAATTCAGTAGTCGAAGCCTTTCTGGAACAGAATAATAGATCCTAACAATTTGAATGGCCAAACATGTTAAAGATTTAACCCATTTTGTTGTTGGTGGCGTTTGGTACTTTGGACACACTTTAGGAATCCTCAGGTTAGTAATGTTAGAGGTCCTTGTTTTGAGTACAGATAACTCTGAAGATGGAACTTGCATAACTGCTTCCCTAAATAAACTGGGTTACCCAGGTGTTTTTCTTGGAGATGCCCTGTGCTGCTTTTTCTGATGGTACAAGCTGTGTCCTCACTGGGGTTACACAGGACACTTGGTAGGTGTCAAAGTAGTTACTTTTTCTTTGTTTTTTTTCAGATCTTGATAATAGCGAGAATGCGATGTCTTATCTGTAATACTGTGTAAGGATCTTTTAATGCTGACAGTAAATCTGTACTTGAGTTAATACTGTGAAATATGTAAGTCTTTCCATGTGTTCAAGTTGGTTTATGTATGAGGTTTTACGGTAATAAAATTGTGTTCTTTCGGTTGCGTGCCACAAAATAAAGTGCAACAAGGATCCCTTTAAAATCCTCTGCTCCTCAGCCTTGGGAAGGAGGAAACAACATTACACATTTGTGTAAGAAATCAGTTCCTTCAGATTGAGGCAGCACAATTTTTTATTTTTTTTTTCATAACAAAAACCTTTTAAAATAAACTGTGAGGGGAATTAGTGTTGTCAACTTCAAAAGCTTTTGGTTTAAATTCTTATGAATTAGCTGTGGAGAAGGTGCCACTATTACTCTGTTCCTATGCAGCAAAGTGCATTACTGCTGCAAATATATGTTTTGCAAGAAACTGAAAACTGCATAGTTTGCTCCACTTTTCTTAGCACAGTACAGAACATGTACGACTGCTTGTTTGGTGCAGAGCTGAAGACAGATATTCCTGCTATGGGATAAATCCATTATTTCTTGTTCTGCAGTCTGCCTCTTGTGCACTTGTTGCAACAGGCAAACACACAAACAGTTTTGTAACCTGTGAGTGTGCAGCCTGAACTGCATAAATTTGCTTAGGAATTTAAAAAAAAAATATAGCATTTAAAAAATTAATTGAATTCTACCATTTAAAATAAACAAAACCACACACCAACCAACCAACCAACCAATCAATCTCACAAAAACCCACCAAAACAAAAAACAACCAAAACCAAACCAAAACAACCCCCTGACACCCAAACAAAACAAAATTGGTCAATTATTTACATTAACTTTAAATTATGACCTTGTTATTGCCTTAGGAGATACCTGGATTCTTTGCCAACTTAAGGACTGTTTATTTGGTTTGACAACAGGAAGGGCAAGCTGTGCTGTGTATTTGTTGTTTTGGCTAATGACAGAAGGGAACCGTAACTTATCTTGATCCAATGTGTAAGAGAAGCTAAGATTATTCATTTATCTTCATCCAACGTGTAAGAGAAATTAAGATTACTTACATTTCAGGAGTTGCAGGACTTGAAATTTATGTGCCTCCCTTTATTTATCTTGTTTTGCTTTACATTGCAGTCCACTCCTTTACACCTAGCAGCAGGCTACAACAGAGTTCGAATAGTCCAACTTCTGCTTCAGCATGGTGCAGATGTTCATGCAAAGGACAAAGGGTATGTAAAATGAATTTATTTATTATATGTTCTCAGCAGTGGTTTTGTATTAAGATGAATTATTTCTCTGTTTCGTGTTGCAGCATAATCTCAGATAGTTGGCTGAGAATGCGGTGTTTGCTTCCAAAATCTGAATGTGGTTCATCATAAATAAACTTTTGTTAGAGCTGTAATTGCTCTTGTTTTGAGCCTTCTATCACACCTGTAAACATTTTTTTTTTTCCAAACCTTATTCTTTGCTTCCATGCACAGACTACACTGTTAAACCATACTCTTCTAGCATTATTTTAGGGAAGGTGATGTGGAGAAGGTACATGGGCTTAGTGGAAAAAGTGCATTCAAAAATTTCTCTATGGTATCGTTATATTGTTAAATATGTATGGATGTAATTCCAAGTAATATTAATAATTCGCATGCTCACAACTAGTGGTTCTTGGAGACCTATCTTGATTGCTGTTGCCAGCAAAAATCAAGAAACAGTAGAAGCTAAAGTGTCTATTTTTGCTGTAAGGTTAGTAGTTACATAAGACAACAACAAAAAGAGCATAGCAGTCAGAAATCTGGAACAAAATATGTTGTACTTTGTTCTCAGACATATGTTTCTGAACTCTAAGGTGATGATTCTCATGGCAGTCTGATAGGAAGGCTTAGTCCTAACATTGCAGAAATTGGGTCCCTGGTTAAAGGCATGCGATTTGTATTTAGAGTCCATAGAGATAAGATATTAATGAGCATATGTTCTGTCTTCATCAGCAAACTTGAGGCACTTCCTATATTTTCATTTTCTGCTGAGTCCAACATAGTGTTAAAAGAGATTTTAAATTATGGTCTTAGGTGTTTGTTGTTTTTTTTTTTTTTTTTCCTTTTTCTTTCCAAAACAAGCATACTTAAACTCTTGAAGATTAACTAATTGTAGTGCTTTTGTCTGTACATTCACCCTTAATGACTTTTTTGATCAGAATCATCATAGAATTATTTTGGTTAGAAGAGACCCTCAGGATCATCAAGTCCAACCATAACCTAACTCTAGCACTAAACCATGTCTCCAAGAACCTCATCTAAATGCCTTTTAATGCATGACGACACATTATGTTAGTCAAAAAACCCAAGAGTGAAACCGCATGTGCTGCCTATTCAGGTAGATCCAACACTGTTAAGCAACTTTTAGGGATTTACACCTTTCTGAAATCTGAGTACCACTTTGTAGAAAATTTCAGCATAGATGCTTTAATAAGGTTTGAATGATCTACTTGGAAAGTATTAAAAGCATGAGAAGTAATTAAGTCAAACTTGAGTAGGGGCAGGGAGGGGATGGGGAAGAAAAATGAAGAAAATAAAATAAAAACAATACACTTACTTTGTATTAAACATTTAAACTATGCAAACATACTTAAAAATGTCTCACAGTCTAGTAAGCTCCCTCTTTTTTTAGCGGCATCACACATTTACGCTCAGTGTGGTCTTTTGATTTTTCTTGCTGTTTCTTATTTATAAGTAAATGGACTATAAATAAATGTCATTTATCATTTATAAGCTAAATTAGGTTACATTGATTTTATAGATATTTTAGATTCTCTTCAATGGTGTCACTTTGGAGAGAGTCTTGAGGAACTGTGACACATCTTAAAAATGGTCTTAACTTCTTGTTACTGCTGAAGAGGACCACAGCCAAGGCAGCAGCTCTTTTTCAGCTCTTCCTTTCTTTGCCTTGCTGCTGTTGTGCACAAAGTCACAGTGTGCTAAAAAATAAAAGGGGAGGGTGTGCTGAGATGCATGGCTGCAGTGATTGTCTTTGCTGATGACCATCATTTTGGAAGAGGGCAGGTTTTTTGAGTGCTCTGTGGACTGCATACTCTCCCTCTGTCTCAAACATACACCCATAAGTTGTAATTAAGAAAAGTAACAATGGAAAATAACAGTTTGAAAAATTTACCCTGTTGTGTAGTACTTGCTGTTGCAATGCTCTTTGAGTTGATTTTGCAATTCAGGGAAACATCCCCTCTATTTTTCATAAATGATGAAGAGTTAATTATTGTTTTTCAGTGCATTATGTATCCTGATTTGTTGAGCCATAACTAGCCTGTCTTGCTTGGCTTGAATTAAACTCATTTTGTCCTCTGTCCTCTTTGCATCTCTCTTCCCATGCATTACTTTTTTTATTACATCTTGTGCTTCTGACAAGATTCCTCTTGTTTACTTTGCTAGTGTCATTTTTTAGCATGGCCTCCAGTAACATAGCTGTACAAAAATTACAGGGACTCTCTTAGAAGTTTCTTGCACAGTTAAATAGGTTGTAGTGTAAAAAATGGAGTAAAATCAGGTCATTCCACAGCCTTCAACAGCAATTTCATTCTGCTTTCTATGGATATTTGTGCATCTTCATAATATGTTAGTGTTACCTGGGGAGTTTTGCCTTTCATGTATTTTTTCAAATAAAGAGGAGTTCATACTTAGGCAGAAATGGAACACTAACTTTTCTTGAGCAAACTGAATGTGGAATGGGACTTTGCCCTCCATTAATAGCTTCAAGAAAGATCATTTCAAAGCCAATTAATGCTAATTTTAGTGGTATATTAAACCTCTGTGGGCTATTAGGACCAAAAAAACCCACATTCTAATGCCACTCTTAAGTAATGTGTTGTTTGGGAAGGTTAGATTTTTCCATTAGTTTGTGAATCTTAATTTTAAAATTTTTGTATATTTAAACATTTTAGATTTGATTTCTGTTCATCTTTCAGTAAAGAAGAAATCTCCTTTAAAAATGCTGCTTAACTAAATTTGCCTTCATTTGCCTTTTTCACACAGTGGTCTTGTGCCTCTTCATAATGCATGTTCATATGGACACTATGAGGTTACAGAACTGCTGCTTAAGGTAAGCGGAAGGATGGAAAGCCTAAGTAGACTTAGATGCTTTAGGTGAAATATGAACTGTTTGTACCAGAGCTGAAAAGGAAGATTTATTTTTTTCTGTAGTAACAGGCTTCAAATATCCTGTATGTCATTTCAGAAGCCTGCAACTTCATGCCTTTATGTGTGGGTTTTTCCACACCTAATTTCTTTGGACAGATAGTAGAGTTTCACTTATTTGAATTTTTCTGTGGAAAAATCTGTTCTACTGAAAAACTAGCTTACAGAAAATCCTCCTTTTTTTTTTTTAAGGATTCAACAGTATTTTTGTATATACAGATACTTTTATAGTTCGTATGTGTGTTTATATATGAAAGATTGGAACCGGTTTTCGTAACGAAATTAAAACGTGTAAGCATTTAGTTGTTGAAGATGATTTCTTGCTGACATAAGGCTTCCTTTGCTGTGCCAGCATGGTGCCTGCGTGAACGCCATGGACCTCTGGCAGTTCACCCCCTTGCACGAGGCTGCCTCGAAGAACCGTGTGGAGGTCTGCTCCCTGCTCCTGAGCCATGGCGCAGACCCCACCCTGGTCAACTGCCATGGCAAGAGTGCAGTCGACATGGCCCCAACGCCCGAGCTGAGGGAGAGGCTGACCTGTGAGTGTGCGCAGGCGGGGAATGGTGGTCGGTGGGTGAGAAAGGTGCTGGTTTCAAGCCATCTTCCTTGTGCTTTGCACCTGGATGCAAAGCCATGGAGTAACTGCAGCTGTGCCTCTCACTTTGAACTGTGTTGGTACCTCTAATAAACCGTTCACGATATTGTCCGGTTTTCTTAGGTTTTAAAAGTTTAAGACACTGACCCAGTGACCATGGGGTTTTTTCATGCTTAAAGCACAGTTAAGTCATGCAGGAGCCTGGATATTGGGGCTCCGTATCACACGTGAAGAGTAACGGCCAGAAGGTAGGTAGCTTTGGTGTGCAAACCTGGAGGTGGAAATTCCAGCACCTGCTTTTGTAGTCTTTGCAATCCATGTGCTATTTACAAAACAGTGTTTCAGCTCTAATTTGAATTTGTCGGCCTTTGTTTGCCCTCTTTTTGGGGATTTGTTTTCTCATTGTTACAAACTGTAAAACATTTAAATTAGACAAGTATGGAAACAAAAACAATATGAAGTTACAGAAAACTCCTTCTTGAGAAGCAGATTCTGAACTCTATTATAAATAAGCTTTTTGTTTTGTCTGTCACCTTTCCAGAAGCCCCATGGCACACTAAGAATATGATCCTGTACTACTCAGTCACAGCTAGTCAGGTTGTCTGTCACTATTCTTTGCATGTGAAAGTGGTAAGATCATGTGCAGCAGAAAACTTTGCTCCAGAAGAAAAGAAGAGGGAGTTAATATCTTTTAGCTACTTCGCTAGTCTCTATTCTGGGCTAACTTGGGAGATGCTTCTGGCTTTGAGGCAGCATAATTTACCATTTTTTTAAAATAGCAAGCAAAAACCAAAACAAAATAAACCAACTACATTTAAACTTTGTTTTATTGCTGTATTCATAATTCCTGGAGAGGGGCAGGAAAAGATTCGTGTCCATTAATATCCACTGAAATATGTACACAAAAATGAATGTTACACCAAATTTGACAGCATCTTGGTGGGACATCATGTATTTGCATACCCAAAACAACACGTTTAGTATATTCTTGAGTTCTTTGGTTTTATGATTTAGGAATAATATTACATTTATTTATTATTTCAAGATTTATTTGTACCTGTGCTTTCAGTAGTGCTTTGTTTACAAAGAAGTTTGAAATGAAAACTGTAAAGTTACTGTATTTAATTTTATTTCTAAATCCACAAATGCACTGGATGTTAAAACAAATGTGGGAGAAGAAAGCCTTTCTTAACAAGCTTGGCATTTCAAGCTTGCTTGTGAAAGAAAAATACTGATATTTTTACTGAGATTGTTGAGCTGCTTTTTTTTCTAGTTCTCAGGTTCAGACGTCATTCCTGCTAACCTGCCTTTCATTTGTACAATTTAAGAGAAACACTTTTAGTTCTTCTCAAATTCAGAATGATTCAGAACTGAAATGAACTAGTTGCTGAACTGAAGATATGAAACTGAAAATACCATAATTACCTCTTCATACTTGCCAAGATACAGCTCCTATCAAAACCTGTTTCATTTTTGTAGCAGACTGGCTTCAAATGCTTAGCCGGTTAGCTTTCTTTAAGACAAATAATTTAATGTTTTATATTTAAATTATATATTACTTTTATATATTACTATATATGAAATATCTATTTATTCAGGCTTTACCTTGAATTATTTGTAGTTATAAATAAAAAAAGTTTTTTGAAAAGCAACTGTAATCCTTTTTTCTGAAGAACATGTAACAGCATTGTGGTCACTTCAACACATATGTAATTCAGAAGTCACATATGCATTTATTATGAAGTGTGTGGCAGATAAGAGGGAGAAAAGCTACAAGGATTTTACTCAAGGAATCACTTCCCCTCTCCTTTAGAATGTCCCTTTGGTTTCAGCAAATGTTTCACGTTCTATGTCCCAGGTCAGCTACTATCAGAAGATGTACAGAAAGACTCTTATTTCCTCTTAATTGAGTATAGCTGCCTTTCTCCAATGACATTGATATATGTGACTATTAAATGCGTCTTTTTCCTCTAACAGATGAATTCAAAGGACACTCTTTACTACAAGCAGCCAGAGAGGCAGACCTAGCCAAAGTGAAAAAGACACTTGCTTTGGAGATCATTAATTTTAAGCAGCCACAGTCCCATGAGACAGCACTGGTGAGATCATACAGTCGATCCATTTGTTTTGTGATAAATGTGCTTGTAGTGCTAGCTGAGGTGTTTTGTTTCTACACGATGAAAATATATTCATCATCTGAGATTGAGGATTTGCCATCAAACACTCTATATATGAAAATTAAATCACACTTACAGAAAAAGCACCATATAATTTTTTAGCATTTTTATTCTTCTTCCTGGTAGATTACAGCAGCTTTCCAGCAGCTCCTCACCTGTTAATTTTTTACCTCTCTTCTGCCCCTTTTCCCCATCACACTTTTGTTTTTTTATTGGTCAATTGCTGTGTTTTTTCTGGGGTTAAATTCTATTTCAATGGCCTGGTGCTTCCTGAATGTTTTATGTGAGCAAACCTGGATTACAAATTTTCTTCATAGGGTATGTAAAATTGTGGTGAAAATAGATGGTAGGTTTATATCACAGGGTCTTAGAGGATTAGAATAGTACTGACAATACTGCAATAGCTATGTAAACAGGGGTCTTTGAGACTTTTCTGGCAGTATCCTGCTCTTATTTCATTGTGTGAAGAAGCAGTGGAGGCAAAGAACACAACCAGTATCCCAGATGCAGTGAAAATGTTTAAGTTGAGAGGGACTGATGGTATTATAGAAGCCATTATAGTTATGATACTTTATTCCGATGGAACACTTTCTTCACAGTGGTAAGTCTCAGCTGCAGGCATACAACTGCACGTTTAGTGTTACAAACATTGCGATTGTGATCGGAACATTGTGTGCTGAGTACCAAGCATCCATATGCTCTCTTTGCTCTATGGAGGGCTCAGCATCCTAGCCTGAATTTAGAAGCAAGACAGAGAAGAGGTATTTAGAGGCTGAACGTGAAGGCAGTAGGAAATTTGGGATGATGTTATCCTTTTCTTCCTGAGTATGTCAGCTGCTGATATGCGGCATCTCTATAGCTGTGTAATGAGGACTTTGTAGTCCTGTAGTGTTCTTTGCTCTTCTCTGCCTGCTCGTTCTGTAGAAAAAGCTTGGCAAAATGGCATATTTTAGCTCTGTTGATGGTTTTGGTTCACTGTTCAGTTGGTGTTTGACTGTCATTTCTCAATTTTTGTGTCCTGTACTCAAGATTTCCAAGTGGTCTCACATCCAAGTGGCAGGACTTAGCTTCCAGAATCAGATGAGGTTTTGTGCAACCTAACTGAGCCATTCCTGTCCTAAGCATGGGATCTTTTATTACAGGGCACTGGGATCTGTGCCCTATTACCCCACAAAGGCCAAAGCAAGGACCTGGTTTGTGCTTCAGTGTTACTCTGAGGTTTGGCAATATTTCAGCATGTGTGTTGCTTCTAGTGCTGGTTTATCACATTGTCTGGAAATACAGATAAGTTATTGTCTGAAAAGCCTCAAAAATACTACCACTTTTCAAAGTAAAAGTTGATCCTAATGTTTATTTACAAAGCTTGCCTTTGCAGAACTTGGCCATGCTCTGCTGACTAAGAGTAGTGTGGAATCTTGAGCGACAGTTACTTCATAGTGAAGGCTGAAACTGGGCAAAATATGGTTATCAGTACTATTGCTACTTATTAGTAGTCTGTTTGGGGTCTAATTGTAAAGGCTCTTGTTTCACTGTTGGAGAGTTTGAGAACTCTGCTCCAGAAGACTATCTGCTTTTTACAGATTACTGATGTAAAACATGGGTAAACCTATAAACGAAAATATTCAAAATGATCTCATACTTTTCATAGTCTGTTGTCTTGAGACATCAATTGTTGAGACTGAGAAAGCATTGATAGGACCACTGTTGAGGAAACACCAGGATGAGTTGAGTCTGGTCTCTGTAGAGGATCAAAGGAAAAAGGGATGAACAAAGTGCTCGCTTCTGGGTGTGCCAAAGGCACAGGCAAGCCAACCAGCAGACCCCAGGCATATTCAGGAGAATGGTTATACCTAGCAGAGGGCTAGATGGTGTTCCTGCAAGGGCAGGCTTGAGCATTGAAAAGCCCTGTGTGAAAGATAGATCTTTCTCACAGCATGGAAAAGAAGATACTGTAAGAGAACGTTATTGCCTGTTTGCTTATTACAAAATTTGTAATTGAGTACATAACAGAATTTCCATTAGGTTAACAAGTTCGATACACATTGAAATAGAAGTAAAAACAAAGCAACATTCGAGTCATGTAAATCAACATGACATAGTAGCTGAATCTTAATGAACCATTTTGGAGTCCCTCTGTAGAAAATTAGGCTGTTTCAAGCCCTTTTTCTTTACTTCCTTTGTGCATTGTGCTGGTTTTGTCCTGATACCTAGTTAAACGTAGTTGGGAACATACTGTTTTTTTTCCTAAGTGACAAATAGTTTTAAAGTGAAAATTGTTTTTCTGAGTAGAATAATATAGCATTGATCACTAGCTTGTATTTTGGTCAGTACATTATGTGTTTCAGCAGAAATGTGATGGATTCTGTTTGTAAATTTTGCAGTCCGATGTTTAGTGGAATAATTGAAGAGATGAAGTCATGGATCTTAAAGCTCTTTGTCTTCTGCGTAGTTGAAATATAATTTATATTTACTTTTTTGCAGCACTGCGCTGTGGCTGCTGTGCATCCGAAGCGGAAGCAAGTTACAGAACTATTGCTCAGGAAAGGAGCAAATGTTAATGAGAAAAACAAAGAGTAGGTTTCTGAAATTCTTGAGTTTTCCTAAGGACTCTGTCATACTAGGAATGTAAAACTTATATCTTCCTTTTTTTTTTTTTTTTTTACCTAGTTTCCTGACACCTTTGCATGTTGCAGCTGAAAAAGCTCATAATGATGTCATGGAAGTTCTGCATAAACACGGAGCAAAGGTAAATGTATTAAAATAAATGTAGGCAAAAGGCAAGAAGGGTTATATTGGTTAAATACAGTGTTAGTTTTTACAATAGTTGTTACGATAGTTGTTGCTTTTTCTTCTGTATGTGTTGTGTTCCTCATGTTAACCTTGATGTTCATCTTAAATCAGTACAGAATGTTCAGGAACCCCATTTGAAAATCACATCTTCTCTTCAAGCAACTGAATAGAGGCTTTAGGAGTCTCGCTGGCTAATTTTTAATGAATCTTGCTACTAATTTCAAATAAATGTGGTCACCTAGGTGCCTCTTGTTGCATTATCTTATTGGTTTGAAAATATCCGATGTCCCAGTTTGCTGATGCTGAATTTAGTAGTCTAATGCTGGGCACCTCCCTTACCCTTTGCTTGCTTCCTGTTCTCTTAATCAGATTGCTTTCCCATGCCCTTTAGCTGACCAAAGTAATTTGTGAGCCTATGGTGAAGCTTGCTTAGAAACACATGGTTAAAGGCAGAGAGAAGTATAACTTTCCTTATTTAGGATGTGTTTTTAAGCACCTTTCAGAAAAATTTCAGAATGATCTTTCTCTGATTTTTAGCAGCAAACTTGACATTCATGGTCATGGTATACCTACCTATTTAATTTTCTCAGAAATTCTTCTTAATGGGTACATTCTTCGTCTTGGTTAAAATATAAATGTTTTCCTTATTTTTGCTTTTGAGGGGGTCACACTACTCTCTTTGAGTCTTCATCTTCTTTCAGGTAGCTAGAAATGAAGAAATACACCCTGCAATAATAATCTGATGTGTCACTCTTGATGTGATACGATGTGCAAGTAATGTAATCATATGCATAGTTAATACTAAGTCTTTTTATTTTGAAGCAAGTTGTAGTTTTTAAGCCTATATGAGAGCTCATTGCCAGATTTCAGTATCTAATTCACTTCCATAGTACTTTAACAGCATCATAAAATAGCTTAACAACAATACCATGACAGAATTTATCACATTTGAGAATTCTGATTGGTAACATACCAAGATCTTCCCAGAGGGGGAAAGTAGAGGTTTCAGTTACAGTCATCAAAACCATTTATTATCGTTTTCCTAGATTCACTCTTAGTAGCATACCTATGTACTGAAAGTGAAAAAAAATCATTTTCCCACAGGAATAGATACTTTGTGGCTTTATGGACCTGATTTTGTACAGCAATTCAGTACTGCTGGTATTTGGGTAGGCACTGAACTGAACAAGCTGGAGTTTCAAGTGTATTGATACCCAAGTACTACCTGCTTTGAAATACATGGAATTTCTGTGTGCTGAGGGTTTCTGGAAAGCCTGCTACTAAATACTGTAGGTATTTAAATTAGTGCTCCCTTGAAAATCTAGCTCTGTGTAGCCAGGTTAAGAGTAAGCTCAAAGATGTAATCTTTTCTGGTATGGCTCAATTTTATTGTTTGTGTCAGCAGCACATTCTGATGATAGCTTGTAATTGTTTTATGTCTTGAAGCAGGGGTTCCTAAATCGTGATCCCACTTGTGGACTGTGTGATGGTGGTGAGTGGCCCACAGTTATCTATAGAACCTTGCTGAGTGGTGTGTTCTGTTGTTTTTTTCAGTTGACAGTATGCAGATAGAGGTACATCATGATGATTAAAACTCATTCTTTGTTCACATCCTGATGTATGCTTGCTATGTTATTTTGAGGATAGACAGTCATGTTTAAGATCTAGCAAAGCACTTTAAGTGCATGGCAGGAGACCGTTCATTGTTAAAATTAAGCACATATTTCCATACTGCAATGGATCAGGCCCCTCGTTATTGGTGCCCAAAGTTCCTTAGCTCTAAAATGGTACATAATGTGATCATGGTTTTTCATGAGAGGTAGGTCATTAAGGCTTATGAAGCACTTTGAAGTTCCCAGATGGGATATGCTCTAGAGTATTAATTAAAGTAGGCATTTTTAATCACTGTAAAATGTTTGTCTTGCTTGTATATTATCATTTGACCTCTTGCTTGTGCTTTGACTGTAGGCATTCAGTTCATCAAACACTCTTAACATTTATGTTTGTTTCTGATTGTTGGGACATGGCAGCTTTAATCCCTGATGCATGATACAGGTTTTTGATTTTTTATTTTTTTTTTTCATTTGTTGTGTTTGAGGAAGCTTTTTCTTCCTGTTTACTTTTTTTGTGCCTTGAATTTCAATTACTTCATGAGATGTAGTCAGATGTACTAAGCTCTTTGATCCTGTCTAGTTGTATTTTTTACAAGAGCTGGTGAATCTCATCATTCTGCAATAGCAGCCTCACAGTGGATATCCATTTGTTCCTTGAACAGCACGCTCATGAGCAGTTTAAATACATCTCTGCCATTTTGATGCTTTTTTTGCTGAGGTATTTACAGTGAACAAATTGATTCTTAGCCTTTGTTTTTGTGGGCTAAAAGCCTTGAACACTTAGTCTTCCTTCCCTCATAAGGGAACATTGCCACTTCCTAATCCTCCCTATAACCCTTGTCTTTACCAGCACCAGAGGAAATCTTGGAGCTCAGGCAGCAAAAATGAAATTCATTCACCCATGGCCTTACATGATGGCACTTCCGTATCTTTAATATAAATGCTGGACTAATACATACTGGGATTGTGTTTCCCTTTTTAATAGGCATGACACAGTAGTACTCAGACCCTTCATGTAGTCTTATAGTACACAAAGAATCTCGATTTTTTTTTTCTTGATATTTTTTTGTATTTGTGCCCTTCACACAATTCTCCTGTGCCAAGATCATTAATGAAAATATTAAAACAAAAGTATCCCACAACCAGTCACTGAGCAGAGCCCGCCTTTCAATGTGTTCAGTTCTTCAACCAATCTCTATTTTTCCATATGAAGTAAATAAAAATTTCCAATGTGATCCCATTGCAAATCGGTGTGCTCGGCATACTCCCTGCAATGCCTGTACACTAATGCACGCAGCATGGGGAATAAGCAGGAGGAGTTAGAATCCTGTGTTTGATCAGAAGGTTACGATCTAGTGGCAATTACAGAACTACGGTGGGACAGCTCACACAACTGGAATGTGGTCATGGATAGCTATGCCCTTTTCAGGAAAGACAGGCCAGCCAGGCGTGGTGGTGGAGCTGCTCTCTATGTGAGAGAGCAGCTACAGTGTACTAAATTCTGCCCAGGAGTGGATGAGGAGCAAGTTGAGAGTGTATGGGTCAGAATTAAGGGGCAGGCTGGCAGGGGTGACACTGTTGTGGGCGTCTGTTACAGGCCACAAGATCAGGCTGAGGAAGTTGACAAGGCCTTCTATGGGCAGTTGAGAGTGGCCTCACAGTCACAGGCCCTGGTTGTTGTGGGGGATTTTAACTTCCCTGATGTTTGCTGGAAGGACCATTCAGCCAGCCAGCCACAGTCCAGGAGGTTCCTCCAGTGCATTGATGATAACTTCCTCATGCAGATGGTGGAGGAGCCGACTAGGAGAGGTGCACTGCTGGATCTCATCCTCACTAACAAGGAGGGTCTGGTGGAAGCAGTAAAGGTTGAGGGCTGCCTGGGTTGCAGTGACCACGAGATGGTGGAGTTCAGCATCTTGGGTGGTAGGACCAGGGCAATAAGTAGAATTGCAACCCTGGACTTTAGCAGGGCTAACTTTGGCCTTTTCAAGCAACTGCTGGGGGAAATCCCATGGCAAGGCTGCTTGAAGGTTAAGGGGCCCAAGATAGCTGGGTGGCATTCAGAGATTGCTTCTTCCACGCTCAGGATCAGAGCATCCCTACGTGAAGGAAGTCAAGGAAGGGAGCCAGGAGACCTGCGTGGTTAAATAGGGATCTGTTGGGTATGTTCAAGCAGAAGAGGCGAGTGTACAGGTCGTGGAAGCAGGGGCTGGCCACTTGGGAAGAATATAAGGCTGCTGTTAGATGATGTAGATCGAGAGAGGTCCTCCTTCCCCTCTACTCCGCCCTAGTGGGACCCCATCTGGAGTATTGTGTCCAGTTCTGGGCCCCTCAGTTCCAGAAGGACAGGGAACTGCTGGAGAGGGTCCAGCGTAGGGCAACAAAGATGATTAAGGGAGTGGAGCATGTCCCTTATGAAGAAAGGCTGAGGGAGCTGAGTCTCTTTAGTTTGGAGAAGAGGAGGCTAAGGGGTGACCTTATTAATGTCTGTAAGTATATAAAAGGTGAGTGCCATGAGGATGGAGCCAGGCTCTTCTCAGTGGCAAACAGTGATAGGACAAGGGGTAGTGGGATCAAGCTGAAACACAAGAGGTTCCGCTAAAATTTGAGAAGAAACTTCTTCTCAGTGAGGGTGACAGAGCACTGGAACAGGCTGCCCAGGGAGGTTGTGGAGTCTCCTTCCCTGGAGACATTGAAGACCCACCTGGACATGTTCCTGTGTGACCTCACCTAGGCGTTCCTGCTCCAGCAGGGGGATTGGACTAGATGATCTTTTGAGGTCCCTTCCAATCCCAAACATACTGTGATATTGTGATACTGAAGTGTGGATGGAGGAGACTTACCATATTTCCTTCACGTTGCAACCATTTCTTCTGTCAAAGGAAAGGTACTGTGTAAGACAGCTTTAATCTACCTTCTCAAGACCGCTGCTGATTACAGAATAACAATTTGAAAAAGATGAGTAGCTGGGGCTTCAAAGAAAGTGGAACTTTCTTCTGAAATACAGCACTAAAAGGCAGACAGCTGATCCAGAAAAGATCCTCTAATAGTGGATTTAGGAGACAGAGTCATATAAAGTTTGTAGATTGAAGATCATTTGTGATTGTCTTAGTAATAGAGAGAAAGCTGCTGTTTTTATGAGGAGCAGCTGTGATCTGTGTCAGACAGCAAAAGTGAGATAATAGGATGTATGTCTGAGTAGGCTTTTCTTGTTTTCTGAAATGGGCTGAAGTGTAGTAAAGACTAAGCTTTAGGGATTTTGCTTGGGAGGAACGAGGAAGGGTTTGTCATCTTGATTTTGCAGAATTTGACTGTCAACTGTAAATCTAAAGCACAGGTGAGAATCCTTGGAATTTTTTTCAAGAATGTTGATCATAAATGTCTATGGTTTTAAATGCCATACCCAGTTTTTACTTGTTTGCCTAAACTGCAGTGTGAAACAGCACTTCACGCTGCTGCTTATTTGATATTGAATATCCTCAAAGTACCTTATGAAACAGAAATGCAGAGTATCTTTAAAGAATCCTCCAACATAAACTATTTTTATTAGACCTGTTAGCAAATCTTCAAGTGCATTGATATTATCTTTGAGGATGGTTGAAATCCTTGGCTTAAAAATAAACTTATTTGAAGGTGATGATCTGATGAAAAAGTCGCTTTCAGCCTGTTTTGTTGTATTGCTAGATAGTTGGATACCTCTTATAACTAGCTCCTTGTCTGAATTTACAGATACATGGGAAATGTAATATGTTTAAAAAGACGTTTGACTTTCTAGCAGTGCAGAAGAAAAGGATTGAAGTCTTTTCTGAACTGGGATGATTGTTGGAAAGAAAGACCTGCAAGCATGCAAGTTCACTGGTGTCTTGGGCAAGTGTAGAGATGCCATGAATGCTATTGGTTTGACTGTGTTATGTTTCTAAAGGATACTGTTGAAACTGTTCTTCTGCAAGAAAAAAATGAGCCTTTCTAAGGTATATTAGGCAGATAGTGTCCTTATTCATGATGGGAGGAGAAATGGCTTCAGTCTGCCCTGCTAGGAAGGTCTTGCTTTGTGGATCTTTGCATAATAAGTTATTTCTGTGCATTGGAGTAGCAAGTTGCCAGCTTTTCATGGTCATGGATTTGAGAACAGTCACCATCTATCTAGACCCACACAAGAAAAGTGAATGGTTTTGAATAATTGTTGTGTAATACATTTGCTTCCAACATTTCAGTTAGAGGTGTGATTTTTCTCAGGAAAGAATAAGCATTGAAAAAATTAAATTTCCTTTCAGAAATGTGGCAGGTTCTGGACTATCTTGGTTATCAACATGAAGAACTGTGTCAGCTGTTGTGGTTGCATGGTTCAACTTTTCTCACTGCTTAGACATTCAAACTTAATTATATTAATCTTAGGCTTTTATGCAAAGGAACAACTGTGGACATATGACTGGATCGTATAAGAGCTTTCAGAGTGAACCTAGATTTTTGTTGTTTTGTTGTTCCTTTTCTTTTTTTTTCTTCCTTTTCTTTTTTTCTTCCTTTTTTTTTTTTTTCTTCTTCTGACAGAACTTGAAATTGCCACCAGCACCTCTTCACTCCTATCCTGTTTATTGTTAGTGATGAACAAAGACACAAGACATACTGCATGCTGTCCTCAGAATAACCACAGGAGGAGAGCAGTTAGAACACTTGCATTGCAGAGAAGGATACCATGATACTGGAACTGCTGGCAGAGCAAAAGTTTCACGTGTGCTTTTAGGATGTGCATCTTCTAGAAGGATCTTGGATTAGATGATCTTTTGAGGTCCCTTCCAATCCCTAACATTCTGTGATCTCACAGAGAAAAATGCAGTGCTTGGAAGCTGTTGCATTTTGTGCTGCTGTAGTGTCAAGGAGTAGGAGGATATTTAGGATATTTGATACCAAGAGAAAGCAGGTATGCTTATGAAGTCTTATAAAAAACCGTTTCCTGAACAAGTCCCAGCTGTTGAGCAGCCACAAGTGCGTGGCAGCCAGGGGAATGTTGCTGTGGCTGTGTGTGCTTCTCTGAGACTGCGGCAGTGCAGGAGGAAAAATCTCTTCACTGTCTGATGAGACGTGACCATTTTGATTTCTCTACTGCTTCTATGCAGGATGAGGAAAAGGAGATGAAAGGGGTAAAAGGGAAGAACAGAAGGAATTCTGCATTGGGAAATACTAAGATGGTATCTTTCAATTAAAATCCCTATTTAAAAACACTTTTTGATAACTGCGCTCTGCTTTTTTTCTGCGGTTTGAGCAGTGGAGTGACTGCTTTCATGCTAAAAGGTGAAGAAACTGGATCCAGAGCCAGCGTGCTGTAGAACAAAAGCTGTCATATCTGTCATTTTTAACTTCTTGCATAAAACCCACCTGTAAAGTAATTGAGAGCTGCAGCCTTCTAATTTCAGACTGCTTATAAAGGGGACTAGTTGAGTATTTATGTTTTTTTTTTTTAATTTTTGATTAGTACAGCTGGAACAATCTGCCTTCTCAGCACACAAATAAGGCGGTACAACTAGGATATTAACATTTTGTCAAACAGAGTTTAAAACTTTAGCTTTAAATTTGAAAGGGCATATGTTTTTAAACTTAGTGTTGAGCAGTGGTTAACCCAGGCATATGTATTACCAGTTTTGATTTTTTTATGAGAGTTTAATTCCAGTTTGTATGTCAATTTGTAATGCTTAAATTGATTTTCATTTGGAAATAAATCCTGTTGCTTTTTGCCTTACTGCAGTACATTCTTGGGCTGGTTTCAGACAAGTGCTGTGCGATTGGCGAGAGCAGATCTGTCTAAAAGTGAACATACTCCCCATGAAATTGCCTTGCAAAGCCTAATTCTGCTCTTGAGGGAAAGAACAGCTTCATTTGGCGCATGCATCCCTCTGTCAGCTGCAGCCCTCTTTGTCCCAGGAGAAAGCAGGCATTTCTTCAAATGGCTGGTGTTCTTCTGCCACAAGAATTGGTTACTGGCAAAGATAATTATTTGGAGGCAAAAGGAGACCTGCATGAGACATGTGAGATGACAGATCTGATGACTCTGCCAGTGTTCTTTTCAAATAAATATTAACATTTTTTCCAGGTACACAGTCGGTATCGAATTGTGCAGTGTGAATGCCTTACTGCTGTTCTTTGACAATTTGTTCAGTACAGACATGTTTAACACAGGAATTCAGTGACAGAGAAGACATTAGTTATGATTCTCTTTCTTGGGCAAACAGAGTGTTACCAGCTACATCCAGAATCCACAAGACTAATTTCATTCTGCCTTTACCATGACTGAACACCTGTAGCCCCAGACTTCTGCTTTTCTCTGTGCCCTTATCAGTGGTGAAAGGTATCCAGTGTCCTGAAACTGAGGATCATCATCTGAACAAAATGATGGATTTGGGACATTCAGCATCTAGTTAATATTTATGATAGCTGTAAGTTTTTATTTAAAACAAAACTTTTAGGGAGATCCCATTAGAGTGCCATGAGCTGAGCACGGTTAGAAGAAAGCAGAACTGTTCTCCTGTTCATCTTCCTGCAAGAGAGGTTTGTGATCTGAGAAATTCCTGCTTTATCAGTCTGTAGAACTGTTCAGGGATATAAAAGAATTTCAGACAATATCGGATCACAGTCCACTTTATTTTTGTGGTAGCTCTTTGTTCTTTCCTGTGGCTTGATATTGTTGTATTGCAGGTATTTTACTGTTTTGTTGTTGTGGTTTTTTTGTTTGTTTGTTTGTTTTTACCGTATCTGGTAGTAGATATTTTCTATATAGTTACTCTCTAATTAAATTTCATTTAGTTACAGAATATGCATCTTACCCAAAATGTTTTTTTCACTAGTTTTTGTGGAAAGGTAGTAGGATTTGCAGGCTGCATTGTAGGTGAGAAATAACCAGCAAAACCTTTGTTCACTGCCACCACAAAGATTTTGAGAAGGTAAAAAGGTGGGTTTTTACAGCAACAGAGTCTATTATGCATGCGGTTCACAGCCTGCAATCCGTAGGCTTGGAAACAGATAACAGGTTCTGAGTTGCTTGCAGAGAATATAGAGTAGTTCTGTATTTCATAAAGTGGTAAAAAAGGTGTTGGATATTTGCATTTAAATTTGTCATGAATCGCTGCTAGGTACAAAGTATCTTCTTGAAAGGTTATTTTCACGAGGGTTTTTTTCTGCCTCTTAAAGCTCTCAATTACTCTCTTCTTTCTCTGATAGTGAACCCATGGAGATGCTTCTAGTTATTTAGATACTCTCTTATATCTCCACAGACACGTTTCCATCATATCATACTCTTTGAAAGTGAGACTCCATTTCACCTGTTTATACAGTTTTGTATTGAGTAGAATTACATCTAGTTATACTTAACATGTCTGTAAAAATACAAAAAGTAAGGAGGAAATGGACTGTTTGTATCCAATCTTTTTTTCCCTCACTCTTTCATAGAACTCCTAATCTGACCTCTTTGTTTTGCTTTAATTCTTGGTACTGAGTAATGCAGAGTTAATTCCCTTTCTGAAAATGACAGATGGTAATTTCCTTAAAGCTAGAAGATCTTTGAAATTTTTTTAGTTAATTATTTACCTCTTTCTCCTCTTCTGTGAGAGTTTTGCTTTTCTTGCCCAAGGTTGATCTTCATGGAATTTGTCAAAAGCTTGATCACTATTTTAAGTATGGTTTTAAGGATCCTGTGTTGTCTGTTAGCCATGCAAATGAATAGCCTGCATTGTTGAAAGACAAGAAAGCATCTGCAGTAAATAATCTTGAGACTGGAGTGTTTACTTATTTTGTCATTTGGTTTTGTTTAGTTGCAATGCAGAGGGATTGATAGATAAATTTGGATGCCAGAAAATTCTTGTTATTGCTCTTCTTATTAGCGCAGAGACAGGTGCAGGCTTTTAGTTATAACAATGTTTTATTTGATATTGCTGCTGATTTTTCAGATGAATGCACTGGACACACTTGGTCAAACAGCATTGCACAGGGCAGCCTTAGCAGGCCACTTGCAAACCTGCCGGCTCTTGCTGAATTATGGCTCTGATCCCTCCATCATCTCTTTGCAAGGCTTCACAGCGGCGCAGATGGGAAATGAAGCGGTGCAACAGATTCTAAGTGGTGGGTAAAAATAAAGGCTTGTGTATTTGAAGTTCAGGTTCTCCCTTTACAGCTCTGGTTCTTATTTTATTTTTTAATGCGAGAGATTTGCAGTAGTTTTCTCATCCCTCCCTTCTGCGATCACGTGCACACATCTGCGGTATGTACTGTGGATGCTTTTCAGGAAAAAAAAACAACAACAACCACTACCAAAACCAAACAAAAACTAAAAACAACGACAAAAAAACCCTGCTCAGTTCATTGATTTTGCTCAAATCAGCAAGAAAATAAACATCATGGGGATTTAGAGCATGCTGCTGCACAGGGAGACTGGAGGAAGGCAGATGGGAAGTTTTAAGGTTTTTTGGTAATAAGTTCCAAGGCAACTGGAATATTGCTGAAAATGTGAGAAACCTTTTTTCTCTCATCAGCCACCCTGTTAGGTGCTCCATACTTTAGCTGTCACAGAGTGTTACTGGCAGAAAAATACTGATAGTTGCTAAACCATTTGAACTTGTACTATAAATCTCTTGTCCATCAGAGAAAGATGTTATTGTGAAAGTGTTCTTGATAATGTTTAAAAACCAATTTGTTTATATCTTGCATTAGAAAGGTGCCACTGTTTTTCATTTAAGTGCTTGAGTGTTTGCATCCTCTTACCCATGTCACATTTGAATTTTTGTGAGCAGAGAGAAGGATAATTGCATCAGTAGCTACTACAGAGCAAGTAACTGACAGTGGGATATGCATGTAGTCAAAGAAAGGAATATATCCAGATAAATTAGAAGACCCATGGTAGCTAGAAACTCCATTTCATTGAGTATTTTCAATAATGTTGCCTTAAAACAGGGGGTGCAGGGGAAAAGGGCATTTTACAGCAGTGCAAGGAAGGACTGTTTAAAGTGTACCCACGCCTGAGACGTAGCTGGTTACATAAGGCTGGATAGTATTATCTGTTTACAATATGTCTGTGACTGTCTGTGTGTGTATTGAGAGAGAAGTATGGTAACTATGAATCAGAAGAAAGTAAACATATCTCCTGCTGTTAAAGAGAATGGGAATTTGATTTTAAAAAATAGTAAACTTATGAGTATTCTGAAAACACTCATTTATTTTTTGAATTAAAAATTTGTTTTCACTGATGTATCTTTCCTAGGAGAACTGATTCCAGATGTCATACTGTACTGCTTTTCATTGGAGAGATAGCAGCCTTCCCCTTACATTCATGAAGGTGTTCAAGACTGAAAGATTCAAAAGCTGAAAAAATGCTTGTAGTGTAGGGTTGTTGACACTATGTTTTCTGTATTTCAAAGCTAGCAAATGAATGCTGAAATCATTGACTAAATATTACTGTGTGATAATTTTTGTATTATTGTGTTAAAGAAACTTTTTTTTAATATTGGAGTTGTTTTGATTGTTATCTGACTCTTCAGTTCACAGCTTGAAATATTTCCCATATAGTATTGGATTTTTTTTTCCTCACACTTGAGTACTGAGCTACATCCCAACTGGGAGATAACAACCATGAAAACAACTTTCTGATGTCTTAGTGGCCAGTGGATACAACTTTACTCTAGCTGCGTGTGATTTTGGTTGCAACTGGTAGGAGTGTGGCCATGTAATACAAGAAAGCTCATAAAGTGAGATTGTTATTTTTTCAAATGCTTATTAGAAAATGCTTCTAGTTTTGCTTTTCTTGAAGAGTAAGATATGTTTTGTATTTTTGCTCAGTGCAGCTGTTTTGGTACTCAAGTTCTAATCTAGTGGAACTGAAATGTCTGCTTCCTGTAGTAATTAGACTGCGTTTCTGATTTATTTCCTTTTTTACCGTCACTAAAGTCAGAGTCTTTGCTGCCTTGTGAAGACAATAGTAGGAGCCCAGAGAAGAGAGCGGGGCTTTGGGTCCAGTACAGGACTTAACCTCCCCCTGCCTCAGGACACCAAGGTGGTGGTGCTGTTGGGGAAAGCAAGGGAGGGCAAATAAATAAGATGAAGATACGAGCTGAAATCTGAACCGAGTCCAACAACAGGAGTTAGATGCGTGCTGTGCACTGCCCACAGTCACTAACATGTATGTCAAACCCCTGCTGCCAAACTTCTCTTGCAGCAGGTGTTTGAATCAGTTAGAATCATACACTCATAGAATCATTTAGCAAGTTGGAAAAGACCTTTAAGAACATCAAGTCCAACTGCTTGCTAGTGGAATTGCTGCAGGGGATCAAGGTATACTTGAGGAAAGGAGCTGACAGCTTTGGCTGTATTAAAGGTGCCACTGTCCCTCTTCCCTGAACTCTCTCAGCTGTTCCTTCAATGGAGAGCATTTCTTCGCCTAACAGTTGAGCTTGTAGGAGTTACTTCTCTCTTCCTCCTCCTCATCCTCCTCTTCCTGCCGTGAGTATGGAGGCAAGGAGGTGACAAAAGGCCTCAAAACACTGATCAAGAAGAGAAAATAGGGCTGCAGTAGGCGAACAGATAAATTGATGTCCTTCTGTAAGGATAGCTAGTTAAGAAAACAAATATCCTCTTCTGCCTGGTTTCCATTCCTGTGAAATGTCACAGGTGATATTGCAAAGTCAGGAATTCACTGGATTCTGCAGAGACTGTGTTAGTCTGTAGGAAGTACCTTCTCACATTGTCTCTGCAGTTTGCTCCCAGGATATAGTACCAGTTCTCTATGTTTAAAGAGGTCTTTAAAATATTTTTAATGGAGTTGCATTGCCATCTAGAATGAGTTTAGTCTGTTACAACACTGACTTTCTTACAGCATTCTTGCAACCCCATGTTCACCTTACTCCGTTTGTTTTGCACTAGGCTGTCATTTCTGCCACTGATTGGGCAACATGCTGCCAAAACTTCTATTCCATAAATCCTTGAGCTTGAGAAGGGTGTCTTCTACCATAGAAAGCAGTTTCTATTAAAAATGAAGTGATCAAGATTGCCGTTTCAGCTCCTTTTTGAGCAATATTGAAGAGCTCTAGGGACACCGCTCCTTTCCAGCCACTTCTTCGTCTTCCCTCAGTGCATGCTTCCTTTCTCACAGCCATATTTCTAATGAGAAGTGAGGTAAAAAAAAAAGAGGTTTGATGCCAAAACTTGTAATCATCTTACAGTAATTTAAAGAGGAAAAAAAAAATGTATCTCTTTAAAGGCCTCCTGTTAATCACTATTGTCATTCTTCTGATTCTATTTTTAACCTCCCCGTGTTAATAACAAGGGACAGATCTCATTGCTGCTATGAAGTGCAGTACTCAACTGGAGCATCATAAAGCAAGCAGTCACCGTGTGGCCATCTTAGAAATCCCAGCCCCTTGTCACTGCCCCGTGGTACAAGACAGATCACAAGTGCAGAGGGCAAAGGCTGTAATTCCTCTGCTGAATTGAACACGTTTAACTCTGGCTGTGCACTGGTGCCTTGTGCAGTTTGCTGAAATTGTTGAGAAAGGTGCTTTTGATATTCAGCAAAACTCTGCATCTGTCCCAGTGAGCACATAGATTTTTTTTAAATGCAGAAATGATCATTTTTACCAAACATTTCAAATTCCATTTGGCAGAACAGTGTCAGCTGTAGAGTCTAAATCTAACTGGTTTATGCTGAAACTAAGGCTCCTTATTCGGCCATTTAGGCATTATGAACTCAAACGTCACAACTCCAGTTGCATTTTTACAAACAACAACAGACTTTTTTTTTCCCCCCAAGTTTGGAAAACATGTTGAATGCAACTTAATGTAACTTAATGATCCTAAGTGATCCTAAACCATCTTTCCCCTTTGTAGAAAGTACACCTGTGCGCACATCTGATGTGGATTATCGGTTGTTAGAAGCATCCAAAGCTGGGGACTTGGAAACTGTGAAGGTAGGTTTGAGCAATTCGTGTTAATTTTCCACTTCGCATTGCTGTGCAAGGCTTGTGGAAGCCTCTGCTACGAGAGTCGTGCAAGTAGTGCCGGGTGGCTAGTAAGTCATAAAACAACAGGACGGCAAATATCTTCATTTTTTGTCCTATAAAGTAGTACATTAAGATATCTTGAGGTGTTTCTCTCAAGTTTTTGATTGTTTATTCTCCCAGTTCTTCACACAGTCATGTCTTCACCGGTCTAAGAGGCAATGTTGCAGAAATTGATCAAATTCTGTGTTGGGGTATTTGGGGAAGGTAGTCTGGGGTTTTTCTTTTGGTTTTGTTTGTTTGACTGGGTTTTGTTTGGTTTGTGGTGGTTTTTATTTGTTTGGTTTAGTTCTGTACTTTGTTTTCTTCTTTTATCTTTGCAGCAACTTTGCAGCCCTCAGAATGTGAATTGTAGAGATTTGGAAGGCCGTCATTCAACACCACTGCACTTTGCTGCAGGATATAACCGCGTATCAGTGGTAGAGTATCTGTTGCACCATGGGGCGGATGTGCACGCCAAAGATAAAGGGTACATTTCATTCCATTATATACTCCACTGTTTTCTGTTAGTGTGAGACTTCTAACCCCCCCACCCCCCGTATTCATTTTGCTTTGGATTTCAGTAACCATTATGTTTTTCTCTTGAAATTTTTTAATTTTCTTTCCTCTTGTTCTGCATTGTTCCTGGCATTCGCTGTATGGAGACTTATAGACCATTAAGGCACACTTGGCTTTCTGGCAAAGCCATTGTCAAGTACCTATCTGACACTGTAATACATGATCCTTTTCCCTTTTGCCCATTTTGGAGATTTTCTTGTGCTTAAAAGCAGCCTTTAAGTTATTTCAGGTGATCTAAAATTAGTTCTTAATTGTATGGGGTAAAATACCAGGGTTATCTCTAATCATTTTTCTAATTCTGTTAGGTAGCTTTTATTATTAAGTTAGGAATTTATTCAGTTAAATGATATGAACCATTTACAGGTTTTTGCATTGTTTGCAAAGCAATCATGTAGACTAGCATGATTATGTTTGATCTTTCACTCCAATGTATTGGTTCAGGGTGGGGGAATCATTCATTTCCAATACTGAATTTTCAGACTGTCTCTGACAGTAATGTTTGGGTATCTTTCTGTATCTGTCAGGTGTACAGTCCTTACTAATAACTGTACTTCAAACC
Source organism: Columba livia (assembly GCF_036013475.1). Taxonomy (NCBI): domain Eukaryota; kingdom Metazoa; phylum Chordata; class Aves; order Columbiformes; family Columbidae; genus Columba; species Columba livia. The sequence goes on from NC_088605.1 coordinate 47,699,297, forward strand.
TGTTGTATGGTGTTAAACCTTTTCTGAAATTTACACTCAAATATCTGAAGTCAGAACATCAGTGATTCTTGAAATTTAGTTTTTGGGTGTTTTTAACAGCATTGAAGTTACTTACTTGTGGAAGTAGTAACCTGGGTGCTTGCTAAGTATTAAGTGTCTCGTGAATGAGAACTGAAGAAGGATAATGAAGTTTTAATTGATGTTTTAATAGCAGGGAAATAAAGCCATGAAAATTGGAAGGACTGAAAGATGCCAATAGTGTCTGGTGGAAGCGGGAGTTTTATCAACTGGAACTTTGTATGATTGCATACTGATTTTCTGTGGCTATTAATACTTTCTTTTTGATTAGTGGCTTAGTTCCCCTGCACAATGCCTGTTCTTATGGACACTACGAAGTGGCTGAGCTCTTAGTGAGGCACGGTGCTTCTGTCAACGTGGCAGACCTGTGGAAATTCACTCCTCTACATGAAGCAGCAGCAAAAGGAAAATATGAAATCTGCAAACTGCTTTTAAAAGTATGTACTGAAGGTCTTACGTGTGTCTTTAAATGTGTATACGTTTAGTTTGGCTGAAGATTAAGTAATACGAAGCTAATGGCATTCAGTGAGTTTTTTATGGTGTCTTCAAATCGGTTTTAATCTTACAGTTGTCAGATGGTTTCTTGTGTAACGTCAGTTCACTTAAAATCATCAGCACAGTTATGTTTTCCAGTACGTGTATTAATGCTATTAACCAAGTAGAACAAGACTCTCACACTAGAAAAAGCAGCTGAATTTGTGTAAAAATACAAAACCCCTACCTTATCCTTTTTGTCCTTTTCTGGAACAGTTACTGCAGTTGAGTAAACCTTTGTAAATACGCAAGAATATGTTACGGAGCAATAGATGAAGGTGGGTTCTAAGTGATGTCTGCTGTGCGAGAAATCTAAAACAGTTATGTATAATTTATCAAGCTCCTGGAGGAAATGTATGTTTGTATACTGTGGAATACATATTCATTATAATTAGTGGTAGAGCCTGTAAAAAGCTTGAGGTGATGCCAATATGTTTCCAGTGAGAAATGTGAGTTTGGAGTTTGAGAGACTTCTTAACATAAGTTCACATCCTGTCATGAGAGGGGAAAAGAAGGTGCTAGAGTAGAATTTCCTGCCAATCCTATTTCCTTTTTTAGTCTTGCCTACTTCATGCCCCACTGAAGCACAGTGTTTAAAATAGGAGTAAGTCAGAATACGGATCATCTTAAAATGATGAAGCTTTTCCCTGTCCACTTCTTTTCATTTACTGTTGCAAAGCCCTGCTATTTACCTCCTATCTCATTCATTATTTCATTTGATTACCAAAAAACCGTTCAGAGGGGGTAGAACATCAGTTTGAAACACATCTACAGTAGAAAACAGGATATATTCAAAGGTGTCTGTGGAATAGGCATGATGATGGCCCTGGTAGCAACACCTGGATACAGATGTTAGTTCAAGCTATAGGAGCACTCATCAACTCTCAAGCACAGCAGCACTTTATAAATACTGGAGGTCTCTGGAGTTTTCTGATCATTCCACTGGGAATGTAGCCATTTTTTGTGTTCAAAGGATCCTGACTGGATGTACAACAGCAAAAGTGCTGAAATATTTCTTTTTGAAATCACACTTCCACAAGAGCTAAATATGCCCTTAGGTGACACAGTTTTGTAAAGGCTCTGGGTGTCAGTGGATATGTGCTCATGCTGCAGTTTGCACAGCACTTCTCCTGCTGTGTCTCTTATGCCAGCTGGCAGTGCTGTCAGTTCTGCTGAGCCCTGGATGTTGAGCTTAACTCCTCCTGACTTGACTTCTCTTTCTGTCCTGATCTGCTTAAAGAAGGAAACAAAAATGTACAGGCAGTTGGAGAGACTTTATTTTTTCAACACCTTTCTTTAAAATTGCCACACATTGCTGTGCTGCTTCCAAAGACAAGGCAGTTAATTCCTTCTGCTCTCCTCATCCGCAGCTCATTCCCTGTGGCTCACACTAACACAGCTTTGCCAGCATCCCCTGTGAGAAATGGCAGGGTAGGCTTGCTGGCAGGGCTTGGACAACTGTGTTTGATTATTCTAAAGGGGCTAGCCAGAGAATGCTGCCTCTGCCTTACCTATCTTTGTTTTTTACTTCTGCTGCTGAGAATGAATAAGGAAGGAGCTGTCCCCCCACAAAATTGTATGTGGTCATGACTCACATCATATGCTGGATGTACACATATGTTCCCCTCCTTGTCCCATGCTCCAGTACTGTCTTGTTATCACTGGCTGATCTGCACGTTTTACAAGCACAGATAACTCCAGCAGTCATCTAAATCCACTTTCCCAACAAAATGTTTTCTTCAGCGCTTTCCAGGACCTGTAGACTGCTTAAGATGGTGCTGTTGTCTATTGGAAAGTGTAGAAATTGATATTTTTCTAGTTCCCTGCTGAAGCAAGTGCCTTTCAATAGCAAGGTGGCATTTAGTGAAACATAGAGCCTGGCTTCATTGGCTCAGAAAGGTGAGCTGAGGGAACACCTCTGCCAGCCGGTTTGCAGGAGAAAGAAGGGACTGGCTGGCAAGGTATTTGCAGATGGCTTTTCTTTAACATCTGCTGTGACAGTATAGATATATGCAGGATATATATGCTCCTGAACATACTGCAGTTGCAAGTAGAACAGTGGCAGCTCTCGCAGAGGGCTGCCATTCTTGCCTGTGGAGTTGGGATTCACACAGCTGTGTTGCAGACTAGTGCTTTAGGCCTCAGCCTCCTGGATTTATTCTCGTGTGCCTGCTGATATATACTGTTGTTACTTCATGATGGCTGGTCAGCAAAATCCCCTGCCTCCTGTCTTGTGCCACAGAATAATGGCACACTTATGTGCACTGCTCTGCACATGGTTATGACAGTAGCATTCCACTTTACTCTTGGCAGCATGGAGCTGATCCAACAAAAAAGAATCGAGATGGGAACACTCCGCTAGATTTGGTGAAAGAAGGAGACACAGATATCCAGGACTTACTGCGAGGAGATGCTGCCTTGCTAGATGCTGCCAAGAAGGGGTGCTTGGCACGAGTTCAGAAGCTATGTACTCAAGAAAATATTAATTGCAGAGACACCCAGGGAAGAAATTCAACACCACTACATCTTGCAGGTGGGTGACTCACCAGGTTTTGAAGGCTTCTGTATTTATGGTAAGGCTATAGAAGTTAATCACCAAAATCAGGATTGGTATCGTAGGAGTTTCTCAGAGAATTGTCCTGTAAAGTGAATTGTTACCTGTGGCAGCCGTATTTCAGGAGGTAATATTGTTACTAGGAAAGAGGAGCTTTTGCAGTAAAAAAATTGCTTTAGCTTTTCTATCTAATAATTTTTGTTTAGTTTACCTCTCCTAATACCCAGTTTCTTTTCCTATGCCTTTTCTACAGCTGGTTACAACAATCTGGAAGTAGCTGAATACCTTCTTGAGCATGGTGCTGATGTTAATGCCCAGGACAAAGGAGGACTAATCCCCCTACACAATGCAGCATCCTATGGGGTAGGTGCAGACATTCTTGCCATGAGCAAGGAACTCCTTAAAATCATATCCAAAGACAATTATTTTGCAGCCGTCTTGCTGTGAACATAGCTCAGGTTTTGATGATGTGAAATATTTGTTAGGCTAAGTTGCTGCTGTAAGTCCTGTTTGCAGTCCTACAGATCTAAATAAGACACAGATTCAAGTGTGCTGTAGCACTTAAAGGCTGCAGTTTGGAAAGATCACTAGAACATAGCTTTTATGGAGGCAAGCAGCATTGAACGGTGTTAAATTTGGGGTGACTGTTGAAACAGGAAAGACTTCAAACTATCACTGAAAGACTTGGATGGAAGGAAGAGAACAGGTGATGACAGGGAAGTGGAGGTCTGTTACAGCTGGTCTCTGGTAGGGAGCTAAAGCTGAAGTGTTGAAAGGCCACTGAGTTTGTTGTATAGGTGTCCTCCTGGGCAAGCTTACTTACTGCAATGGGGGTGCAGTGGCTGATTCAAACTATTTTGGATGAGGCAGACCCTCCTTCCTCCATATAGGAGGAAACATTTGTGTGCATAGCTGTTGCGCAGATGCCTCATAGATTACTTATAACCAGTTGTTAATTGTGGATGAAGTGAGAAAGAAATCTCTTGTGAACAGTTGTACGGAAACAGTGCTGGAGAAGCTCCTAGCAGCGTGCTTATGGTCAGACAGAGGACATGAAGCTCAAGAAGCAGTGTTCTTGATGGTCTCATGCTATGCTTTGTTACTCCCTGGCCCAAGAAGAGCAAAATCAGGGAGAAATGATCAGGCTCATGATTGCTTTAATTTGAGAGCCAGATGAAATAAGTACAGTGATCACCTTGTTTTTAAAGAGAGTGTATGAATTAAATTCAGCCTGCGTCATTTGCATTGGTTCTCTACGTCAGTCGGGGACCCCAGCGTCCTAAGAGCAAAAAACTTCAAAAGCAGCTGAAGGATTAGAAGTAACAGAATTATTTTATGCTTCTTTGTAATAATACCAAGCAATATTGTTCATTGGCATCTGCCACAAGCTTTACATTCCCAGGACGTTGCTTAGCTCTAGAGATAAATTCTGTTGCAAAGATTGTGTTCTTTCTTTTCAAGCATGGGAAACCAATACATGCATTCTGCATAAAGGCAAAACATTTCTTCCCAGCACAGGAAACTGTTAGAGATCGGTTCAAGCTGATTATCACTTCTGAAAATCATAATGCAAATCTGATATGAGTTGCCTTACTTTCTCTAGGAAAGGTTAATGTGACAGTGTTTGGTGCTTTTCCATAAGCTTATTTAGGTAAGAGTTGGTATATATCTTTCCTGTGACAGCCCACATTTCTCTCTGAGCTGTCATCAGCTCATTCAGATCTCTGTGATCGGAGGTGGAGACGAGATGAGTACTGGTTTCTCAAGTGCATAGCTGGCAGGTTTCACAGGCTCAACCTTTTCCTCACAAAGTATCTTCACTTCTCCCACCCAGCACTTCATGCTGCGTGTCCCTCCATAGGGTTTCATGGGGCAGAAAAGTCACAGGAGCAGCAACTGCTTTTAAAAGTTGGGCAGAGAGGAAAAATGAGGTCAGCAGCCTTTTCAAATCACACTTATTCAGAGAGCAAAACCTTTTATGAGAGCTGCTGAAAATCACTTAATTGCCATTGAGAGGAAAAATTAAATCCATTGGCAAGTCTTGCGCTTCTGCTTACGATTTCAGTGTTTCATGCTTCTACTTAATCATTCTGACTACGTGCTTTTTAGTGGTCAGAGGCAGGCAAAAATTTTATTTGCCACTTTTTTTTTCTCTTATTTTAACTTGTGAGACTTTAGGGATGGGATATTGATGGAAGTGTAGGGTTATGAGATCATTATTTTATAGCCCATGTAAAACAGTTGTCTTTTATGACACTCATAATGCATTTTATCAATTATAGTTCTCTCACAAAATATGATTGGAGAAAGAACAAATTTGTGCTGCCAGGGATGGGTTCAAGGTTATGCAAGCAAGAAATAAAGTACAATGAAGACTTCTGTGTACTGACATTTAAGTGGTGGCACAACAGTACAACACATCGAGCTTTAGAGCTTCTAGTATGGTATCACAAATGTCACAGCCCTGTAAATTTGTGTTGCCCATTCAGATTTTTGTACACATCTTTCGACATTTAACTCTTACCAGTTTTATGATGGATCAAGCATCATGTTTGCTCCTACAGTTTACACAAACTTCATGAGATGTACTTGTGGTGATTTAGCAGAAATATAATTCTGTCCCTGATCCAAATTATACATGTGCTGGTGAATGATCTGGTGGTGCACAGATACAGATGATCTGTATTTGTGTGTAGCTGATATCTGTGTATCTGCAGTATAAAGTGGTACCTGAGGAGGTGCACTGCTACGTAGACAGAAGAGGCAGAGAAGTGAGTTAAAGGAAAGAGAAATTACAGACATCTCTAAGCACCATTATCTCCAGCACAAGAAAGAAAATATGTATTTTATCAGTGTCATGCTGATTAAGATCCTCTTGTGTTTTCCAGCATGTGGATATAGCAGCGCTGTTGATCAAATACAATACATGTGTAAATGCAACAGATAAGTGGGCATTCACACCATTGCATGAAGCTGCACAAAAAGGAAGGACACAGCTCTGTGCTCTGCTCTTAGCTCATGGAGCAGATCCAACCATGAAGAATCAAGAGGGTCAGACACCACTAGACCTGGCAACAGTAAGTTGACATTAGCATGCCAGCCACAGGCCACTTGGAGGATTTGCTCTGCATGTGAAGTGGCTTTCTATGGGTACCTCAGCGATTTCAGCTTTTGCTGTACTGAGGTAGAGAGAAATGAGCATCTCCAGGGTGCCTGTTTGTGACTCATGGGTCCAGGCTTTTTATTTGACTGAGGTCTTAATGTGATTTAAGGTTTGCTTCTGCTTAAGGGTCCTCTCCTGGGATTGCCGGAAATAGACCTCTCTGAAATATCATGATGATGGCCAATCTGTGTACTGTTGATTATGTTTTTTGAACCTGGGAGGAGAATCAGATAGGCCTTTACAGGAATGGGAACACTTAGAGGATGATTATACTCAGTGCCTGCTTATTACCTCAGTTCTTTTTTGTCTAACTCCAACATTCTAACGTTTGCAGGTGGCTATGAAACTTTTTCTAAAGCTGGTATTTGGTTCTTGTTAGTGGTAGCAGTGGTGGCTGGTTAAAAAGCCTAATATGGTTATATGAACATACATGCCCCAGGTTAAACGGTGTTGGTGGAACAGATAATGCAACCAAATTGGATTCTGTGTCTGGTTATAGCACCAGTGTATTTTAAGGCCAGTGACTGATTTGATTGATAGAGAGTTCAAGAAATATCCTCCAGAATAATTTGAGCTCTAGAAAGCTTGCTTTGTGATGAGGGATATGAAAACCATGTCGTGTCTCAGGGAGACAATAAGGATGTCTTAATCATGTTCTGCAAGAACACGCAAGAAAGAAATTCTTAAAGGTGAGGGTCCTGCTTAATTTAGTCAGCAAATGTTAAATCCAATGGTTAGCTAAGTTCATATTTCTCCTGGAGCTCTTGTCTTCTTTTGTGGTTTTGTTTTTTGTTGTGGGTTTTTTTGTGTGTGTCTGTTTTTTTTTGTTTTGTGTTTTTTTTTTGTTTTGTGTTTTTTTTGTTTTGTGGTTTTTTTGTTTTGTGGGTTTTTTTGTTTTGTGTTTTTAATAACACTGTAAGATGTGATTATAGCAAAGGCAGTGGTAGTCACAGAGTCCCAGAATGGTCAGGGCTGGAAGATCATCTAGTCCAGCCTACCTGCTAGTTCTTCCATTGGAACCTTGATCCAGTGCAAAATGACATGGCATTGCCTGGCCTGGGTTGTGAGGGATTTCATATAAAGTTGCTGCATTGCTCTTCCTGGCTTTAATACCTATGGAGTCATTTTGTCAGAAAGGAAATTAGACGTGCCTTATTACATACCTTTATAAATGGGGAGAACCTGATTTACCAGTGTCTGAGCAGTGAATCAGAATGTTCTTGCAACCATGAATTCCTGTGCTACAAAAGTTGGCAGTTTTCTTTTTAATGGAAGAACAGAGCAATCAATTAAAACAAATTAAAAGAAAAATTCTTTCCAGACATTGGTGTCTTGTGATAATAGAACCTCATGTTGAATTTTGCTTCTGTTCTTTCAGGCTGATGATATCCGAGCTTTGCTGATAGATGCCATGCCTCCAGAAGCTTTGCCTACGTGCTTTAAGCCTCAAGCCACTGTTGTTAGTGCCTCCCTGATCTCACCAGCATCTACGCCATCCTGCCTCTCCGCTGCCAGCAGCATAGATAACCTGACCGGGCCACTGGCAGAACTGGCCGTAGGAGGGGCGTCAAACGCTGGTGATGGAGCAGCAGGAACTGAAAGGAAGGAAGGAGAAGGTGCATTTGCTGCTGGACAAGTTTACGTTGCCAGAAGTACAGTAGCTTAGTATCACAATAGGCCTCGCTTTATCTGAAAAGTATTTCTGACTAGCCAGAAAATATTGTACAGCTTCCACTGTTACCTGTGTTGCAAAGTGTCTGGTGCTTGCTCTGTTCTCATGTCCTCTGCCAGCAGCATTGTTGGCTGTTCATCTGTTTGCTTTTGGTGATTAGGTCTGATTACAAAGGCAGATCTGATTATGTGCCCAGATGTTTGTTGTTGATTTTATACAGAAAATCCAATGAGAATTATTTTGATGAAGAAATTATGATTGTGATGGCTGGGAGATTTCACTAAGGTTTTTTAAACCCTTTGATTAGTATCTGGAATGTATGCTCTATGTCAGCATCTAGGTTATTACATAGCAAAAAATACACCCACTCTTCCTTTCCTTCTCTTTGCAATATGAGCCTGTATTTGCCACAGATGGTTTGTGCTTTTTAATAGTTGTTTTGTTCTTTTTCATAGTTTGTTTTTAAATTTGGGTACATAAGAGATAATGACTTGTTTCTTCTCTTATAGTTTCTGGTCTTGACATGAACATTACTCAGTTCCTAAAAAGCCTGGGTCTTGAACACCTTCGGGACATCTTTGAGACAGAACAGGTCAGTGGCAAGCCTCATCTCTGTTTGTATGTATGAAACATAGGCTAATCTAATAAATTTGTGTGACATTTTATTTCCCTAATTTAAAAAGGAAAACAGAAAAACATGTCTGTCGCAGAAAACTGCAAATGAGTCACCAGATGCTTTATGGTGAAGTTGAGAAACCCGTGAAAATGTCTTCTGTTGTTTGCCTCAGATTTCCAGTGTTTTTTGCGTTCTTATGCATACGTGATGACGATGAGTGCCAATTTGGTTTGTATTCTGAGAGTTACACTGGACCTTGTGAACTTTGGACATGGTGGTGTTATGTTGGAATGACACCTGCACTTGTCCTTCAGCAGTCTTGATATCCAGACAAGCCTTTGGCTACCTGTAGTGCTGCATGTGATGCTTTGGTTAGATCTAGGAAACCCTCCAGTCTGACTGTAAGCTGAAATAAAGATCTAGTTTACCAGGGCGTAGTCACACTAGAGAATGTAGAAACTGTGTTTCCTAAATGAGTAGAACTATAGCATTAACTGGGTGTTACAGGGCTAACAAGGTTCAAATGGAATTCAGAGATAGGGAAAAAAAAAAACCTGCAGATTTATCAGTAGTTCACAGTATATGAGAATACAACTAATGTAACAGTTTATCAAGCTTACATTACCTTTGAGAGCTGAAGTACCTCTAATGTATTTGTAGACTCTTTTAATGTACTGTTTCTTAAATTTAACACGTTACACTTAAATATTTGTTTGCATGAGTGAGATGCAGTGGTGGAAGTGAAAGGTACAAGATTGGATTTGATGACTATTTTTTTTCCCAGGCCTCTGCTGCTAAATCTTTTTTGAGGGGTCATGAAATAAATGTTCAAAATGTAACATGTTGCTTACAGAAAACATTCTGACTGTTTCCATGACACATAACTTTGGGGAGATACCTCCTGTAAAAATGCCATGTCTTTTTTCCCATCATATATGAAGTATAAGCTCTTTAATTTGGAACTGCTTCTATTAAGAAGCAAACCAACCTCAAACCAGCCTGTATTCTACCCACATTTCTTTTTTCTTATTATTTTTCACACCTTCCTGTTACCATGCTGGTTTTGTTCTACTTTTGCTTCCTTAGCTTCTAACCTCTTTTTAAGGTCTCACCCTGCATAATAAGATTTAATAATGCAAATAGGATTCAGTATATTCATTCATCATTTTGAAACTGTTTATCTCCTCTTTGTAGTGAAAACAAGCTCAGCGTCCTTAAGCTTACTGCTTTAAGCTGTTTTTTCCAAGCACTGCAGTACCTTCATGTGCACTTTTTCACCTTGGCTCTAACCTCTTGCTCATGCTGGATTGGTGCTGATGCTTTCTAATATCTGGATTTCTTCTGTATTTTTTTTAATGTTCCGCTGCACGTGATGAATGTCTTCAGTGTCTTTTCCACAGGAATCCCAGTAGGATTGTTTTCTGCTCGATTGGACAGATGTTCAGTGTAGCTTTTAATTCCTTACTTGAGCTGCTTTCTTTTAAATTAATGATATTCAATTTGTAGTGGACAGAGTTCATACCTTCAAGTCCAGTTGTGTTAACAATCCAGCTTCTGTTGAATCGAGTTGTATGGTTTCTCATTATTTCCCGAGCCTCCCATTCTAGTTTAATGTGTAAATTTGGAAATAGATTTTATATAATTATTATCTTCCAGATGAAGCATTTTTGGTTTTCACTAAATCACCTCAGTGGACAATGGCTAATAAAAATGTGTGCTTTATTTAGCCTTTATCTCCTGTTCTTAAAAAAAAAAAAAAAGTTTGTTTGACATAATGTTTTATTACCTTTCTTCTTCCACCAATAATCTCTGTGACCTTGAAATTTAAAACCCAGTCAAGTGATTGTAGATGTATTCATATATTGCAACCAAATGAATAGTTGTATGTGTCCTCACTAGGCTGATTATTTCCAAAAATAGTGGAATAGTTGAGCATGACTTAGCTGACCCACTGGTTTGATACACATGCAAGTGCACATGTGCATATATGCACACAGTAATAGTACACATCATAATAATGTTGATGTGAAACACAGCCTTTATTAGTAAGCCTGTGAAATATTCACTTCTGTTTGTATAGTGAAAATAATGACTTGTACAACAGTATGAAACTTTGAATGCTTCAAAAATATTCCCAAATTTGCCCCAGCATTTTCATGCATCCTCCTTCTACAAAAGTAAAAATATTTTTGAGAACCTCCTGTGAAAACCAGCTCTTGTAATTGCTGTAAGAGAAGTAAAACTGTTGCACAGCTTCAGGCTGTAGCGTCTGGGTATGGTCCTGTGATAGGGAGAGGCTTGCCAGAAGGTGGCAGCAATTAGAAGTGCAGCAAAACATAAAATGTATATGGTCTCTTGGTTTTAGGATGGATACAGTCTATTTTCTGAACTGATGAGTCTTCAGCCTTGGGAATCGGGTCAGGTTTGGCAAGTGATTTCTGTGGTCTTTCACCTTTCCAGATAACCCTGGATGTGTTGGCAGACATGGGGCATGAGGAGCTTAAAGAAATTGGGATCAATGCGTATGGACACCGCCACAAATTAATAAAAGGTGTGGAGAGACTTCTAGGAGGGCAGCAAGGTAAATATGAAACTTTTGCTGGTTACTCTAAGTGTAGCATACAACAGGCTCCCAGCAGTCACCTTCTGTAAATGTAGGGATTGTCACCGGGACTTGAAAGAAGCCAAATGTCAGGAAAATGTCCTTGTTGGCAGACTGGATGACTGAGTGGGCTGCAACAGGTAAAGAACATACTGAGGAGATAAAGGACAGAGTGATTACTTGCCTTTCCAGAGAGTGGACTCCCCTAAGGCACCTGTGGGGGCTGTGCCCATTTCCAGGAACTCTGTTTCACCCAGGCAGGAGCTTATGGATCGATTTACACTACACAGGTGCCCACAGGCCACTTGTATCCTGAAGTGAGGACCTGATGGAGTTTTTTGCTGCCCCATACTTCTCAGATGCTTTTCTTGAAAGTGGAAACAATAAAATGCAGTTATGTCCCACATGCATTTTCCTCCTCTTTTAAAGCCTCTGCTAGTAACAAAAACACTTCATCTTTTCAAGGTTGTGCTTCTGCCTTTTGTTTCTTTTGAATTTCCTGCTGTGCTGGGGTTATTTAAGAAGAATAATGATGATGCTGGATACAAATAGAGCTGGTATTGTTTTCCCCTATTGATTTTTATTCCTTTAATTCCTCCTCTTTGCAGGCACCAATCCCTATTTGACTTTCCACTGTGTGAGTCAGGGAACCATTCTCCTTGACCTTGCTCCTGACGATAAGGAATACCAGTCTGTAGAAGAGGAGGTATTGCAAGTACCTTTCTTGATGCTCCAGTGGCAGTATATTGCTCTCTTCACTTATAACCCCTCAGAGCTAAAGCATGCAACACATGTTGAAAGTGAAAAAATATGCTTTGGTGTATGAATTGCGTGAAGTTTAGAGCTCTTCATTTTTCTTTTTATATAGAGCAATGATGGAAATTATTTTTCTGTATTCTGCTAATTGTTTTTAGGAAGTGATCAGTTTGCTCACTTAGTGTTATCTGATTTTGCCTTTTTGGTGTTGTGTTTTGGATGTCATCTCATAGCAAGGGCTTCCACAGCTTTCTGGAGATGGGTGGACCTGTGAAAGTCACAGGCTGTGAGTGAAGACCAGGGGACCAAGGACTGGCCAGTCTGTGGGCGTTCTCTGTGCTCAGGCTGTTTCTGCATGTGAACCAGCTTGTTTTTTCTTATCCAGTGGCTTAGTTAATCTGTAACCCAGATAAACAGCTCTCGGATAATTGAGAGTTCACTGTAATTTTGCCTCCCACACACACTTTTTTATTTAAGTGAGCTACAAGCAGATACCATTTTGGAAGAAAAAACATAACAGAAGAGACTTCCTGAGGAATTGTGTTTGGAAGAAACTCCATTTTACTGTGCATTTGCTATTTCTGTAATGTTCCTACACTGTAGCACAGAAGTATTTGGAATCTTTTAAAAAGTCTAGATATTCAGGATTGCTGCTGGTTTAGCCTGGAATATTTTTGATTAGTAACTCTGTAAACTGGAGTTTGTGCAGATCTTTTATATAAATTTTTTGTGACAGAAAGGGTCACTTGTCTGCTATAGTAAATTAGGATATTTATTTGAGCTGTTACTAAATGTTGTTGCTGTAGCTATAAATACCTCTGGAAAAGACATGATGAAACTGTTGAAATTCTCAGGGACTGCTAATGACAGGAAAATTTACAGTGCAAGCATTTTCCTATCACTAAAAAATACAAACTGTACTCACTAGAAACACATCACTTGTTACTCCAAAATTATCTTTTTGTAGATTCATTTTCAAATATTTTTTTTTCTAATCTAAAGCAGGTCTTCTAGTTGCACATTATTTTATAGAAAGTGTCACTATTCTCCTTTTTTCTGTGTAGATTTTATTACAAGATTGGATAATTGCATCATCCAGGTTCTCTGTGTGGAACAGCATAGTGCACTGGATGCCTGAGAAATAAGGGTGTATCTCAGTTTAAAATTAAGTCATTTTTTTTTAACACCTTTTAATTAATTTTCAATCAAGATTTTCTGTTCTTGCCAGTGACATACTGAGATATTGCATGAATATTTTGACTTGCTAGCAAGCTTTCTGTGCTGAACATTTGGTTGTGTTGTTTATGTAGATGCAAAGTACAATCCGGGAGCATCGGGATGGTGGAAATGCTGGTGGGATCTTCAACAGGTACAATGTCATCAGGGTAAGTTTCAAAACCTCATAATTCTATGTGGTAAAATAAGTCGGTACTTGCATAAGCAGGCAGATTTGGTTTAATGGATCGCCCTTTTATATATAAAGTTATTTAAAATAATAGTTAAACAGTGTTAATAAAATTAAAGCAAGTGCTAAATGCTAAAATCAGACTGATGGTGTGCTCTGCATGTTTATGAAGGAAAAGTATCCACTTGTACTCTTAAAGGAGTCTGAAGAACTGATATTTAAGACGGAAGAGGTGAAAAGCCTGACTTATGTTTGACAGCCTGATTTAATTTCAGAGACCTATAACTTCTGGTTCTGACTGCAGCACAGATTGAATTTATTTTTCTTCCCCCTTTTTTTAATTTTTTTTTTTCCAGTGTAGTCTTTTCTTGCCTTTTTAAAGGAAATTTTTGGGGAGGGAGGAAGGATGAGCATGACTTTTTATTAAAAGTTTCTATCTCCCTATGCTGCTTTGCATCGTGACACCTTCTTTGCCACTGCCAACTAGAAAAATACCTTTTACAAGCCCTGACGTATCACAAAATGGAATGTTGTCTTTCTGAGGGAAAGTACGCTGTCTGGTTCCTTTTTGGGGGGAGGAGGAAATAGAGGAAATCAAAACACAACTCAGTTCCTGAGCTCCAGCAGCCCCCTGCTGTCTGTCTGTTTGAAAAATGAGCCTGCGCAGAACCTTTGCAGCTTGGCCCAGTAGATCATACGTCCTTAAGCAAACTCTGCTTCTGTCCTATTCCCAAGCAAAGGTGAAGTTCTTTACAGAAACCTCAGTGGTATTAGAGCACGTGGCTGGAACGATATGTCAAGATAGATTGAATAGCACATCTCCTAATTTCTTTCCTCAAAAGCTGTTTCTTTTCATTAAAATTCAACCTAACCCAGACAGCAAGCTTCAAAAAGCTAGCCCATATTGTTCAACAGAAGTCAAAGCACAGAGGGAAGGAGTCTCAGACAGCTTGTAATTCTTGGTGGTATTGCAAGCTCTGAGTGAAGAGGCCTGAAAGTCTTCCCTAAACCTGAGAACTGAGGCTGCACTTTCACTAGAGTTTTAACCATCTGTAAGCCTGTGCTACTGACTTGTTTGAAAGACAAGTGTGCAGAACATCCATGGGGTTTCTTTATTCCATTCATATGTCTTACTCTCAGTTTCCCCATCAAATTTATGCAAACTCTGTGAATCTATATTCCATTTCAATTCCAATTCAAGTATGGTTGCACCTGTTGTACCACTGCAGATTCAAAAGGTCGTAAACAAGAAGTTGCGGGAGAGATTCTGTCACAGACAGAAGGAGGTCTCAGAGGAGAATCATAATCATCACAATGAGCGCATGTTGTTTCATGGTAAGGAAGTGATCTCTATTTGTATGTACTGGTATTAAAAAAAAAAGCTTACAGGGACCCACGGGCAAAGTGGTAATGTTGCTGTGTCACCATCCTGTATGGTAGTTGTTTTTCTACACTAGAAATGCAGGGGTGTGGAGGTAGTGGACTTAGTCTGTGTGGTTACTGCAATCTGTAAAACTACGCTAGATAAAAAATACTTAAAAAAAAAAAACAAAACAAAAAAACCCACGTTTTTTGCTAAGCCATATCTTAGTCACTTCCAGTAAAGCTGCTGGGAGGATGTTACATTGCTGTGAGAATGACAGAGTGTCTTCTAAAAGAGAGGAGCAGCACACAGTAAAAGCATTTTACCCTGGCACTTCAGGCAACCATCAGGGAAAAGAGTCAAAACCAACCGTGAGTCTCAGCAAGATGTTCTCTGGAAGCATCCAGAAGTGCCTAAAAATGACAGTTGCCTGAGGGTCCTCCTGCCCTAGATCCTTCTTTGATGCTGCATAGGAAATTGGTTTTGGGTATGATCGTTGTGACATCTTGTCTCATCTTAACCAGTACTGGCTGCTGGAGAAGGTGTGCATTGACAAGATAAATTGTGCTGGAATCTGAGTGGGGGGAAAGCCATTTAATGAGATCTTGTGAAATGAGTAAGAAATGAGTCACATGTGGGATTCTGTTATATAGTGATAAATACCACATATCACAGTATCCTGCTGGGTATCACCCCCTTCCAGCTGACTGAGCCACTTTCTCATATTTAATGATTATTTGGGGCAGAGAAGCTCCTCTCGAGTCCTGTATTACTATAGAACTTAACAAGTATGTATAATAATATATTGTTTTGTGTCATTCTGTTCTAGGGTCTCCTTTTATTAATGCTATAATCCACAAAGGATTTGATGAAAGGCATGCATACATTGGAGGAATGTTTGGAGCTGGAATTTATTTTGCTGAGAATTCCTCAAAAAGCAACCAATATGTGTATGGGATAGGGGGAGGAACAGGCTGTCCCACGCACAAAGACAGGTCCTGTTACATCTGCCACAGGTATGAGTCCAGCAGAGTTCTCTATAAGTAACTCTGGCTGTCCTGTTTTTTACAATCCTGGCATAGGATGAATTGCAAGGAAAGAATAACCACTTGACCTTGGTCATGGCAGGAAAAATGCAGTTTTCCGTTCGTCAAGGCTGAGCAAAAAAGGGTATAAATGCAGTGAGTCCCACAGAAAGGTCAAAAATTACATCTGAGCACACAGTGAGTATAAATCAAAGTGAATTGTGGCTCAGGAAAGAGGCTTGAAACAGCAAGATTGAAAACGAAGTGTCAGGGGAAAATAGCAATTAAACTCCAGGCACTTTCAGAACAAAACTGCAGTGCAAAGTGGTGGTTAGCAGTACAGTGTTGTACTGCAGATCAGATAATATTGGAAGTAGTGAACAGGACTTTGTTTTGTACTGGAGCAAATCAGTGTGCTTTTTGCAATTTGGCACCTGTCCATACCTGCTGGTAGAAACACAGAGCTGATTTCTTTGAACAGTTATATATAAAGGGTGAGTGCCATGAGAATGGAGCCAGGCTCTTCTCGGTGGCAAACAATGATAGGACAAGGGGCAATGGGATCAAGCTGGAACACAAGAGGTTCCACTTAAATTTGAGGAAAAACTTCTTCTCAGTGAGGGTGACAGACACTGGAACAGGCTGCCCAGGGAGGTTGTGGAGTCTCCTTCTCTGGAGACATTCAAAACCAGCCTGGACATGTTCCTGTGCGACCTCACCTAGGCGTTCCTGCTCCAGCAGGGGGATTGGACTAGATGATCTTTTGAGGTCCCTTCCAATCCCAAACATACTGTGATACTGTGAAAATGAACTAGAACAGGCCTCCATGAGAGGGGAAACAAAGTGTGTGTTCTCCCTTCTGTGTCAACAAATCTTTTTTTGTGACAAGTTTTATACAGCCTTAGAAACAGTTTCTAAAAGTGTTTCTCAAAAGAACCTTGAGAAATTAATTATAACAAAATAAACTCAAAAGTCTGAAATTATTTTAGAAGCATACTACTCCTAGTAAGATATTTTAAAATTATGTTTTTTCGTTTTAGACAAATGCTCTTCTGTAGAGTGACCCTTGGAAAATCTTTTCTTCAGTTCAGCACAATGAAAATGGCTCATGCCCCTCCAGGGCACCATTCTGTTATTGGCCGGCCAAGTGTGAATGGACTCGCATACGCTGAATATGTTATCTATAGAGGAGAACAGGTATGTGGAGTAACAGGGTCTGCGTTTGTGGAAGAGCAGAGCTTAGAGCTGGAGAGGGGGTGTGACTGGTTTCCATACCAGCTGTGCTGTGATAACCTGGTTGATTAGATTTTTTTTTTTTTCATTTAAATGTGGAAATGAACAGCAAACTGTATCAAGCCAGCAAACACTACTCCTACAGACTGAGCTGCTCTGATTTACACCATGCAGAATTGCCTAATCCCTCCTGTGTAGTACTGCTAGAGTCTGCTAAGTGTTGTAGTTTCTCTCAGTAGGTACTGGTTCTCCCATTGCATTTTACTGGCATTACTTAACAAGAACGTGTGCACTTCTGGGACTCTTATAGCTAATGAGGAATCTGGGTTTTTTACCTGTAGATTGCCAGCAGCGACAGTGTCCCTATCTGCCAGAGACTACTCTTAAGTGGCAACTGAAGTAATGTAGCAATCTCTGGGAGCTGATTTTTAATCTGAATAACTCAGCTAGACCCTTACTCTAGAAAAGTGGTTTGCTTACTACCCTGAATGACTCCAAGGTTATATAATAAATTCAGGTTGGAAGGAACCTTGAGGAGAACACCGAGGCCAGCCTCTTGTTCACACTGATTTCAGACCAGATTGTTGAGGGCTTTTTTTGACCAGGCAGGTCTCTAAGGTCTTGAAGAATGGTGTTTCACAGCCCTTCTCAGCAGTTTGTTCCATTGTTTAATTATCGTCAGATCAAAATATATGTTCTTTGTATCCAATAGGAACCTCCCTTGCTTTATTAATCTCATTTTCCTGCTGTGCAGCTCAGAAAAGAATCTGGCTCTGTCTTCTTAGTAGCCTTCATCTGTGATGGAAGATTGCTGTGAGGGCCCACAAAGCTTTCCCTCTTCTGGACTGAGCAAGCCCATCTCCCTCTGTCTCTTCTTGTTTGTTCTGTGCTTGCTCCCCTGACTATTTTACTTACTGGTCCTTTGCTGAACATGGCTCCAGTTTCTTGGCATCTTTCTTGTATTAGAGATCCCAAAAGTTGTATGTGGTTGTCTAGATGTGGTCTAGTGAGTACTGAATAAACAGTCGAGTGGCTGCGCTGCTGTGTGCTGGTAGCCTTTATTGCTGACAGGACACACTGCTGATATTGCTTCGGTTTGCCGTCACACAAGTGCCCACAGCATCTCTTCAGCAGAGCTGTTTCCCATCCTGCAATGTTATAAGGAATTAGTTCATCCCAGGTGCATTTGCCCTTGCTGGGTATCATGAGGCTTGTGTTGGCCCAGCCTCCTCTCATCTCTCTAGGTTCCTCTGAAAGGGGCCCAGCCCTCCGGCAGCTTCAGCTTTGTTCTGGGACTGACCCTCCGACCAGCTCTCTTGAGAAAACACTGGACAGATGCCTGGGTTTCAGGTTTTGGGTGTGCCAAGTTATTTTACTGCCAGTAAAGGCAGGTCATACAGCAACTCAGTGAGCATTTTAGGGTCAGACTGCATCGGTCATCTGAGATTTGTTAATAACTTACAGACATTTGCTGATCTGTAGGATTAGCTAACAAGGCAAGTAACTCTGATTGTGTGTTCCTGTTGCGCTCACAATTTCTGGCAGTGTCTGCATGGACGAAATGTCTTTCTACTAGTGTTTTAATGAAGGTATTAACTACAGTGAGCAGTTCCCACTTGGTGCTGGCTAGGTTTAAAACCTGCTTTTCCTTTTGTACTCTGCAAACATGAAGCTGATTCTTGCACTGTCCTTCCTGATCACTGTTTAGTGAAATCCAAAATGTGAGCTTGCAGAGCATACCTTGGCATAAAGCAATGTTTTTTTTTCTTGACTTTTCTTTCAGGCATACCCAGAATATCTCATTACGTACCAGATTGTGAAACCAGAAGCTCCCTCACAGACAGCAACAGCAGCAGAGCAAAAGACCTAGTAGCTACAGAGCAGTGAAGAAGGAAGTGACTTCAATCTCGGGCTGGATGGATACATGTTTCAGAAAATCAGTATCATATAAAATCCTTAACAACCTGGAAATAAGCTGTATGTCTTTTATAAAGCATTGCTGTCTTGACGAATACGATATGAGTAACTCTTGCATACTCAACTGCTACTGTTCCTTCTGAGGAAAGTTTACAAGGGACTGCCTTTTAATAATATATCTCAGGCTCCTCGTCTCTGCAGTTACCATATGTAAAATAATATTTTGATCTAGACTTTGGGAACATTATTGTGCAAATGGAAATTTTATCAATGCCATCTCACATGCTAAAATTTCAGACACTACTATTCTAGTTATTTTATTTGCAGATAAGTTGCGTATAAGCCCAATACTTTTTGTTTCAGCGTACTCCATTCATTTTATGTTTTCAAGAGATCCTAGTCAACTATTTATTTCCCTTTTGTATTCTGAAGTTGAGCCGAAACCTTCTTAAAGATATTTTGCACAAAGTCGATTTGACTAAAATCATTAACAATGCAATATGAATTTCACCTGAGAAGTGGCTAGGTCCAGTTCTTCAATATAGGCTTTTTTAGCATGCTTCTGAGCAAACAATAATATGAGTGAGGGTAACTTCAGAGTGGAAACAAATGTCATTTGACTGCTTTGTCTGAGTTTTCTCGGAGAAGCCCTGGAAGTGTTCACAAGGGTAAAACCAGCTCTTGTGCTTGGAAAAACTTCATGAAGCACAGATCAATGCCCTCTGCTGGCATGTCTAAAAGAACATTTTATAAGGCTCCTAATAAGTACTTGCAGTTTGCGAAATGTTCTCCAGTTACAGTGGCATATGGTTTTGCTGGGAAGTACGGGTGAAAAGCCAGAAGGTTTCATGCAGGAGGGTGTCTCTGGTTCATGTCCCTCTGTAATATGAGACCCGGGAGATGAGTTTTAAACCGGTAAGGGAAGGGTGTATTGTAGCAGTTTGTGTCACATCTTTATGTGTGACATCACAGTTGCAGAGTGTAAGGGATTTACAAAAATAATAGTGCTTTTAAATATAGATTTTACATTTTGTTGAAAATGAAGTTTTAAAACATCAGTTGACAAGTGGATTTGTTTACAGGTATACCGGAGAACAAAGCTGGGATTTATTCACTCTAATCCCTTTCTCTGCAAGTTCCCAGGTTTATTTCACTGGGTAGGAGAAAGTTGTTTTTAAGCATTGCGTAGCACAGCATCAAACAATTTCAAAAGTCCCCCTCATGGAGGATAAGCATTTAAAAAAAGTAGAAACAGATTCCTTTTTTGTGTTGGTTTTACAACTTCAGAGAAGGCTGGAAATCAAGCTGTGTTAATTTTTTTCTTAACAATTAAGACCAGGAGATGTGCTTCAGTGTTGAGCATGTAACGACTAGAGAAATAATATTCTTTTGAACACAACACACTGTACTTTTCCCTGTCAACCAGCACTGTTTAGTATCTGATGATCCAGTTCATGCATTCAGGTTTTATTGCCCTTAAAGCAAGGAAATTACAGAATAGTGTGCTTTTAGTTTACAAAAATGTATGTGCTCCCCACAAGTGGGATTTTGCTGACATTTTTGGATAAAACAAATGTAAACCTGAAGAGCTTTTCACTTTCAGCATTAAGACACAGAATTTTGATTTTTAACATTGAGACATCAATGTTGAAGTAAGTTATCCTCACAGAGGAACTTCACCCACTGTAGAATCAGTCATGTGATGCAATCTGGCTACCTGCAAATCATCTGTTTGTAATATCTCTAAAGAAAACTTTAGAAATAGCAATACTCCAACAGATCTTGAACTTTGCATTTTATTTTTCTTGAGCTGGCAGTGGATACACGGTTCTTGCTTCATTTTGTGAGCTGATTGAATCTGTAGCTTTGAAGTCCAAGCCAGACTCTAGCCTAGTTGTCCTTTTAATCAAATTTCATTGATAAAACTGGGTGCTTGTATTTTGGCTACTTGTTTAATAGTGTTAGGATTGCAAAGATCACCACTAGGCTTTGAAGCTTTGTATTCATCATTTAAGTTTGGGGTTTGTTTTTAACTTAGTTAATGATGGAGTGAAAGTATGTGCCTATCTACACTAGGGTTTCAGATAGTGTGGAGAGTGAGTGCTCACCATCCCCAGTTAGACATAGTTTTAAATGGTGAAACAGTTGTGCTGCTTAGGTGAGCAAAATGGTTGATGTGGGTGTGGAAGTTAAAAGCTTTACATCTTTCAAAAACAAGAACAAACCTTAAAACAAAAACCCCACCAAGCCCACACCAGATTCTGTTCTTGCTTGTTGTTTCCTGTGTGCTGATTGAGCTAATGGCTACTCTGGATTTCTTCTGCAGCCTTGAACTTCTAGAGGATAAAAATACTGTGCAGAGTAAAGGTGCTGTGTGAGGAAATAGTTTTGCAGTGGTTTTTGTCTCGTAATGACGTGATCTCATATCTGTTTGTGGCCAGACAGGGGACTACCCAGGCCTGATGATGCATCTGGGTGTTGCAGAAACCCGTGCAGGAGTAATATCTGCCCCTCCTGGTGTATATTGTTCTGGCTTCTCTTACAGTTTAAAACAAAGTGAGGATCTGCCCATCAAAGTTACCCATGGAAAGGTTGCTCATGGTTTCGGTAGCAGAGCTGCAGGTTGTTCATGGTACAGATGCTGCTGCTTCATCTGAGGGAGTTAACTTGATGCTTCCTATTTCTAGAGAATGGGACCTTAAAAACAGCCTGCCCTCATAACCAGGCAGCTGCTGCCTCCTGAGGAAGTTTTTTGACTTCCTGAGAAGGGCGGTCCCCTGACAATGGATGCTCATTTGCAGCATTGGGTCACCAGCTGTGGCACGGTAGGAGCTGAGGATGCACGAACATGCTGGGCTAAGCCACCTCGTTGGCGTGGGAGCCTGCTGGACACCTCGCAGTGGCTCCAGAAAGAGCTGCTCCCACTGGGACAGAACGTGGTGTCTGCTGAGGAAAGGGACAGTTGTCTCTCAGGCCTGTTGATTTTTGCCGGTGTCCCTTTGAGAGGCAGCATTTTGAAACGTCTCTGCAGTTTGCGACAGGACCTTAATAAGCAAAACAGAAGGAAACTTCACCATGTAGCAAAGAAGGGAGGGTTCTGCTCTCTGTTGCTGAAACTGTTTCCATGAGACAGATGATTTGGATACCTGGTGCAGGGTGACATTGCAGTCTGAATGCTGTCAACAAAACTTCTGTTAGGATTAAAATACCTTAATAAGGTGTACCTAATTTTCTCATCCCTATTTTTATCTATCAGTCTATTTTGATTCCAGCTCCACGGAGACTGTTAGAAACCTCTTTTACTATTTCCACCATTTTGCAGTCACTATTGGTCTATAGTCCAAGGAATGAGCAATCTGTTTTCTAACCTCTGTTTCGAACGTTTGCACGTGATGCAATTGAATCCCACTGCATTATGCAGCAGGATTTTATCTTGCCTGCAAACTTTTGTACTTTCTTTGTTGATAACGGAATACCGCAAAACAAAATTCTGCACTGAAGCAAACAGCCTTGCAAAATATTATGCACTGCAGGCTTTGGTGAGCAGCAGACACAGAAGAGGCATGTGAGAAACAAGTAGCTTATGGAGGATGCTTCCGTGGCTCTGGAAACCAGCTCCTTGTAGGTTAGAGGAGACTTCTGCTCCCCACAAATGCCTGAGGTGCTGAGGGACGCCAACACGTCATGTCACTGTGTGCACGGCCTGTGGGAACTACTTAGTGGCGAATCTTCTCAAAAAAGTCTCCTGCATCCCTGCAGTGAAGTCAGAGCTCCTGCACGGTACACACTACCTGGAATTTTCACATAGGACTGTTAACAGAAATTACCCAGAACAGTTTTTCTTTTCCAAAAGACTAGGAAAAAGGAAGGCTCCAACCACAAAACAGATTAGTTGGAACATTGGTCAGTAAATGCACAAATTTATTTTTACTGGGATTTTTTCCTTTCCGTGCTACTGCACCACAGAAAATCTAACTCAGAAATTTAAGAGGAGATGCATCTACTGCGTATTTCATTGATGTCAAGCTATGCTGCAGAGCTGCTGGGGAAGACGTGGGGAAGCAGAGTCCCCTCTAGCCAGTGACAGGGAGTGCCCTGTGAGCCTCCACAGCCTTGAATCCAGTGGTGATGGGAGGTGGTGGCTTTGGCACAGGCTAGAGCACACTCCTGATGTTTCAGAGGCGGGACACACGCATAGGGGTGGAGTGGCAGTGTTCACTGCTGAACACAACTAGATGTGCAACCTGGAGAGGATCAGGGCACAGCCCACATGTGTGGGAACTTGTGCAGTAAGGTGGAGGAGCCCGTGAGTCAGCAGGGAGCACAAAACACAGGTGCATTTCCCATTACACTAACATGTCTGCCTGGCAGGTTGTGTTATCTGACTGGCTTTGATTATCTCTATTTCTGTCTCACAGAACCTGTTGGTGGCAAGTTTTAGTGTTGGTTCTGCTAATTACTAAAGTAGTTTGATTAGTGACTCTGTATTACAAGGTAATTTTGACACTTTACTGTTAACATCTGCAGAACTTGCTTCAGCTTTGGAAATTGAAATGGGGATTTTTCTGTGTCAAAGTCCCATAAGCTTGTGCATCTTCATTCCTAATTTCTTTCTTTGCCAACCCAAATGGCAACATACCTGGGGGCTTTTTAGACCTATTTTTCTAAAAGTTGTTCTCATCATTAGCCCTGTGTGTTTCCTCTCTTGGTTGCTAATTACCTGGAGCTGGGATATCATTTATTTGTTTCCTCCTTTACCCTCTCTCTCCAAGAAGACAATGGGCAGGTTCTCAGCCTACCTACATGGTGGACTTAAGGTAACATCTCTGTAGCAACTGAGTTTGATCTATAAATGTGCTTGGCTAAATGTCTGATCTGCAATACTTGTAATAGTTTAAAATTCAATAAATACATTTTTAACAGTTGCTCTATGAAAGCTGAGTGTTTGTACAAACTGCTATTCAGTCTTGCTCTTAGGACAAACCTGCTCCAGCCACAAATGTTGAAAACAGGTTTATTTTTATTTTCTCCAGACAATTTGTTTTCTCCCTCCCTCAGGAAATAAATAAAAAGTTAATTTCTTAAAAAAAAAAAAATAAAAGAACAAAACCATACATATGTACATCACTCACACAGGCATCTTGTGTGTTGGATTGGGCTCAGGGGAAGGAGTCTGGTGAGAAAGAAGGTTCCAGGTGGGTTGAAGCTGAGGCATTTTCTAGTCTTGGACCAAAAGCTGCAGCCATGTTGCACAGGTGAGCAAGACCCAGCTCAGGTGGAAAAGGGCCTGTCATGAGGTGGAGGAAGTCTGACTGTGCTGGATGGGTCATCTCTGGGCCAGCCTCTCCTCCACAGGGCTGCTTCTCCATGACAGCCCAACCAGATCCCAGACTGCTCCTTCTGGAACAAGAGCAGCAGTGGGACAGGTGTGGAGGAAACAAAACAGAGTAATCAAAAGCCCAGACTGCTGCCCCCCTGTCTTTCTCTTCTTCAAGCCATGGGAGATTGGACCTAAGTTTTGCAGGAACCAGAGATCCACAGAGGCAAGAAAAGAGCCATTTAGGACTGCATCACCCCCTCCAAGCCACAGAGGTTGCTCTCCCTAGCAGGAACAGGCTCAGCTGGTGATTCAGCCCGTGTTGGCTCCTCCAGCACTGGTTGGGCTGAGGCTGACTGCAGGCAGTCCTGTGCCACCGCTCCTCACCCAGTGTCACTGACTCAGGTGAGCAGCACCTGCAACACACACTTGTCTCTTCTTGCAAGGGCAGGGGGGAAACTGCAGCACAAAGAGAGAATGCTGCCTTTTCAACCCAAATGACCTAGGGTCAGAAATAGGGGGAAGGTGTATCTTTGTCTAAAAAAACAAGACAATAAAATAGGGATGGAAAGAGATGAAGACCAGGCACTTGAAACCTAGTATACTATTTTTTTTCTCATCCCCAAGGAGCCTGGACAATGTCAGGATTTGTGGCTTTTACAACTTTCATGCTTTCAAAACATAAAAAGCAAAAAAAAAAAAAAGAAAACAAGATGAGGTAAGAAATTTCTTTACGAAAAACACTTTGAGTCCAGGGTGAATGGCAGTGTCCGGCACTATTGCTTAATATCACAGGGCTCCACAGTCACCTCCACGCCTAGCACTATCTGCCTGGCCTCAGCCCCTGAGCTAACAGCTGGGTGACGTGGTGATGGGGCTGTGCAGATATGGGAGGCTGCTGGGGGTGGCATGGACACCGACAGAAACTGGGAAGCTGAAGACAAACGGGGAGGTGGGAGTGGAGGTGGACTTGCCCCGCTCCCGCAGCGTCCCAGAGGGGCTGACAGCTTCCACTGCACATGAGGTGGCCAACACCTGCGATTCAAACTGCAGCAACTGCCCCATGAAGCTGAAGTTAGGGGAGATGATGCTCCGGCGCTGCTTGACAAACTCAAAGGCCTCCTCCAGCTTGACACGCTTCTTCATCATCAGGTAAGCCAAGCAGATGGTGGCAGAGCGGGAGATACCAGCCTGGCAGTGGACAAGGACCCGGCCACAACACTCCTTCACTGAGTCTGGAGGACAGCAGGGGATGAAATGTCAGACCAATGCCCTTCCAACAAAGCCCAACCCTTGCCAAACCTGCAAGTGGTGGCTGAGCTACCTCCCACCGCTGCAACAAATGGCCTGAACTCTTCTGGACCCCTGTTCCCTCTGAACTAAGGTTTCTAGGTCTCTGAGGCAGGAACCTCCCCCATGGTGAAACGCACATGGACACATCATCTCTGTGCAGGCACTCACCGATGTACTCAATTGCCTCCATGAACCAGGAGCTGATGTCAGCTTTGTGGTTGTCCTCCACGGGGATACACTTGTACTGGTAGTGCCCCTCAAAGTGGTTGGGGCAGTCTGAGGAGACGTTCAGCAGGGCCGTGATGCCCAGAGCATCAAGCATGTCCCGCCGGGCAGCGTGGTAGGCACTGCCAAGGTAGAGGAAGGGAAGAATTTCCACAGGACCACCCTGTCACACAGAAAAACAAGATACAGGGGTGATCAGGGCACAGCAGTAGGCAGGACACAGATCCAGATGGCTTGGAGGCCCCAAGAGGAAGCAGAGGCTTCAACAGCCTTTCTGAGGTGTTAAACCAATTTCATTCCTCCCTCTCTTCATTCCATTCAGGAACAGGCAGGTGTGGTTAACAGGATTTTGGCTCGTCCAGTACCCAGGGAGCAGAAACACCCTGTGATCAGAAGGACCACCATGCTCTCCCACAACAGGAGAGGGAGCAGGGCTGTGGCTCTGCTGGCCACAGCTGAGGGAGCACAGAGACTCTAGCAGGACCAGGTTGCAGTGCTGGAAAGAGCAGTGAAAATAGCTGAGCAGTGGGCTTCTAGACATACCTGGTCATGAAGAGGGGTCCCACAGGAACCACAGCCAAAATCCAGGGGCTCAGCGCTGGTGGGGGGCGACACATTGCTCAGGGACTTGGTTTTTGCACAGAATTCAGGGAACTCCGAGGAGAAACGCTCATAACCGCCTGCAAGAAGAGAGGCACAAAGCGTTATCCCAGGCTCCATTCACAGCACTGCAGAACAGCACATCCAGAGCTGAAGGACAGGTCTTGCTGTACCTTCGCCACTAGATGATGCTACAGTGATGGAGTGGTCTCCTGCCCCAGGATGAGCAACCAGGCTCCTGGCAGCAAGAGGGCAACCCTTGAGGCCCTACCACTCCCTCGGAGCCAGAGCTCCAAGAGCTCTGCAATGCTCTTGGCTACACAAAGTCTCAGGTCCCCTGCAAACTGCCACCCAAAACCCCAGACCGAGGCCAAGGTTGCTCTCTAAGATGACAGAGAGAGAACTTTTTGTCAGCATCCTCTGACTTCATTGGGAAAAGCTGCTGCCAGGCTAAAGGCTGTTCAGTTCCCAACTTTCCCAGATGTGGCAACCTGCCACAAAGCACAGGGGGGTCTCTCACTTTCCCAGCCTGACCCTCCATCCCAGAGCTCCTAAAACAACAGGTCAGGGAAGCCCTGACACTGGCAACATACCCTGAAACCAGCCCCAAAGCAAAGCCAGAGAGAGGTGTCCACTGGCTCTCAAGGACACAGGTCCCAGCAGAAAATGGTGGTGAGCACACTGTGAAAGAGCTCCTTTGACCTGCTGCCAAGGGGATAAGCAAACTGACCCCAGATCTTAACAGCATCCAAAACAAGAAGAAACACCTTTAACTTCCCAGGAGGGGAGAACTGCAGTGTTTGCTTCAAATAAACACCTCTGGTGATATTTCCTTCTTCTCTCATTCAAATCAAATCAATAACCCTGACATGCTCATAGAGTCTGACCTTGAACCTAAAACCAACACAAATCAGGTATTTTACGATCACCACAGGAATCTAGCTAGACCAAGCCCTGACTCCCACGAGAGCTCCTGAAGACTACCCACAACTGCAGCACCCGTAGGTTTAGGCTTGCCAGAGTACACACAGCAGGACACATATTCATCATCCAGTTTTAGCTCTGAGAGTCTCCTGAACAAGGCTGGATGTTCAAAAGACCAGCGGGCACAAGCATCTCCAGCAAAGCAGCCCAGGAATCTCTAGGCAGCTAGAGACCAATACTGCCAGCATCTCACTGTTCTTTATGGTTTCCTCCTCCTTCACAAGGAAGGGCTCAAGTACCTTGAAGCAGAAATATGCATATGCATTGCTGAATTTGCATTGTCCCTCCCACATGAGCAGGACAGTTTGCAGAGGCTGGGTTTCTGTGGCCTGACATCCCTTTGCAATCCTACTGGTTCGATTTGGAGGAGCAACCAAACACAAGCATCTCTGTTAGAACATCTTCAGGAGGTTTGATCCTAAACTCCCTGGACTTACACACATCCCACACCAGTGGCCATCACACCATCCTGAGAAGGAGAAGCTGCACAGGATGATGTACAGAAATGGGTAAAGCGACCCTTTCAAACAAAGATGTTTCTCTTTGATGTATCTCATCAGACCTAATGCCCGTTCAGGCAAGTGCCACATCCAGCAGCTCCATCCAGTGGTGTGCAGCTCCTGGCTGGGTGTGCAGGCCCTGCCCAGCACAGGAACCACGCTGCGCAGGCACCCATCACCGAGCAACACCCAGCCAGGCTGT
Organism: Columba livia; assembly: GCF_036013475.1. Taxonomy (NCBI): domain Eukaryota; kingdom Metazoa; phylum Chordata; class Aves; order Columbiformes; family Columbidae; genus Columba; species Columba livia. The sequence goes on from NC_088605.1 coordinate 47,727,336, forward strand.
TTCACAGGACACCTGGCAGAAGTCTGATATGCACAAAATAGATCTGGGTCTTCATTGTGACCTGCACCCAACAAATTTGCATGTGGATATGCACAGTGCTGAGTTAGTACAGCTCTTGTGAAATCAGAACAAGCTCAATCATTTTAGTAGCTCTGTGGCAAGTGAAGAATAGGTCTCCAGTGTCAAGACGGACTCTCTAAGAGCCCATTTCTTACAAAGGAAAGATTGGAAACCCCAAACAACCTCTCATGAGAACCACAGGGGTACCAGAAGCCCTCAGCTGATAAGGGCCACCCTTGAAGCACAGCAGTGTTTCCTGCCACATGTGCGGCTCCAGGCACCACGACAGCTCATGGCCAAGGACCCAAGGGCATGTTCCCAAGCGAGCCCTTGCTGCGCAGGGACTCCCACAGCAGCGCATCATATTGCATCCTTGGAACAGCTCCTGCTGTTTTTACTGCTTAGTACAAGAGAAACACCAGCTCCTCCATCTATCAAGCCTCTTAATGGATTTGCTTCTCTGCATACACATCCTCACCCCCGCTGTAAGTAAACCAAGGAATAAATTAACTCTCAGGCTGTAAACAAAAAAGAAAAAGCCCCACAGAGCTCATTCAGGAACCCCAGCTGTGCATTCCCCTCCCCTAAATCATCTCATGGCAATTCTCAGGACCAGCAGGTTCAGCTGTTCACAGCATCTCATTTAATACAAGCCGACGCTGAGAGCATGGTGGGGGAAAGCCCTGGTCGCTGGTGCAGTCAGGAAGCAGCACAGAGGCAGCGCAGGGTGTCCTGCCCACTGCAACGGGGCATCTGCGACACCAGGTATTTGGTTTCGCACAAATACCTTATCTGCTCTGTGCGGTTGGGGATGAACTGAAACAAAGAGAGGGGATCTCCCCGCCCCGTTTTCAACGAGAGCGGCTTGTGCCGCTGGGTTTGCACCTCACCCCCGGGGTCTCCGTGCCAGCCCAGCCCACGCCGGGTCCCACGCGGAGGCCCAGACCTGTCCCACCGCTCGCTCCGCTGGTGCCTCCGACCGCGTTTCTCCCGGGCCCCCAGCCCGCTGTCCCAAGACCCTCCCCCGGGGCCACCGCCGCCCCGCCCCGCTGGGGGCGCCCCCCAAGCGCAGCACCCACAACACCCCCTGCCCGCCTCCCAGCTTCAGGAGCGGCAGGGCCGGCGCGGGGCGAGGCCGGGCCCCGCTCCCCGGGTTCGGGGCCGCCCGCCGCCGGGTCCCAGCCCCGCCCGGGTCCCCCTCCCCCGTACCTGCCAGGAGGCGGATGTCGGCGCGCGCCGTGTCCCGGCGGAGCGCGCGCACCACGAGCGCCACGGTGCTGTCCTCGCGCAGGGCCTCGGCGCGCGGGCTGCGCTCGTCGTACACCACCACGGCGGCGTACAGCCCGGCCCGCAGCCGCGCCCGCACCTCGCCCTCGGCCGGCAGGATCTGCTCCAGGCTCACCGCCCCCTTGGCCCGCCGCCGCACGATCGTGTTGCAGCGCACGTTGAGAGCCCCGCGGATGTGGCCGGCGCTGTGCGCCAGGAAGGGCCGGCAGTCCAGCACCAGGCAGCGCCCGGGGCCGCCGGCCGGGGCGGCCTCGTCGCGGCACACCAGGCGCCGCAGCGCGCTGCCCTCCATCTCCCGCAGCCCCTCGGTGGCCACCATGGCGGCTGGAGGCGGCGGGACCCTGCGACCGGTGCCCGTTGCCGCTCACGCACCCCCGCGCGCGCGGCGGAGCCTTTACTACCCGCCGGCGGCCGGCGCGCGCCCCCGCCCCTTCGCCCCGCCCCGCCCATTCATCCCGCGCCGGGGCCGCATGAATGGACGGGAGGCGGGAGCGCGCGACGTCACCGCCTCCATTCACAAAAAAAAAAATCCGGGCTCTCCGCCAGCCGGCCATGTTCTCCCGGGTTTGTGAATGGCGGAGAGGGGCGGGCGGCCGGGCGGCGCCGCGGCTTTGTCACCGCGGGGCACGGGGCAGCTCTGCCCGTGCGCCGCGTCACCCCGCCAGGACCCCCTCCGGGTCACCCGCGCTGCGGGGCACACGTGCGTGCACACGCACCGCTGGGCACACACACACACACACACGCACCACCCTGCAGGGCACACAGACGTACACACGCACGCAGTGGAGCACACGCGCGCACACACACACCCCGGCACACCCGCACGCACACACCTCACACGCTTCTCTTTCCGCCTTTAGCCCTTAGCTCCCCGGCAGGCTGCCCTGGCTGCCGTGCAGGGGGCACTAAGCAGGGCCCACTGGAAGCTCCGCAGGGTCCCTCTGACTGCGTAGCTGCCACCGACATGTTTTCCCTGACGGAAAATGACAGCTTATTAGCTGCAGAGCCTTAAAAACACCACAGCACCCTGTCTGAGAAGCAACCCTGCGGAAGGCTCTCCAATCCGATTCCTCACATGGCGGGAACACCATTTTTGCCTAAACGCCAGAGGAGCAAATTCACAGCTCTGAAGACACCCAAAGAGGGTCTTCCCATAACCAACACCTAAATGTCAAGCACTCATTTCATCCAGAAGTCCCCTTCTGGGCTGCTCTCAAACTAAAGCAAAAGCACAAACCCCAACACCAGCAAGAGTGCTCGAGGTGTTTCTGGCAAACAGACCTTCAGACCCATGTGAGTGTGCTGCAGAGGCCTGAAGGCACTTAGCTACTTTGATGTGGACACAGATTTAGTGTGAGGTTAACGGCCCAGAGGTTATCCAAGACCATCTGTCCCAGTCATTTCTTTCCACAGAGGGCAACACTTGGACAGGCAGCTTGACTTCCCCTCCCTGCATGCCCAGTAGCTGTTTATTTGGGCAAGGCAGGGTAAGACTTTGCTCTGTGTGCCTACCTGGGAGGAATCCAGCCTACCACTCACGTTTGAGGCTTACAGCCAGTGACACTCCTGCCTCCTGTTCCTGCCTCTCCCCCACACTCTGCTTTCTGCCTGCTGCCAGATTTTCCTCTCCATCTGTGTCAGCTTGATCTTTGCACCCCTGGCTGTTGTGTGCTGCACCAATCCTTTACCAGCCAAGCCGACTCAGATGAGCTATGGGGGAAACATAACTGCCGTTTGTGTAATACACCCCACTCCACAGTTTTGAGGCTGTTGCCTAATACAACAGGGGTGGAAGGCTATTTTTTTCCCATTCCAACCTGTATCAGACACGAAAAAAAATAATGAAACTATTTCTACTGAAGTAAAGCAGACTCTGACTGGCCAGTGACATGCCTTCTTCCTTTAGAGAAGGCTGACAGAGATCAAAAATCTCAATCATCTGAGAGTCTGATTTCAGACTAATTAAAAATTATCCTCCTCCTGGAAAATAAACTGCACCCAGACAGGCAGCTGGAACTGCCATTGCGCACCCACACCAGCCATTCTCATGGCTGTGCCTCTGGCTGGTCACATCTGGAGCTGATACCATGGTGGGGATGGCAGTGAAGAAACTGAACCCAAAGGTCAGAGTGCCCAAATCAGACCAAGTCAGGGTACTCTACTGGAAGAAAACAGGGATTTCCCTCACCGCACTTAGCTCAAAAGGCAATCTAGTTAATTTTGTCTGTGGAGCTGTTACATTGGGGCAACCAAGAGGCGACAGAAAAGCTTGCAAGGCAGAAGCCGCAAGGCAAAGAAGTAGCACAGTTACCTGGGGTGGGGAGGGGCAGGGGAGATAGAAAGGATTGGGGAAAGGGGGAGGGATGGGAGAAAGCCATACGGCTTCATATCCTGACGTTGCAAACCTAGTGAAGCGTGAAAGTGAATATTCCTGTCAAACAGCATCCATATGGCACAAACCGAAATATACCCTCCTGGAAAACAGAGAATCAAAATAAAAGAGAGAGCAAAATATATTAATTTCCTTCATAACAGAGTCAAAGAATCATCTTTTTTAGGGCTGTGGCTAGAAGATGCAAATGTGGAAGGAGGCTGGAGGGAAATGAATTGTCAAAGAAGGTGCATATTTGGATGATTAAATGTCAATATGTACCTTGAATTAAGGAAAAGGAATTTACACCTCATCTCACTATGGCAGTGAAAACCAAATTAGAGCAAAGCTGTAAATTTGCCAATAGATACCAATTTGTTTGGCTATCTAAATGCTTTTCCTGCCTGGGCAAATGCTGAAGCATGAGTCCCCCTGGGTGGGCAATGGCTGCTGTGGGCAGCTGGTTAAGCTGCTGAGCTCTCTGGCCTCCTCCAAGCTTTCCCAGCCCTGCTCCCCCCAGCTCCTGTCCCCAGTGCACATACGCAGGATCCTGGCGTGCTGTATCACACTGCAGATCACAGCTACCCGGCAGATGTGCCTACTTCCATGCCACTGGGGTTGGAACACAGGCTAGGATTTTGTTATGCTAGGGTTTTCCCAAGAGCTTGATTCCTGCTGTCCTCCTGGTCAGCTGGCTGTGTGGCTGCAGATGGACAAAGTGCAGAGCTGTAGCTCCCAGCAAGGGGCAGAGGTTGCAGCGTAAGGATGCTGCCGCCTTCCCCCAGCAGCTCCCAGCCCAAGGACGAAGCTATTTACCCTGGCCTGCGCATGAAGCCTTTGGCAGAAATGAAAGGCAGAATCCAGGTCTTAAAAACTTGCAAGGCTGTGCTTACCCACAAAACTCAGCCTTCCCAGAGTGCCACAGGTTCATTGTTCCCTCCCGTCTTCATGCCAGAACCTTATGGTTCTCCTTTCCATGCTGGGGAAAGCATCCTCCTCTCTGCAAAGGGCAGTGCAGCAGTGAAAGAGTTAACAGATTCAGGTTAATAAATTCAGGCTCTCTTTTCCTCTAGGGCATATTTGCATATTAATGGTGGGGAAGTGTAACAAACCTGTCTAGGGATGCTAAAGGAAAAATTATGCAAGATTGGCTGAGAAGGTGGAGGAGGGGAGAATGTTAATTTCCAGTGCTTTCCAACCCCTCAGCTGCAAAAGCATGTGAACAACCTGAGCTCCAGAGCAGCACTTTGCCAAGCACAGGACAGCTTGAGAGCGAAGGGGGTAGCAATTTGGACCCACCTGTATCCTTCTTGCACTGGCTTCTCATGACAAAGCTTCACATTGCCCCAGACATGCTTTTAGTTTGAACCCAAGGCCACAACAGCAGATTTCAGCAATCATCTTAAATCATCACCCTGCCCTTCAAGGCATCCAGGTAAAATGCAGCTCTTCGTGGGCTGTCACCAGAGCAGCTCATCCAGGACTTGTTTTCAGCAGAGGATTTCCCAGGACTTTTCAGCAGCATGGTGCTTGGTGCAGGGGGCGATGGAGCCAGGGAAGGGGACCTGACTCAGGCTGGGCTGAAGCATTCCTCCCTTCCCATCCCTGCTCCTTCACATCAGGCTGCAAGTAGCTGCAGCACATGCTTGAACACTACCAGAGTCTTTGCTGCCTCAAGCCCCAAAGCCCGGCACACCGGCCTGAAAGCCTCTGACAGCACATGAAAAATGCCAGGAGCTTTGCCAGGTCTGCTTCCTCCGCTCTCTGCTGAGGCTTCAGTTTATAATCCCTACTCCAGTGAACTGTTCTATAGATTTTATCTCAAGAAGGACAAATAATCTATTGCCTTTGCCATGCAATAGCAGATAGAGCGAGAGTTCATAGTCATGGGGAAATCAGCTATAAATCACTAGATAGGAGACTAATCACTGGGCTGATCTAGACTAGGAGCTGGAAAAGCAGCCTTTATTCCTGAAAGCAAAGCAGCTCTTCTTCAGAATAGTGATGGAGTGCTCCACATATCCCAACAGCTGCAGCTGGTTTGCACCCATGCAAATGTGATTAGGGCAGGACCTGCTCAAATCAGAAGGATGCAAAAGTGGCCCAAGCTGTTCTCTGCTGCAGGTTTGGTTTCCTTTCTCCCTCCCCTTGCCTTTTGCCACTGCCTCATCTCTGCCTGTAAAAGTCAGTAGGGCTCCAACCACACTGAGTGAGAAACATAATGTATGGTCCAGGATACTCAGTGAACAGGGTTTTTAAGAGGATCTGTGGCTTTTGATAGATGGTTAGCTCAGGCAGTTAATTTGGGCTGGTGTATGGGGGATGTGTTCGGCAACAGGCCTGAATGCTGCCTTGTGAAAACAGAGAAGCTCTCTCTGCACAATCCCTGAGCTGTTTCTTTTTGACCTGGTTGATTCTGGGGGGAGGCATGGAGGGACACAAACTGCAGGGTTTGGAGGTCAGCTGCTGGAAGCACCCCTAGGTCTGGATGGTGGGTAAGTGCCTATGGATGTGATGTGTCACTCCAGCTCCGAAGGACTGAGGAGGCTTATGATCCTACAGACATGCCAAACCTGCCCCTCAGCATCACCAGGACCCAGAGACCAGCCCTGATGAAGGGCCCAGCAGGTGCAGAGCCAGCCTGGCTGTCCCCGGGGCTCAGCATCTTCCCGCACATGGCTCAGTGTGAGCGGTGGCCAGTTGGATGCAGGGTCATTGCTGAACGTTTCTACATACCCTTGGCATACAAGGTTGAGCCACATCAGTCAGCTGCTTCCTGATGTAAGATTCTGCCTGAGCTCTCCTTGACATTTTGTCATTTCTGATACAACTGTGGTGCTGTCAGTTGTCAGCTGTGGCGGCTGTCAGACCTCATCAGTACCCTGTGCCCATCCCCTCACTCTCCTGCCTTCTCCAAAAGCCCTGAAGCTTTCCCCATGCCAGGTGTCAGGACGCACATGGTCTGTGATCATGTTATTACAACCACAGATTATAAAGCAAATGTATAAATGAGGTGGATAAAACAAGCACATGGGTCCCTGAATCCCAAAATTTCAAGTGCTATGGGGATTAGACTAATATCTTTGGCTGAAGATTTGGGGATGCAGCAGAGCCAGAGAAGTGAGTTTGTGGAAGCAAATTGATCCCCTGATCCCCCCTTTCAGTTTGCTGTGAGACAGACTCAGTGTAAGGGATCAGGTTTGGAAAATGAACTGAAGCCAGTAAAGGTTACGGCATTTTAGCCTTTAACATAACCTGTGACATTTCGCCTTAACACACTTTGGATCCCATGTGGTTGCAAAGCCCTGAAAGCTTCCTGCAAGCCTCCTGAAAGCTCTCTAGCCCCAGTGCAGTATTTAATCACAGGCATGCATATCCTAGCAGCTGCCTTCTTTGGGGACGCTGCTGTTTGCAAGTTGAAAGAGAAATGACTTGCTTAAATTTCCCAGTGTTTGGTTAAGCATCTGGCCTCGGTGATAGAATTGAAGCTGAGCTTTGAATGACGTTTTTTGCTAAGAAGAAAGGGGTGGGGAAGAGACATTTCTCCCTTGGGCTTAAGATCATAAATAAGGCAGTGTTATGTAAGTGTGACTATAGCCTATTTATACAGTGTCAGACTCATACAATCAGGCTATGAATGACAAATCTCCCACTAATTTCTATGAATATAACAGTGGTCCCTACTTGAGTTTTGCAACAGCCGTGGAAATGCATGTTGTTCTGTGTCAGTGGTAACTGGGACTCCACTCCAAATTATCCTGAGGGAGGGGTGACTTACATCTGGCACTTCTTATACAGTCACAGCAGGTTCATTGGCTCAGGCAGCTCCCTGGTGCCCACTCCGGATCCCAAGGCCCAAATGGCAGGTGCCAGGGGAATGGAAACTTGCTGCCTTTCCTGAGCTCTCAGCCCTCAGGCAGTGGGCAGGCAGGAGCCGGGCTCTTCAGAGGCTCTTCCAGCAAGACTGTGCCCTGTTAGGAGGCATGGAGCTGCCAAGTGCTCACCCAGGGCTCAGAAACCAGAAGTGTCAGCTAGCAAGGTCAAACCAACACAAGGAGCACGATCTCACACACAGAGTTAACCGGGGAAACACCTTGCTGCAGGCCCCTGTACATGCTCAGAATTTACATAGATTCAAAATTAAAAGGATAAATTCCTGGAAGCAAAGCTCATCAGGGTTTACTAAACACAGGGAGATTGCTCAGCAAGTGTGGCTGGAGTCCTTACGGCATACGCTTGCCTTGGTTCTGTATATTTGTCCCTAATATGGGTGCTGTTCAGTGTAAAGCTGCTGAACAGGGTGGTTTAAACCAAAATGGCCACACTTAGGCTAATGTGGCCTTAGCTGTGTGGGTCTAACTTGGCTGGCATGGCCTTATGCCTGCCTGGGATCAAGACAATGGTAATCACATTAAAAAAATCAAAGGAAGATTCAAACCCAGAAATTACTCCTAAGGCACAGAGAAGGAGTCATTGTAATTGTGACCAGGCAAAACCCAAAATCAGGTTCAAGTTTAAAGCCAGGCTTTTTTTCTTATCCATCACCTCCCAGTCCAGGTTCTGCCTTGAGCACTGTCTCAGCATGGCAAACAATTGCATATTGCTGCTTCTCCCAAGGTCCTGCTCGTGGCCCCTGTGCCAGCAGCTGTGGATGCTGGAGACCTGAGCATCACAGCTGTCCACGGAGGGCCATGGCAGGAGGAGAAAATCTGAAATCCCTGTGGTGCTCCTTTGTGCCTCCGTCTAATCTTCCTTTCCCGCTTCACAGATGATCTCAGCTCCCACTGCAGTCTGATCACACAAATCCGCCGAGGACATGCGGCCTTGGCTTGTCATGGCCTGCTGTCCCCCGACAGAGATGAAGCAGCCACAGGGTCAAGCGTGGATGGCCCAGGGGGTCAGAAGCGACCACAGCTGCTGTGATGTTTTCCTAGACAACCTCAGCAGAGCCCTGCGACTGATTCACCTCCTGTCTTGGTGCATCAGGCATTGACTCACACCCAAAATGCGTCAGATAGTTGTATCAGTGAAGAGCTTCATGGGCTTTGCCTCAAGTGTCCCCAGTGAACTTCGAAGCTGGGCCTTCTTTTAGAGGGGGAGGGAGATGAGAGACCTTTGCTGGCGATCACAGAATCACAGAATCACAGAATCACAGAATCACAGAATCGACTGGGTTGGAAAAGACCTCAGAGATCATCGAGTCCAACCCTTGGTCCAACTCTAGTCCGTTTACTAGATCATGGCACTAAGTGCCATGTCCAATCTCAGCTTAAAAACCTCCAGGGACGGCGAGTCCACTACTTCCCTGGGCAGGCCATTCCAATGCCTGACCACTCTCTCTGTAAAGAATTTCTTTCTAATATCCAGCCTAAATTTCCCCTGGCAGAGTTTAAGCCCATGCCCCCTTGTCCTATTACTAACTGCCTGGGAGAAGAGACCAATCCCCACCTGGCTATAACTTCCCTTCAGGTAGTTCTAGAGAGTGATGAGGTCACCTCTAAGCCTCCTCTTCTCCAGACTAAACAACCCCAGCTCCCTCAGCCTCTCCCCACAGGTCTTGTGCTCAAGTCCCTTCATCAGTCTTGTTGTTCTTCTCTGGACCCGCTCCAGCACTTCAATATCCTTCCTGAACTGAGGGGCCCAGAACTGAACACAATACTCCAGGTGTGGCCTCACCAATGCAGAGTACAGGGGAAGGATCACTTCCCTTGTCCTGCTGACCACGCTATTTTTGATACAGGACAGGATACCGTTGGCCTTCTTGGCCACCTGGGCACACTGTTGGCTCTTGTTGAGCTTTCTGTCAATTAGTACCCCCAGGTCCCTTTCTGTCTGACTGCTCTCCAGCCACTCTGTGCCCAGCCTGTAGCGCTGCAGGGGATTGTTGTGACCAAAGTGCAGCACCCGGCACTTGGCCTTATTGAACTTCATCCCATTGGAACCAGCCCATTTTTCCAGTCTATCCAGATCCCTCTGCAGAGCCCTCCTGCCTTCCAGCAGGTCAACACTCCCTCCCAACTTGGTGTCATCAGCAAATTTGCTGATGATGGTCTCAATCCCCCCATCTAAATCGTCAATAAAGATGTTAAACAGGACTGGACCCAACACTGACCCCTGGGGAACACCACTAGTGACTGGCCGCCAGCTGGATGCAGCCCCATTCACCAGCACCCTCTGGGCCCGGCCCCCCAGCCAGTTCTTAACCCAGCGTAGAGTACACTTGTCCAAGCCATGGGCTACCAGCTTTTGCAAGAGTATATTATGGGAGACAGTGTCAAAGGCCTTGATGAAGTCCAGATAGACCACATCTACGGCTTTCCCCTCATCCACCAGGTGAGTCACCTGATCATAAAAGGAGATCAGGTTGGTCAGACAGGACCTGCCCCTCCTAAACCCATGCTGGCTGGGTCTGATCCCTTGTCCATCCTGAAGGTGCTGTGTGATTCCATTCAGGATGATCTGCTCCATAACCCTGCCAGGCACCGAGGTCAGGCTGACAGGCCTGTAGTTGCCAGGGTCAACTTTGCAGCCCTTTTTGTGGACTGGGGTAACATTGGCCAATTTCCAATCATATGGGACCTCCCCAGTGAGCCAGGACTGTTGGAAGATGATGGAGAGCGGCTTGGTAAGTTCTTCTGCTAGCTCCCTCATCACCCTAGGATGGATCTCGTCTGGTCCCATAGACTTGTGAGGATCCAGATGGCTCAGTAAATCACCAACTATTTCCTCCTGGAATACAAGGGGCCTATTTGGCTTCCTATCTCTGTCAACCACCTCCAGAGATGAATTGTCCTGAGGGCCACCTGTCTTACTGGTAAAAACTGAGGCAAAGTAGGTATTAAGTACCTCAGCTTTCTCCTCATCTTTGTTAACTATATTTCCCTCAAAGTCCAACAGAGAATGGAGGTTTTCCTTGACCCTCTTTTTGTTATTAACATATTTGAAGAAGGACTTTTTATTATCTCTGACAGAATTGGCCAAGTTAACTTCAAATTGCACTTTTGTTTCCCTGATTTTTTTTCTGCATGATCTAGCTATTTCCATAAATTCTTCATAAGTAGCCAGCCCTTTTTTCCACAGTCGGTAAAGTCTCTTTTTACTTCTGATTTCATTCAGGATCTCCCTGTTTAGCCAAGCCGGTTGTCTTCCCCAACGGCTAGCCTTTCGGCACACTGGTATAGCCTGTTCCTGTGCACTCAAAACCTCCTGCTTGTAGCATGTCCAACCCTCCTGGGCCCCCTTGTTTTTAAGCATTGTTTCCCAGGGTATGCTCTGAACTAGACTTCTGAATAGGCAAAAATCTGCCCTCCGGAAGTCCAGCGTAGAGGTTTTGTTAATGGTTCTCCCTGCATCTCTGAGTATTGAAAATTCTATTATTTCATGGTCGCTATGCCCCAGGCGGCCTCCAACCACTACATCTCCCACCAGCCCTTCTCTGTTTGTAAACAGTAGGTCTAGCGGGGTCTTGCCCCTGGTGGGCTCATTTACCAGCTGATGAAGGAAATTGTCCTCTATACACTCTAGGAACTTCCTAGACTGCCTCTTCTGTGCAGTATTGAGCTTCCAGCAGACATCCAGCAGGTTAAAGTCACCCACAAGAACAAGGGCCATTGATTTTGAGACATCTGCCAGCTGCTTGTAGAATAATTCATCTCCTTCATCGTCCTGGTTGGGTGGTCTATAACAGACATCCACGAAGATGTCAGCCTTGTTGAACTTCCCCCTGATTCTGGTCCACAGGCACTCAACCTTGTCACTGCTGACCTCAAGTTTAACAGAGTCGAGTGACTCTCTAACATATAAAGCCACCTCTCCACCTCTCCTACCCTGCCTATCTTTTCTGAAGAGCTTGTAGCCACACATAGCAGCACTCCAGTCATATGAGTCATCCCACCATGTTTCTGTGATGGCAACTATGTCATAGCTTTCCTGCTGCACGATGGCTTCCAGCTCCTCTTGTTTGTTGCCCATACTGCGTGCATTAGTGTACATGCACTTCAAGTGGGCTGCTGATTTCCCTCTTAATTCGGGCTTTCCATCCTTAGGCTGATCTTTGGAGAGCCCAGTTTCAATCCCTTCCCCCTTCAAACCTAGTTTAAAGCCCTCCTGATCAGCCCTGCCAACTTACGGGCTATAAGTGTGGTCTGGGCCTCCACAGGAACAGGAAACCAGGCCAAACAATTCTCCCAGCCTCCTACAATTGGCTTCTCAGTGACTTGCTCTGCCAGCCTGAGGTCCTTCTCACCAAAAGAAGAAAAAAAGAAAAAAGACCTGACCTGAGAAAGGCTTGATACTGCTGTCTTTGCAGTCATGACAAAGCCCTTGGTAGCTCCAGCAGGGACAGAGGGAAGAAGCAGAGAGCTCAGGCTTTCAGGCTGCTGCCAAACAGATGGTCTTGCAGCTGAAATCAACTTCTACAGCAGCTGGCACACAGATGGACAGGCACGTGCCACAGCCTGGCTGGCAAGAGCTTCTGCCCTTGAAAATCTCTCCCAAGAGCTCACTCTTTCTGCACTCTGCCATGTCTAATGAGTTCATTAAAGGGAAAAGAAAACCCTTAGCAGAATAGGAAACACTCCGACAGACTCATGTCCAGGGTAGCCAATGCCCATCACAGACCTGGGGAGTCTTTCTGAGCAGCCACCCCCAAACTGGAGGGCTTAACCCCAGGAGTGGTGTCAGGCACCAGCAGCGTTGGCTCAGCAGAAATCAGGAAAAAAAACAGTAGAGACAGAAGCAGCTGAAGAGCAGGAACAGCAGAAACAGTAAAACTATGTGCTAAATAGATGCATTTACTCAATGTCACAGCCTGTCCAACAACACCAGGAGCCCTCAAAGGATTTTTGTACTCCAACCATGGTATAGACATGTAAAAAAATCAGCCAGAACAATGACCTGGCTGCAAATGCAGCCAACCTGCTTCAGGCACTTTGGAAACAGCATGAACACGAGTGAGTGAGCCAGCACTTCCCAGGAGACTCTTTCTGTCTCGTGCCATGTGCCTGGGAGACTTCCTGAGCCAGTGCTGGGATTTGTGTCCCTGATAACCCCAAACAGATTTTTCCTCCATGAATAGACCTGGGTCCTTTTTGAACTCATGCAAATGTTCAGCATCCACAGCATCCTTCAGCAAGGAGCTTCACTGCTTCATTATGCCAGTGCCACTTCCTTGGGCTTGCTTTGAACCTGCCACCTCCTTGTTTCCCTGCTCCTCCCTGTTTCTGTCCTGGAAGAGACAGTCATTGCAAACCCATCTACCTCCAGCCTTGAGAGCTGAAGAAATGGCATCTTACTTGCTGCTTTATTTGAGGACCTAACAGTGTTGCCCTGAATTAACTAGAAAGAGCAAAGTGTAACTCTGGCCAACTAATTGAGGAAAAGATTGCCTTTTTTGCAACTCTTTTGCTTTGTCACATGAAGGATGTATAGACAGGTTTCAGCATTTGTAGCCTGCTCTTCACCATTGAGACTTGCTGAATAATTTTGTCAGGACATCAGCCTCTGAGAATGACACTGCATAGCACCCTGCTCCTCTCAGGGGATGGAAATGATTTATGAAAGTCTTTCTATGAAGCGCGGGCTCCCCAGGTTGCTGGTCATTCAAGCCTTATCATTCTGGGCTCTGAGCTCCAGTTCAGTGAGCTCCTGGGGTGTAACATGATTAGCAGGGAGGAAGTTGTGTTTTTGCAGAGTTTGGCACGGCATGGGAGCCCATGTGCATTTCTCCTGCTCTGTGCTTCCAGCACACACTCACCAGTGGCTGATAATAGAGGGAGAAGTGGTCAAACAATCACCTCTGAAGGCAAAGAGGAATTAATAGATAGTCTCTAGCAGCTTTGCATAGAAGGCAAAATGTATGGGTGGGACAAGTCATGTAGGCACACAAATAGGTACATCATGTCAGGTCTGGGGTTTTTTTTTGCCTGTTTTCAGCATCGCTGCTACAAGTCCTCGATACACAGCTCCAGTGACAAGGCCATCTGTTTCACCGTGACAGCTGGCAGCTAGCAGAGGCCAGCATGAATAGTCTGCCTCCTCTGGAGACACAGCACTGCCAAGCTTGCTAAGAAAAGCAATTTTGGCCGTGCCAGATGAAAGCCACCTGCTGCCCTGGCCGGAGGCAGGGGAAGTGTGGGCGCCATGGCACTGGGCTCTCCCAACCTCACACCACATCCCTCCCAGGCTACCAGGCAGCAAGGTCCTGGGGCAGGGGAAGAACCCACTGACATCTCCTTTCACCACTGCATTTCAGCAGGGAGAAGCTATGGTACATAGCCTGCATGTGCCCTGGGTTCTTCTTTTTTTTCTTTTTTTTTTTTTTTTTTAACAAAGGATTTTCCTCTCTCTCTCTCTGTCAGTACCTTTGGTGTGACTATTACTCAGTGGCTGAGGGAGAGCGTGGTGAGTAAGGGTGCTGAGGAAAGACTGACATAGGAAAATGCAGCGAGGAGGAGGAAGGGGCACAGACAGTGTGGCCCCGCAGCCTCCCTGAAGGGCAGAGCAATGGTGACAAAGTGCACAGAAGAGGAAGCGACAGGAAAAAAAAATGGGGAACTGCCCTCCCCCTGGGGAAGGTGTCCAAGACCAAGTCCCCAGAGCACGTTAGCCAGCAACGTGTGGCCAGCTGATGACTGGGGACCTCACAGTTACCTGCTCCACCCCTACTGGGAGCCTTTTTGGGAAGTGCTGCCTTCACCAATACCACCCCATCTGCCTACTGCTGGTCCCACACACCTTGCTGCAAGGGGAGGGGGTGATCTCTAATCACAGGGGTCTCCTGGGGATGGCCACCTCCTTCCCAATATTTGCCAGGCTTTCTTGTGCAGAGAAGGGACCTGGCATCCCTCCTGGAAAAGCGAGCCCCAGGCGCTGGCTTCGGAGCATCTTACAGCTTCTCACCATCCTTGGAGCTCTCCTGAATAGAGAAATGCCCAGCTGGTGAGGCTGACCAGGTCTGAATGCACTGCTCAGAGAAGTTCATCTGAACTGTAATTTCACATATTACCTTAAAAAGATGGCAAGACACTTTTTAACAGAAGTAGCCTTGAGACTATCCAAATAGAAATAGGGGCTCATGGAAATATTCAGGGGGGAGGAATGGGCTCATCTGCCAGCATCAGTGATGCCACCAGCAGGCTTTGTTTGAAGAAGGAAAACTGAGACAATTTACCCAGCAGCAAGGACCTCGATGGGGTTACCACCACATTAAGGGAACCTCATTTATCAGGGTTAGCCCCTGGGATCTCCCACCAAGGTCAAAGCCAACGGTGCAATTGCAACCAATAGCAGTCCTTGCAGCCCTGTTGCACCACGTGCTGGTTTCAGTTCCAGCCAGAACCCCTCCTGGGCTTAAGTGTCTGGTACAAGACAGAACAGGAAAGGAAAATTACCAACAGAAGGGTTTTTCAGAGCTGTCCGTTTTGTTTGTTTGGCTTTGTAAAAGTTCATTTCATCTGCACAGAAAATTTCTGTAAATGTGGACGTAGAACTGCTTTGCAGAAAAATATTGAGGGTCACAATGGTACCTGGTACCTCTCCTGCAGACGTCCTGGGCCAAGGGAAACCTGCCTGACTTTCCCTCCCTGTATTTGGAGACCGAATTGGCAGGGATGTGCTTTTGCTTCCTCACATGAGGGCTGGCCTCCATCTTTCTGTGTGCTTGGGAAAAACTGCAAAGGTCTCAGAATGAAGATGAGCTTTCTAATTCTCATCAAATCTGTTGTGATAATTTTCACCTTTCTCTCCCTGTGTTACACATGTCCATGTTAGCTTTGGGGCTGGACAGCTGAGGAAACGCACCCTGCATCACTGAGATTTTCCATCTCATCCTACCTTGTCCACCAGGAAAGAGCGATGGGGTAAGAGTCCATTTCTTATGCCATGCTTGCTTTTTTTCTGAACTTCCTTGACTGAGCCTGTTGGGGAAAAACAAAACAAAACAAAATGAAACAAAACAAGACAAACCAAATCAAACCAAACCATTCCAAAGCTCTAGGGACTGTAAACAGCCTGGAAACACTAAAACCATGAGGGCAGAGCATCCTTCCTCCCCAGGAAAGTGCAACCAGGGCATACAGCAAGCACTGATGTGCATGTGTCCATGGCGTCAGGATCTGATGGGGAAAGGAACTAGGATTAACCAGTGGTTTTAATTATACACATGAATTTTTGCCACAGTCTTACCAATTCAAAGCTGAGTATTTTGGGGCGCGCGAATGCCTAACCATTGCCAGTGACTGTTGCATGGGGAGCAAAGGCATGCTTAGCCACCGTGGATTGGGTTTGGATTAGCCCATTTCCTTTTCCATGACACAGGAGAAATTTGTCTTGCATTAGCACTGTTTCCTACCCGCCTGGAAAGGAAGAAGTGGGTGGTGGCCACATCCCCTTCTCCAAAGGCTGCCCCTAGTGAAGGGGGCCCTGGGGCCAGAGGGGAGGGAGCAGAGGGGGCTGGCTTTGCCACAGCATCCGCTCAAAGCATGTCAGACTCAGCTTTTAACCTGCCATCATACAGCCAGCCCTGTCTGCAACACAGCTTCTTCATCCTCACCTAACCAGCAATCCTGGCTGCAGACTTGCCATCCCACAGCAGCCCTTCCTTAGTTTGAAATCCCCAGCAGGCAAAATGTGCTCTTTGTCCCTTTCTTTCCCAGAAGCTATGCCATTCTGCATCGCTCAGCAGGAAGTTTTCTGGCGTGACTGCAGGTGCTGGCAGGGAGGTTGGGTAGCTGCTGTGGCTACTGGCCATGAGACACAAAGTCCCCACAGGGAAGGCTAGCCAAGCTCATGAATGACCACTGCTTGTTTGATGTAATGAGCAAATATTGTTAACGAGCAGCTGCAGTCTCCCAGCTTTGTGCCCTCCCCTTTGCACGTGAAGAGGCAATGTCAGGGTGTCAGGGCAGGCAGCTTCTGTGTTTTTTTCAATCCGGGACCAGCAGTGATGGTCTCTGGAGCTGTGCCAGCCAGATGGCCCCTTTCCCCCTTCCCTTGGCCCTGCAACCTCTAGGCCAGAGCACCTATTACACCTATTGCACAGCTTCTTAAATCCCCCCAGCATGTTATGGTGTAGCAATGTATGTGCTTTAGTCCAGACACCCACCCACCCAGATCAATTTAATGTCCATCTCACTCAAGTGTGGGACTGGGGGGGCCCCAGACCCTTCAACTCAAACAGATATTCAGCCTTGCTGGCCTATCTGGGCCTTTATATGCCCCTCTGAGGCCCAGTGCTCTCTGGCATTAAGGGATGACTCTTTAGCTTTATCATTTTGTTGTCAGAAGAGATGGTAGGACTAGGGGCAGAGGAAAGAAAAGGTTGGAAATGCGTTCCATTTCCTAGAGGCAGCCGCTTTTTCCTCCTCCCTAATTGCCCAATCAGCCACACAATGAGTCACTGGTCTCCCGCATTTCCACCTGACCCACTTTTGGCTTGATGGGGCTGACTGCAGAGCTTTTGTTTCTAGGATGCACACACATACAGCCATGGAGCTGTGATGCTTTGGGCTTCTTCTGTGCGAAATAACCTGGAAGCGGGGAAGCTTTTCAGTCCCGGGCTTCCCTTAAAGGCACAAAGTTATGACCGTCCCAGGCCACCACCACCCAGGCTCCACTGGGAAGGTCCTGGGGGCTTTGCCTGAGATTTGGACCACTGGCAGCTCCAAGCTGAGTCTGGTAGTTCAGGGCTGCAAAGCTGTTATCCTGCGGTACAGTTTCCCCCTGGGGAAGCTGAAAGGAATAAACAGCAGATGAGGCAGCTTGTTCTGCTCACCTGCTAATGGGTTTCAGCAGGCTGCTCCCAATTTGCATCAGTCCTGTCTGTGGAAAGGTACTATCATGAGTCAGGATGCTTGCACAGGCTGAAGGAAAAGCATCTCTCAGAGGTGCTCAGATGACTGTGCCCACCAGGGGCCTGTGAGCCTCCTCAGTGCTGTGGCCAGCATGGACCTCTCCTTTTCCAAAACCAGGAGCAGCACTGTTTTGAACCACAGTTGAACTGGTCAGCTGAGAAACACAAATTAGCAGCAGAAAGCAGAAATGGCATTCCAGGCAGAGGAACAGCCCTGGGCAGCAGTATAAATAGACACGCTCTTGCTCTGCTTTGTGCATGGTGGTGTCATGATTTTTTTTCCACCGCCCAAGGAAAATTCCCAGGGGCAAAACATCTATCCCAATTGTATTTTCCATGTCCAACTCATTGTACTTCCTATTTGCTCAGCCATCGCATCCTGAAGGATATTGCAGGGGACTTGCCTTGTAACCAGATCATGCCTTGCTTTCACCTCCCTTTGCTGGTCAGTGAGGCACGGCTTGTTCCTCTGTCCCCAGCTACAACTGCATGCCTGTCTCTCTGTCTGGCTCCTAATGCAGTATCTCTGTGGATGCACAAAAGAACCCGTGCCCAACCTCTGTCACCTGCAGCCAGCCCCTGGATTGCTCACCTCTCACCACGCTTTGTTGCAGTCTCTCACTGAGGATCCCAAATTCAGATAAATGTCTCAACACCTCAAGGCAAGGGCTATGGCCCTCGTGACCAAGGTGCAGGACAGCAAAAGAGCCCCCGCAAACCTACCTGCGTGGTATGGTGGGACTCTCAGGAGAAACTCACTGAAGAGCGGCAGCGAAGGGGAAGCTTGTGCTTCTTTGGCCACTCGAGGTACAAGGACTATTTAGGACTGCAAAAGGCCACTTTGGTCCAGTATTTGTCCCACAAAGGGCAAAGTCCAGGTTATCCCAGACCCAAGTCCAGCTCCACTTGAGCTGAATGGAGGATGTTTAGTGTTAGCCTTAAAAACCTCTCGCATCCAGCTTCTGACAGCTGTACAAGATCCATTCTCTACCCCAAAGATGCTCACAGCCCCCTACAGCCAGGCAGCCATGAAGAAGCGCTTCTTTTTGGCTTTTTGCAGCACCTGGCAAACCCTGTGAGAAAACAAATACCACGGTTCCTGCCCACAGGCTGCAAAACGTGGGAGAAGGAGGCCACACACCTCAGAAAGCAGCTTCCCGGGCACCTGACCACAGCATGGGCTGAGGGCTGGGTGCTGATGAAAAGGCCTGTTTATGTTTTCAGTGCACATGGACCTAATTACTGGTGTCTGTGCACTAATCCATGCTCTGTGGGCAAGCCAGGAGGCGAGGCTGGGCACACCTGCCCCAGCGCATGGGACCCAGCCCAGAGCACCTGGCAGGGTCTGACAGGATGATGGGGTGCCTGTGCCCCATTGTGCCCAGTTGTGTCCACCACCCCATGCACCACGGCCATGCTGCCCAGCAGGAACTCACCCAGAAACAGCTGGAGGGTCATGCTAGGCCTCATCTCCTGGATTTGGGGAAGGTTTGGGCTGCAAGGGGTTTGTCTGGGCTGGAAACGTGCTGATCAAGGCAGGGCTCCTTGGCCACAGCTGTGACGGAGCCAGCCGCACCCTGGCTCCCATCCAAAGAGGTGGTGGCTCCCATGGCCAACGTGCACTCCTCCATAAATGCTTACAATATTTGGCACTTGCTAGGTCCCTAGCTCTCTGCGCCAAGATTTTGGGCGGTGTGACAGCTATTTGTTACACCCTGGAAAAGTGGGAGACTGCATTTGTTTGGAAATCAGGGGTTGTTTGTTTGACTCTTCCCATGATCTCTTCTGACAAATCAGAAGCTGTTTAATGAGGCTTTTTTTCCTTTTTTTAATGGGAACTACAACTTCTGACATGACTTTTCTCACAGAAGCCCAGAATCCTAGTACCTACAATGAGCTGCAGCTACTTGTAGCTTCAGAAAACAAAAAGCACCAGGTCCTTTTCATGCCCTTTCCTCTGCCCTTGAGAGAAGCCTATGGCAGAGTCCGGTCACATCCACCCTATTAAGTTCCTTGTCACTCCAGAGCAAGGCACCTGAACTGTAGCCCAGGTTTCTTTCCCAGCCACAGCCTAACACTGTGCCCCATTGCTCAGGTCGCTGCCTGAGAAACTCCTTCCCAGATGATTCACAAAGATAAAATTCACTCCTCATTTCAGACCCTGAAAGTACGTAGTGAAGTATTTGCAAGAGAGTGCAGATGTGCCTGGACTCACCAAAATACAAGCCACTGCACTCAGCCAAGTTTGGGAGCATTAATGAAGCTGACCTGGATTTACACTGGCATAAAAGAACAAAACTCAGGCTCTGATTAAAAAAAAGAAAGAAGTCAAGGAAATCCCATGTAAATGTGATAGGTGGCAAAGGAAGAGGATGATTTTTCACTGGTGAGGCATAAAAATTTGTACTGAAAAATCAATTAAGTGAGCAAGTAGAATCACATCAATTCCCTAAATGTCCCTTTGGACATGACCAGTTCCACTGGTAAATAGCACTGCTGGAATTGCAATGAGAGGAAATCAGCGGTATTCACTGATATATGAACCTGCCAGGAGAGAATGGCGTTCATCTGAAAATGTGGCCATAATTCTTCTCCTTGCATTATTTCCCCACTTCCTGCACTTCTCTGCCTCTCCCTTTGTACATTAGTTGTCCAGGCTGAAACAGTCAGCTCGGCATCCTGCGACTGCAGCGAGAGTGGGGTTCCTCCACAGATACAAGCCAAAGGGACACCCAAGAGGGACTGAGCCAAATTTGGGCTGAAGTTGCCATTTCCCAGGGCTCTCCTCAGTCCATGAGGCATAGCTGTTAAATACCCAGCACCTCCTTGGTGCAGCCCCCAGCCCCTGGAGCCCACCCTGCCTGCCAGTGTCTCAGCTCACTCCGCTCACCCCATCCTCTGGACAATGCCTGCAGCACCCAGCAATTTTTCATTTTTGTCAAGTGATTTAGTGGCACCGAGTTGCTCATAGCACAGTGAACATCCTGTGAGCGCCAGAGGCAAGGAGGGGACCACAGGATGCGAAGCGCAAAGCTTATCGAAAATGCCCCCGCAGGAAATGCAATGATGAATATAGAAACCTGATGAAACCGCAGCCGGAAACGGGCTGCTGAAGGCTCCGAGAGATGCTGGGCTCTCTTGTGACCTGCCAAATTGTTATCTGCTTCCTTTCAGCAAAATTAAAAGAGGGGATATGTTATCTGAGAAGGAAAGTTGAACGCATATGGGGAGAAGGCGTTCAGTCCAGCAGAGGCGTGCGTGTGTGTACCTGGTTTGTAGGTACCTGCTAAATTTCAGCCCTTTCTCATACACATGCCAACTCCAGCCTGTGCTTCTTCATTAGGTGCCGGGTCAGATCCCCAAAGCAGGAGGCTGGTAGTGCCATCTAGCACCTTCACAGCCGGCCCCAGCCCCAAGGTGCTGGACCGTCACCCACAGCCCCTGCAGCTGCCTGGGCTCCTCCACGTGCCAGGGGCAGGACCCACTCACGTTTGGCAGGGGTGCTTCAGAGGCAGCTCGGCCCCATGGTGGGTGTCAGCAGGAGACCTGCTGAGGCCACTGCCTTGACAGACTCTGACAGGTGCCTTGCTTAAGGGTGGCACCCAGGAGCAGGACTGTCTGCAGGAATAACAGCCTCAGCAAGAAAGCACCTCGCTCACAGGATCATAGAACCACACAACAGTTCACGTTGGAAGGGACCTTCAAAGGTCATCTAGTCCAACCCTCTGCCATGAGCAGGGACATCTTCACCCAGATCAGGTTGCTCAGAGCCCCATCCAGCCTGGCCTTGAATGTCTCCAGGGATGGGGCATGTACTGCCTCTCAGGGCAACCTGGACCACAGTTTCACCACCTTCATTGTAAAAAATCTTCAGTCCCAGCAGTGGCCACTGAATGATCCCATCTCATTCACCCTGGGAACTAGGACTCGAAAGCAAAGAGGGAAGAGATATCCTGGCAGTCTAGGCTCGCAGGTGCCCATAATATGTCATTTAAAATGTTCCCCCTGCCTGGGGATAGTCTGTCCATGTTGAAATTCATTTGCATTAGCTATTTTAGGTGCTGGACTCTTTCTCCAAAAAGCCCTGGAGCTGGAAAGCTTCTTTGGTTACCTCATGCACAGCTCTTCTCTGCTGCATGCCAGTTCCTAATACTTTCTGCCTCTCCAGTAAAACAAACAGGTTTTGCCTGCAGACCCCACGTTATCCATGGCATGCCATAACCACGTTGGCATTTGTCTTGAATGCAGTATTGTCTCTGCTTCAGCCATGGAGAACCATATAGTGACCTCCCACACTCATTCACTCAGGCCTAGTAATTAATCAGCTAGCAAGGGCAATGGTTAAATGGCACTCAGTACCATACACAGGCACATAATGGCACAATTAAATCTCCTGAATAGATGTAAAATTACTTCCTTAAGGTAGCTGCTCAGCTCAGACAGTTCAGAGAATTTTTAATACCAGATGCTAATGGGCAATGTCCAAATGTAAGTCTGGCTTAATGAAATCATGCCACATCGATCAAGCATGAACGCAGCCTAGTTGGCATTTCCAGTTAATCGTTAATATGTGACCCCCACTAGGCCCAAAATTAATCAGTACAACCAATTATTCTCCCCCTACCAATAACACTGGTGCTAAGCGGGCCCAGACTTTAACATAGTCAGCTTGGCCAGCATCCGTGGATTTTCTGCCTGAGAAAAGCAGAGTATGTGTGTGTGACTGAGACCCTGCAGGGCTCACTCTTAGCTTGGCCAGGGCTGTGTAAGCAGGACCTAGACTCTCTCCAGAGACAGGCAGTTCTGCAGTGGGAAGATGATGGGGTGAGCCCATCTCACACAGAGGAGCAACAGGGGAGGGGGACGACCCGGGGGACACAGCAGAGACAGGTGAGCTCTGTGTTCTGCCAGAGGCTTTGAAGCCACGCGTCGTCAGACCTTTCTACACGTTTGTTTCCCCATCCGTAATAAAATAAGTAAAACGGCACTTAGTTGCCTCATAGGGTGTGTGAGCTGTACTTAATTGATATGTGCAACCAATTAAAAGGTTCTGGGAAGAGGGGAGAGTTGAGAGGAGCTAAATGGCATTCATGCTCCTGCATAATGCTGTGTCCTCATGTACTGCACCCTTCAAAGGATGAAGTGTCCCATGCCACCACCTCCCTTTAAAAGTAAACCTAATTTTGAAGTCAGATGGAGACATCTTGCTCTGTCTTGTCTTGACACACAAGATGTCTTCATAACCTGGACACCTTCACCATCAACATGCAAGGGTCTGTTCTGACCCAAGGCAACAGATGTAAGCTTTGCATGCAGGAGAACACTGAGAGTTAAATCATCCTTCAAAACAATCCACCTCAAGAGCAGAGAGATTGAGGTGAATCGAGAGAAAGCTGTAAGAAACCTGGGTTTAGAGAGTGCTGCAGCTCCCTGCTCTACACTGCTGTCACAAGATGGTATGAACATATCACCAGTCCTTGCATGTGGCTTTCCTTTGCACTAATGTGTTGGTACACACTTATTCAAGACTCACTTAAAATATGAAATAAGCACTCTTTTCCAGGTGCTGTAGTATTCAGCCTGTTTTCTATTATGGCTCTAGGCTGCCGTCTGGAATACATTATGACACCCTCTTCTTCCATATGCTACATCTCCCTGCTCCTCTGGATGATATAAAAGTTTAATTATCCTTTGACTTTGCCTCATCCTGGCCTTCAACAAGCACCAAGACCCTGCAGCCCAAGTTGTCTAAGCCACCAGAGCCGTTGGCTGCAGGCATGCCTTCACAACTTTCTTGAACATGCCAGTGCCAGGCTTGTATGCAGAAGACTAGGTTCTGGTGTGCCTATTTGATGAGGTACGGTGTGCAGAGCCATGGGTGCACAGGGAGGAAACTGAGCTTTCAGAGGTCTTCACTGCCACAGCTGTTCCTGCCCAAGGGAAAATAATTGAAGAGTAATGATAGACATCACTGGTACACCACTCACTGGTATATTGTCTCATTGAGATGATGGGAGCACTTCTCTGTAGGCTAGATGACATGAGGACCATAAAAGAAAACTGTAACAAGATAATGGGGCAAATTAACCAGGATTGCATCTCCCAGCTCCTTATGCAACATGGAGCCACACAGCGACACATGGCTCCTGACAGAGGAGCTGTGAAGCTAGGAAAAAAAAATGGAAGAAGAGAAAAGAAAGAGGAGGTGATGAAGAAAAATAAAATCAGCTGATTCAGCTTAGAGCCATGCACAGGCAGAGTCGGTCCCTGCCACAGCACTGACAAAGAGCTGAACAAGTGAAGGGACAGGGCTCCTGCCCATGCTCCCTTGTATTCAGCCACTCATCAAACTCAGGCAGGACACTCTTTTTACACTCATGCAGGTAATTAATTCAGACATCAGGAAAAAGACACTGGAGACTTATTGCTCACTTAATTAAAGAAAAAAAATTCAAAGAACCAGCTCAACTTGGCAGGAACTCAGCTCCGCACTTCCAGGCAGGCAATGGCTCAGCCTTGATATTAAATGTCAACGGCTGCCAGACAGTACCCATCACTGGCAAATAACTAGTACTCTGGGAAGGGCATCCTCTGTTCAGGGCACTCAAGACCCCTCGTGTTCCTGCAGTGAGGCAGGAAGGTCCTTGGCATGGGATGGTGGGACTGCTAGCCATGTCTGGAGATGTGTAGGCTCTGGCAAGGGCTTTTCGAGACAGAAACCCACTCAACCCTATGAACTGTTGGTTCAGCAGTCAATTCCTCTCTGATTTTATCCTTCCTCTCCTTCAAACCCTGGGATGTGCTATTCCTCTGTATCTTAGGATGGAAAATCCAGCATGAACAGAGATCTCAAGGCAGTACCTAGAACTAAGTAACGGCTTGGACCTGTAGGATGCTGCTGTCTCCCAGGGTAACACAGCACAGGTAATTCAGCCTGTGTTCCAGGAGACCTGCAAAGGTCCATTCATGGAAATAAGGGTCACTGTAGGCCTAGGCTGCATTGCCATCCCACATGTCGTGGGCAAGAGAGAGACCCAGCCACTGCAAGCCAGTGATTCATCCTTCCTAAGACAGATCAGATGAATCACCTGATACAGACATCTGCTCTCCTGCATTTGCCACCAACAGCTGTCCTGCTTTGAGACACTGGCTGTTTGGTATTACCCATCTCATGTGAGACCTTTAGCAAGATCAGGTCTAGATTTACTAAGCATCTGAAGAGCTACTGGGACTTGACCTTCTGCACAGGCCTTTACACCAGCTGGTTGAAGAGGGTTGAATGCTGGACTGAGACAGTGGGTTTGTGATGTTAAGACAGCTTAGCTGGAGGCCAGCCTTTAGCACATCACAGTTAAGTACCACCATACTTCAGCCACAGAGGCTTGCGTGTGGATGGGACCCAGGCTGGAGGTGTTACTTAAGTTACAAGCCACGTTGGCACACCACGGAAGACAAGCCAGGAAGAGATGGCTAGTTTATTATAGCATTCTTCAGACCAGCAGAAAACTCACCCAATTAACCAGCACTTTGCTTTTTATGCAAGTCTTCTTTGAAGGTTTATTTTAACTACAACTAAACTGGGTTCCATGGCTATAGCTGGGGTATCTCTACCACTGGCGTCTGTTGCTTTGGGTCAGATGTCAATGTAAATGATCAGATCTGGCTGAAATGTAAAGTCTTAGCTTGTCTGAGGACAGTGCTCTGACTTGTTGGGTGACTTCAGGTAAGTCAGACCCTGACTCTTTACCTGACTTTCCCCACCTGTCCAGTAAGGGTAACTGCTCCACTTTCAGAAGTGCACGGAGGCTGAGGGTTGTTCTCACTTGAGGTTTGCCCTTTGCCATGTCCGTAGTGAGAACACTTTCCAAACACCTGTTTTTAAACTTCTGTGGGAATTAGGCAGTAACTCAGGATGAGGTGGGCACACCAGCCTGGGCAGGGGAAAGGATGAGGAAATCCCCAAACTGAACATCTCCTATTCTCCCTGACATAGCTCATCCCTCCTGTGACACTGCTTAGTCAGCACAGCATTCACAAACCTGTTGGAAAACCAGCTGAATCCCTAAAACCAGAAGCTAAACCCCTTCAAACCCAAGCCAGAAAATGCAGTTATCTTAGCACAGCTCACTCGGACTCTGGAAAAGGCTTTGAGTGCATCACATTCAACAGGCACATCAGATCAGCCATGGAGGATATGGAGAAAATGCAGAGCAGCTGCAACATACATAATGCAGTCAGTTAGAAAGCATCATAGAAATTTCTTGCCACTTTAATACATTAATCTTGGGAGCTACTAAAGGCACATTCAGCATTAATAGTCCATGCTTTCCTCTACAACGAGGAAAAATAAAAAAGTGCAGGTCAACAGGGCATGATCCTTGAAGGTGTCCCCAGAAAGCCCCGAAAGCTCATTTGATGGATGAATCACCTTGAGCAACATGGTAAAACCTCCTGAATTGTGCAAATGGATTAGGATTTACAATAGATTTTCTGCAAAACTATGCAACAGCTTATAGAGAAACTGGGTGGAGAAGCAGCCAGGGACATGAAGGACATCGATGTATTTAATGTGAAACAGAAAAAACAAACAAACAAACAACACACCACACCTTCAGCCAGGCAGATCATTTTAACTACACCAGAAAATCACTTTTTTAAAGAGGATGGACATTTAGGCTTGTTGACAAACATCCTCCTAAGGTAAGTCTTGCTCTTCGCCTGATCCTACTCCTAACCTGATGAGGACAGGACTGAGTATTACAGCAGCTCAGATTTGCACTTGGCACTTTACTACCACATAGTCCATTGCAGCTAGTGTCCAGGGGTTGCTTGTAGGTGATGGCATCAATAAGGTATGAGGTTTAGCCTGCAAAAAGAGGATTAAGCCACAACCCTTATCCTTATTGATGATTTAAAACCACCTACCATGCACCTTTTCAGTCTGCCGTCAGCACACCATGGATGTGAAGACTCAGACTGATATTATGGCTATGGTTATGGAGCTTCTAAGTGCAATGGCCTACCAAGACTCTCTGTAAGGTCCCAGACACATGGTCCAGGAGTCTGGCTTATTTCAGAAGAGATTGTTCTTAATAAAATGTTTCACTGCTGTTCAACTGCTCTTGTGGCTCAAAGACTCCTCTAGCTTATAAATGCTTTGGCGATCCTATCCTGGACATGCTCATTCCACAAGCTGATTGCTGTTGCAAAAGCTGACTTAGACAGTAGGACCACAAAAGGAAACAATTTAGACTCAGAGCTCTGCACACTCTTAGCACTTGGCTGAATCACACCCATAGTGATGTCCAGCTCCAAGCTGATCATAGAATCATTTTGGTTGCAATTATCTTAAAAATATCTTGAATTTCCCTGCCACATAAAATGAAGCTTGGATCCAGCAGAGCATCTTTTGTGTGTGCTTGTGGCTAATTTCTTAAAAGGCAGTACACAGGAGGAGAGTCATAGAAGGAAGCACAGCCAGGCCTGTGCTGCTTGGCTGACACATTGATGAGCCAAGATGGTATAGGGGCTGGGAGAAGCAAATGACACTAGGTGACAAGTTCCAAATAAGGGACATCTTTGCACAGTGCATAGTTAAAGCATGGACACAGCAAACCACAGATGTTGTGCATGCTAAAAGCTCTCACAAGATCAAAGAGCAATTAGACAAATTCATGACAGAAAAATCCATCAAGTACTATTAATTGCCAAGACAGAGTCTCTGCTTCAGGAAATCCCTCAGTCCTACACACGTGGAGGCCAGGACAGTACCCTGGGGTAGTATCAGAACATGCTAGCCCCATGCTTTTACTTGACCTCCTGCCTATGAAGTCATCTCCCTCCAAGTAGCAATGTTGTAACACTACAACCTAAACTTCCCAGAAAAACAAAACAAAATAAAAACAAAACAAAACAAACAAACAAAAAAAACTACACACAAAAAAACAACAACCAAAACAACAGCAATAAAAATATCCACAAACAACACACACAAAAACCCCAACTTTTTATCTTGGAGCATGTCTGTGAGCCCTATGGAAAAGTCTCCAGGAGCAAGATCTATTGCAAATGTGAGGAGGCAGGAAAGAAAGCTATGCCATTTTGCCTGAACTGCCCCTCTGATCTACAGGCACCATCCCTGCCTCCTGTTGATTTTTTCTTCCCAGAGGGTAAAATGCACATGAATCATTAACAAGCTCGTAGGGCCCGTATGTGTTATCTTGATTTGCGTAATTAATCCTGAGCCAATGTGATTCCACGAATTAACAAAATTGCTGTTGCTGGGGTGGAAATTCCTGTTACCTGCAGCGGGGCTGGACTTGCTGTTCATCTGCATCTTTGCAGGTACCTGTGACCACAGAAGCAGGAGCTATATACAAAGTATGCAGACATGTAGTAAATATCCACAGAGCAGAAGAGAATGAGAAGAAACGCATCATGATCCGAAGTTTTAGTGGCTCTTCATTCCAAGAGAGACAGTTCATGATGGCTCCTGTGCAAGAGATCAAGTTTGGCCTGATGAGCTCATGTCCATGCATCATTTCTGGAACCTGGGAAGACATCTACAACACTTGGGTCCTTCTACTCATTCAAGTGGTCTCTCCTAATCACCTTTACCTGAGAGATCTCTGTTGACAGAGAGAACTAGCCCAGTTAAAGGGAAGCAGCCCTGCAGTTCTAGGAGGGAGAAGTCCATGGTCCCTCATTACCCTCCCTTGTCCATCTGTACTCCAACACATAGAAGAAAGTGGATGAGACGCTCAGGTTTTACCTGAGTAACCAAGATCTGTTTGGTTGCAGAATATTCAGCTGCAGGAACAAGTTTTCCATGCTCCAGCCACTAAGCTTTATGCAAAACACTCCTCAACATTTGGCCTGTGATTCCTCCAGTACCATTGTCCAGGTGAGCTGTCTGGATGGGGCCTTCATTGAATTTAAGTCTGTCCTGCTGTTGAATGCAAAAATCCATCTGTATCTGGGGACATCAAGACCCCATTGACCATCTCCTCCTGGAGGGTAATTTTGTTAATTCCTGCTTGGTAGTTGCTATGGCAGAGTCTTGGTACTGTCAGTGATCTAAAGAGATCCCAAAAGTCCCAGTAAAGTGTTGAGGATCTTGGCTGGAAATGTTCAATTTGATGGTGCCCCACTCCAGTGCGTCTCATACACTAGGTTAGATGTCTCTTGCTTTTATCGATCTCTTGTTTGTTCTCTCTCTCGAGTCAACAGACACTCATGTCGCCCAGCCAGCAAGCATGCCTGACACCGACCTGGCTGATATCCACCCCTCTCTGGGCACAGGGCCCAGCCATACGATGTGAGTGACGCACACCTATTTCTGACAGCGAGGCAGCTTTTCTCCATCAAGACAACATTGTGTCTTCAGCAAGTGAGCAAGAAAGCAGTCATACAAAACCAGTCACCCACCTTCCCTTCCCAACAAGGGCTTCACAGGCTCCTCAATCACAATTTGCCAGATGTGGTCTGTCCAGTCAAGCAGGCAGGTGTGAGTGTACACAACTGTACGCAGCTTGAGATACTCTTCTGTTTTGTTTTTTGTTGTCTATTTGGTTTGGGTTGGTTTTTGTGTTTGTTTTTTGTTGTTTTTTTTTTTTTTTTCAATAAAATTTGTTTTCTTTTACAGTCAAAAGTGAAAGCTGGGCCTGAAGTGTTGAAAAAAAATGAAGCACAGCAGTGGAGAGCTTACACAAAAGCAGAGTAGTGAATTTTCTATCAGTGCTCACTCTGTTTAGTGACATAATATCTCCCATGCAATACATCCTGAGCAGCCTTCTGCTCACCATCAAGGGAGGGAAATATGTTATTTGTTCTAAAAACAGATGTGGTAAAAACAGAAATTGAATCCTTGGCCATATTTAGCATTTCAATTAAATTACCTCATTTTTAATGAGCTTACCTAGATGATTCACATATTAGAAAAATCAGGCTATATACAGAACTGTCCAAATGGGAAAATATAGCATGCCCAGATAAAAGTGGAAGATGTAATGCATCTTGGGTTCAGCTCTTCACATTACTGACCAGATTCCAGTGATGGTCTCTCTGATGTTTCTTGCTTCTCCTTTTCCCAATAAATGTGGACTGCAGTCTACCTTGTTCTAGGACAACCCATAGTTCCTCTCCCCAGATTCAACAGAAAGAAACACAGCCCAGCCGGAGTTGTTTGATCCAGAAGAGAAGGGAACAGCCTATGCTCAAGAGCCAAGCTGAGATCATGGCAAAGACATGAAGGCAAACACTGACAAGATAGGAGGAAATAAATCTGCCCCAGGCGAGCAGGGAAGCCCTGGATCAGGGCCCAGAGGCATGGTGACATCTCTGTCCTAGGGGACCATCAACCATCAGACCTGACCTGGCTGTGAGGATGTGGAGGAGAAAAAGGGCACAGAGACCTCCAGATCTCACTTCCCACCTAAACCCTTCTGTAAGTTTTATAAACCTGTGTCCTGCCACATCTACTCCGAAGATGGGGTTGAATGCACCCTTAAATGAAATCTAAGCAGCAAAACTTTGGTCCTAAAATTATCAAGGAAATGAGCTGTGGAAACAAAATGGTTGTATTAGCAGGCTGGCTTGAGAATTAGTATAAATCTATCACTCTTTCAGAAAAGACAAATATTTCCTGCAGAGTTAATAGAGCTCTACTGGGTTGCTCTTAATAGTTGTTTATTTTATTTTCCACTGTTCATAATAAACCTCTGTGAATCTGAAAACAGCTCTCTCTAATGAGTACTGTATGAGTACCTGTGCATCATCAGTGTGCATGGTTGTCTTTGTGTGTGCTGATGACACCTCCAGTATATGTAGAGGGCTACTCAGCTTCTTTGAAAAATGTATATTTGTGAGAAATCTGAAGTGGTTTTTGTTCACAAAAGTTCCACCAAATCTAAAACTGGCTTAGGACATGATTGCAATCCATGGCAGTCACTGCCAGACCTCTGTCTTTGGGGAGATGTGCATAGAAGAAATCCTGCAAGAAAAGCAAGGAGCAGTTAAATGGAAAAATCAGATTTAAAAAAAAAATAAAATTGTTTGCTCTGATTCATACCAAAATAAACTGTCAGAAGAGTTATGTTTCCCCTGAACATGTAGCCTTGCTGGTTTTGTTCAGTACGACTCCAGTGACATGTTCTGTCAGTCTTGAGATTTTTGTCACAAATTGCTCTCCTGATAAGATGCAAGATCCTGACGTGTAAAACGAGACAAAGAAAACTGATGTAGTCAAGTGGTGATTTCCACCAGCAAATCTCAGTGCTACATTAAAGTCTTAACTAAAATATGGCATGTCTTCTTAATGAACAAGTTGTTTTCTATTTTGGTTAAGGCATTTCAGTTCATTGAGGCACCTGGACAACAGCTGGGTTGTCTTACGAACAACAGGTGCTCAAAACCAGGGTTCAACTCGAAAGTAGTCTGGGGGGGGGAGCTGAGAAACAAAAGACAAATTTGACTTAAAATTTTGCACAAAATTTGGCCAATGCAGATCAAATCAGTGCTGGAGCAGGGAGATGGGTGAATGCTCTGCAGTGTGTAACAACCAGGAAGAATGAGGTTTTAACTGAAGGGGGACAAGGCATTTGTAAAGGGCTCCTGGCTGAGCTCCACATCTTTATTTTTGCTTGGTTGAATCCAGCTGAGAAACTCATCATGGAAAGATTTGCACCTCAAGAATCCCTGGGAGACTACACCCAAAGTGACTGCCCCCATTTTGGGGACAAGCAAATTAGAAGTCAGGGCCAATTTACTGGAAGGTCTTTTCCAAATCCAGCACTGTCTTTGGGTACACCAGTGGATTTTATCTCTATGCCCACCATGGAGCTAGACTAGCATCCTTGTAGAGGGAGTTATCCACCACACAGTATTAGAAATGCTTCTTTCTCTCCACTGCCTTTTTTCAGGTGACTAATTTCTGGAGTGGCTGCCTACACAGGGATGTACAGCCACCTCTTTATTTAATCGTGGTATGTTGGCTGCAGCATGCTATCAGCTGGCTGAGTTCTTCAAAACAAAGCCCAGGACTGGAAATAATTATGCCTGCTGAGAAACACAGTACCAGCTGACTGCATTGTTCAACATGGCCTTGTCTTTTTTTCTGTCAAAATAAGGTTGGTGGGTTTTTTTATCAAAATCGATGACTTCTTTGTGGAATAATTCTATCCAGCTCTGAAACATCCCTGAAATATTTCTGGCATTTCAACTAAAGCATCAACATTTCCTTCCCACTGAAACATTCAGTTTTTTTCCAGGTTTGCACATATGGTGTTGTATGGGGGTCATACATGTTGTCATTTGGTGATGGAGGCAGGTCTGAAAACTCCTGGGACACTGTTTGCTGTACAAGTTTCTGTGTGTGCACTAATGTATCTGTGCAAGAAAAGACAGAAACCTAACCATGGTGATGCTGGACACTTTCCATCTCTGTAGCAAGCTCCGATGTGGGCCACAGGGTGTTTTACAAAACCTGTTTCTTGCACTGTCTTTTCTCTGGCTGCTGGATGCTCTTGAAGCACGACCACTGGCAGATCACATTCTCTAGATGTGGGATAACAGGGAGGCTTCTAGGTTCTGAGTGATGTGAACAGACAGAGAGAAAAATCAATCCTTCACCTGCAAGAGCTGTTCTTCTGTGTCCAGAAAAAGACCCCCAGTGTCATGGAGGCACCCCAAAACCAATTTAGTCAGATGATAAACTCCAAAAAGAACTGTTTAGTGGAAAATCAACTATAAACAGTTTATCCAAAATTATTTAGTACTTCAACAACATTATAAAATACAGATTCAGATACTAGTTAGAAGTTCAATTACTACACAGCCAATTCACACTCAAGGGCTCCCAAAACTCTAGAATGATGATTCAAAATGTGCATCTTTTCACTATCTAAGTGAGGACTATCAAGGATACCCAAAAGATCACTTACCAATACACCAAGGTGTCTCAGTCCTTGAAGAATTTTTCTTAAATGGCAGCCTAGCCCAAGAAGAAAAGTCTTACACTACAGACTCACCACTTTCAAAAAAAGCACCCCAATGACAGTCTACCCTCAGTTCCCTTTATACCCCAGTTGAATCTGAGCTGTGGTCATTCATGGTAGCGATCCAGAAACTTCTCTCAATCAAGGTCTTTCATTGGTCAAGGGTCCTGTCTGTCAACCAAGGGGCGTATACATGACCATAGTGGTCTATTGGTCTAGAAATTTTAGGTGCTTCTGGAGGGATAGGGGAACTGGGCAGGTGGGAGGGTTGGAGGGGTGCATCTGTCACACCTGGTCTGGTGTGTTGTTTCAGTTTCTTCTCCCTGCACAGCCTGGGAAGGGGCTGGCAGAGGAAACCCTGGTTCAGTTTCTTGCTCTGTCTTGCCTGCCCAGTGCTGGAAAATCTGTCATCTTTTCAGGAGAGCTGCTGGGTGGCGAGGATGTGTTTGAAGGAAAAGGAAGAAAAGACTGCAACAGAAGCACCAGAAGCACTGAAATATGTCAGCTGGCTAGTTTTTCATATATGATATGTGGACAAATAGGTGTTGAGAGCTGACTGATGAGTTTGTTAGGCATCTTGGAAGTCCTCTGAGAAGGTGCTTACCAGGCTGCTCTCCCAGTGTCCAGCTGGCTGAAAGCACACCTTAATTACTGCCCCTCTTCACATGATGACCTACTGCCATCTGCCAGAGCACATGCCCCTGTCCCAGGAATGATGTGTCAGGGGGGTAAAGCAGAGATGAAATTTCCTCTGAATTCTTCATGCACACTGCAAGACTTGCCAGTCTCTCAGGACAGTGAGAAGGCCCAACCCTTTGAAAGCAGTTCCCCAGAACCTCAGCTTCTCAAATTCATCCCTTGGAGTCCACCATTAGCTGCTCCCAGCACTGCAGACTCTGCCACACAAGGATGCACAAATCATGTGAACAAATGATGTGGCACGGCTCATAGCTGTTATGGCACCTCGCTGTGGCCCGCACTTCATTGGAGAAGGCTTGGGTCAGCTAAGCGTAATTTCTCCTTCATAAATCTGTGCTGACTACTCATAATCACCTTCTCGTCCTTCACGGGTCTGGAAATTATTTCCAGGATTAGTTGAGGTAAAGCTGTCTGGCCTGTAGTTCCCCATATCTTTCTTCTTGATCTTCCTAAAGACAGGAGTGGCACTCGCTTTCTTCCAGTTTTTAGGAACTGCTCCCAGTTGCCATGATCTCCAGAGGTACCTTCCAACCGCAACCATTCTGTGTTTCTGTTGGTATGACAACAGCCGCACCGAAGATGGGAGAAGCAGTGAAACTCATCAGAATCTGAAAGCACTGGACAGGCAAAGGCCCTGGACTTCATATCCGACAGTTTCTCATCTCCTTGCTGGTATTTCCTCAGCCAAATTATGGGGATTCTGTGGTTTTTCTTGCCCTGTATGCTGCTTTCTGTGGAAAGCAGAGAACACTGTGAAATGCCACTCCAAGCTCTGTTGGGTCTTGTCTTGCAGCTCATTAGGGGATGGGCTTGCTTTTAATTGACCCAGATGCTTAAATTTAAACACGCAATTAAGGACATTGCTGGATCTAGACCTAAATTTCTGAAGGGGAGATCTGCTGCTGTGAGTGATCCCAGTTGCTTCTCCTGACCACTTTTATGGTCTCTGCTCCTGCCAACACTCCTGACTATGTCTGTACACACAGGTGGCCCCCTCTGCAGAAAGAAGACCAGCACTTTAAGCCTTTAAGGTGATTATTAGTATAGCTTCAAAAGCACATACACCCTGCCTAAAAGAAGAGTTTTGAGCTCACACCCAAAGCAAGAGAAGCCACATGGGGATCTTTGGAAGAGCAACTGGTCCCGAATAGAGACGAAAAAAGATCTCTTTAAAAGCCTCATGTTTTGAGAAGATGAATAAACATCAGAAAGCAGATGCCCAGGATTCACTTTGGGCTCTCTCCAGGCCCTGTAGTGCCTTCCAGCTTCTGAGGCTGGAGCAAAGGCTGACGCATTTGGGGAGGATGCTGAAATCACGATGATTTTACTTGTGCAAAGGATCACAAAGCTGTGGCCATGGGGAAAACAAACATGAGAAGTCTGGCAAATGGAAAAAAAAAATCACAGATTTGGACCAGAAAGCCCCTTCTGTTTTTTGTTTTCCATGAACTACAGGCCTACGTATTACTGATTTTTTTTTTTTTTTTTTTTAATATAGCCTTTTGATTGCATTATGGGGATCTGCAGATTTCTGATTGACCTTACAATTCCCACTACTCCTGTTGAAACAAATCAAAGCCCACATCCCAGTCCTTCCTCCAAAATGCCTGGATTGGACAGATGTTTTGGATCTGAAGCCAGATCCACAATCCACAGAGCCTAACAGGCAATGGCAGGTCTCCTCAGCACGTAGGGCAACACGTGAGGAACTACAAGGCCCTGCCAGGGCTGGGCGAGAGGGAAGGTATGTGGCAGAAAGACACAGTCTCCGTGACCCATGTGGGTGGATTTGGCTCCTTTCTTTGGTAACGCTGTCGACGGTGGCAGACACTCCCTCTGGATGCTGCAAGCCAGGCTCCCAAACCACCCTCACATGTGCAACGTGGCTCTGTCACCTTCTGCCAGATAGAGGGTACCATGGGGTGATTCTCCAAGTACAGGGGGGACGGGAAGCAAAGTTGGCATTAGGGTCTTCAATATGTGCATTCACTCTAGTCTATGGGGCAGTGACCTCAAGAATATGGAGAAAGAAAGGTTTGGAGCTGCTTTTTGCTCTGTTACCCAGTGGTGTATGACCTTGCAGAGATTTTGCACTTTTGTACCAACAAACTGGAAAGTGTCCGGGGAATACTCTGCACTACACAAGCATTGTCCAGATGCACAACATTCAGAACAGCATCTGCCGGGATGAAGGTCCCTCAGGCCTCTCTGATGCCCCAGCTGGGATGTGTCCTCACCTTGGTGATACAGCTAGCAACACATGTGCTGAAAAGCCTCACCAGTTCCACCCGTGGCAGACAGCAGCGATCACCTGGGACAGGTGAGCGCATCCTTGTGTATTTGCTTTCTTTCTGAAACCAGTTATTAGAGAGGGTGTCACTTGCTTTCAGCTGACAGCAAGCAAGGCGTTGTTACAGGAGTCTTCTTTGCATGTCAGAACTTTCTCACGGTCAGAAGTGCTCCTGGGCATGGGAAGGGTAGAGAAAAGAGTGGTGTCACCCTCTGAATGTATGTCTCATGCGTTGAGGAAACACTCACACAAGCCAGGAGGAACAGGAACTGTGCTGAGGTAATTGCATCAGGTCCTTTGCATCAGTATCTCACCATCCCAGCCATTTCAGTATGTCTTTCTCTACCCTGACCTGCTTCTCTGAGAATGAGGAGGGGTTTCCTCTGAATTTCTCTGGTCCTGCTCCCTGCTTGTGGGGCACCTTATGCTCTGACTTCACAAGCCTGCCAGGCCCTATGGTACCATGGGAGCTAGTCTGCCTCTAGGTATCTCTAACTGTGTCAGAGCAGTGGTAGCACCTCACAGCTGACCTGGAGAGGACAGCTCTAAGGGGCAAGTTAATGTTCTGTTTGGTGACTCCACAACATGCAGCCGTCCCACTCAGGGTTACTCACAGACTCAGTTCTCCTCTAGTAGCTCTTCTTGTTGATCTGCTGTGAATCCTGTGTTGTCCCTCCGTGGAGCCAACTCTTCTTTCCAAACCCTACATTGCTTCCAGGTCCTCCTCCCACCTTCTTTCAGCACAGCACACCTTTCTGGCCAGAATCCATCCAGTATCATCATTAGAAGGTTTGTTGATCCCCAGAATAATGCCTGCACGTTCTTTAGAAAGGACTGAATTTAGTTTGTGGCTGTTTTGCCCTATGTGTACTGTTATTGAGTCACACAATGCTTGCTGACTCACAGAAAGCATTGAAGTGAAAAGTGGCAAGAATGGTAGGATGCAGACTGGGTAGCCTGTCTCCCAATGGGAGGTGGATGAGGCTCATCCCTTTAAGCTTAGAAAGAAACCTCATGCCTCTACATGCATCCATATGGAAGGAAGGTTTCTGACAGTAGAGCTTTCTAATCTGTAGGCAAACACAAAACAGGAACTAGAGGTTGGAGATGGACACCAGACAGATAAATACAGGCTGAAAGAAAAGCCAAACTTCTAAACAAGGCAGTGAGGTACCTGGGGAGTATGGAGAGCCCTTAATCGTTTAACATCTCAAGCAAGTGCTTGTCATGGAAGGGAGAAAGGCATTTTATATATGAAATCTTCTCAGAAGCAGCCCCGCCACATGCTAATGAAATCTTCCTTCCTTGTGTTCTGGTAAAACATTACTGTATTATGCTGATGGGTACAAGAGACATGGTACCTTTGACCTGAACCACTGCCAGAAGGGATGAGGCACTTGCAAGAGTCAGGGGACATCAGGCCTACAGCCCTCATTGACACAGGCATCACAACTCTACCAGGAGTAAAGAAGAAAGCCACTTCTGTCTGTTCACATGCACAGAATGCACTGACAGACTTACCGTAGGGTATGTCCAGGGCACTCCAGCCCCGCAGTACTGGATCTGGGACTCTAATGCTGTGATGGTTCTTGCAAGCTCCTTTCTGTCAAGATTTTGGCAAGACAGGACAACCTCCACCAGAATGAAGGCTGAAACCAAGACCAGATAAAGCAGGTGGAGTGATTTATCGTGCTGGAGTAGCTATTTCATATTTCCAAGCTCAGCCCATTTGCACGGCTTGCAGATATTCATCCTAGCTGTGTGTTTGATCCCTGCACCTGCAGGCCCTTAATCAAAACAACAGAAGCAAAGCAGATGCAATTTCTCTGGCTAACTGTGTTAAAGCCTAAGGCCTCTGGAAAACTGTAGCAAGGTCCCCACAGCTTCTGGGATGAATGAGGGCAATGTTAGTGGCAGTGAAGGGATGACAGCCAGCTGTGAGTTTTGCTGGCTGCACATGTGTTTACCCTATTCATTCACATCTCACATGTACGGAGCTGTGGATTCAATTAGAAGATAATACCTGTTTGCAGCTGATTGCCTGAGACATCAGCTTTAATAGCAGCTAGAGAGAGTTAGATGCCTGAATTGGTTCTGAGCTGCACTTCCTAGTTATTATGCTTCTAATTATGGCAAACCTGCTATTTGTCAACAATGTTTTATCAAAGGTGTGGAGACATGACACATCTTTTGGGAGGTGGCGCAGACTTTCTATTAGGTATTACACAAGATGAAGTCTGCCATATACCTGCTTGCCTTTCAAAGAAGCATCTGGACTTTTCCTGTGGCAGTGAGGATGTTTAGACAGCATGGGAACAGTCAATCTGCCAGCTTGGTGGCATACCTGATTCTCTTCTGATGTGCAGGGGGCTTACACATATTCTTAACTCCATCTGGATCAAATATGTGAAAATATATGTTCTAGAAGCCATTCAAACTTTCATTCCAATCAGGGCAGCAAACAGCTGGGAAATTGTTTAGAACCTAAGACAAAACTTTGCTAACAGGTTATGTACTTGCATAATAAAAAGAGAGAGCGAACAGTAAGTACTTCTTGTTTCTGTTGCAGCAATTCAGCAAGTGTTGGCTGGTAAGTGGGTCTTGATGGCTTGGTCTTGAGGACCCTGTGGGGCACAAGCTTTTCTGATGAAACCCAGTCCAAAGGACTGGCACTTGTCCATTATACAAGAGTGTGATATGCTCTGCCTGGCTCAGTGTAGAACATACAGGCTGGGACACTCTGGTTCTCTACTCTGCCTCCTGCAGTCAGAGGCAACCATGGAGCAGTCATTGGGTCCTGATAGGGACACAGGGTTGGACTTCATGAGCCATAGAGCAACTCTGATGCCCTTAAGCAAGCTTAAGATTCTGTATCAAAAAACCTACACCAAAAGCAACCAAAATTCCTACTCTAGGAAGACAGCAAGAGAGCTGAAGGTTATTGCCAGTGTCCTTGGACCATGCAAGGCAGAGGAATTTGGTAAGTGAAATTCCTATGTGTGCTTGATAAGTAGATCACATTCCTGTAACAGAAGTCAAAACAACAACTAATTCCACCCTGATTTTGCTAACCAATTTGATTTGAAATTCCTTCTTGACTCCACATTTGATGGTCTGTTTAACTGTGTGAAAGACACACCAGCCAGGCACTTGGAAAGTTTGCTAGCATCCGTAGGTGCAGCATCATCCTCCATACTTATCTGTGGTCAATCTCCAATGTTCAGGCAAGGTGTGTTTCACATCCTTCTTTCAAGCACTAGGTCTGCTTGCCTTTTTCGTGTGGCAGGTCTAATTGTGGGCACTGCCTTGGACACTGAAAAAGTCTATCTCAGGATGTGCAAAGACAATTTCGTTTTGAATGTCATTGGTAGCATACCCCTCCACGTCTTCATGATGACATGATGAACCAATATGCTCTTGCAAAGGGATACAAACAAGTCTATTGGTCATATTACCTTCTATTCAGGACAAAAAAAAAAAAAAAAGACCAAAGATCCTGGAGAACTGGAGTTTCAAAACAGCAGCACTAGTGCTTCCCAAACTGCTCTTACATGGAGAACAAAAAACAGACTGTCCCATGAAAATCACAGGAACCAATTCTGGGCAGAGCAGAGGCATAGTAAACAACTTTCACCTTCCTGTGACCCTACTGCACATTACTGTAGCCCATGTGCAATATATTAGAGATATAAAGTAATCCCACAAAGAACAGGTGACTATAAAACTACAGAACACCAAAAGGCATGTAGTTAAACCATAAGCTTAAGTGTTAACATCTGATGAGGTCTCATGGTATTTCCTGCAACATTCGAAACCCCAAGGCCTGTGGTTCTGAGAAAATTACAGCATTTTATTCAAAATATCCTAAAGACAGAAGTTTCCTTCCCACTTTGTAGAAAAACTTGA
Organism: Columba livia; assembly: GCF_036013475.1. Classification (NCBI taxonomy): domain Eukaryota; kingdom Metazoa; phylum Chordata; class Aves; order Columbiformes; family Columbidae; genus Columba; species Columba livia. The sequence goes on from NC_088605.1 coordinate 47,766,791, forward strand.
ATTTCTTCTAAAGGCATTTGTTACCTCTTTTAGATCTCATGACTCTTTAGGGGCTGGCAATACATAAACCATCTTGTTCATCAGCCAGATTTATGAGACCGAGCATCATACTGTCTCCAGCCTCAAGGATGACTCCAAACCAGGGGGGGAGCAGCTGACATGCTGGCAGGTGGGCAGGGCTGTAATTCAGGGGGACTGCAATGGGCTGGAGTACTGTGCCAGCAAGAATCTTACGAAGTTTAACCAAAGCAAGGGCAAACTCCTGCACCTGGGATGAAGTGACCCCTGGCACCAGAACAGGCTGGGGCTGGCTGACTGGGAAACAGCTCTGCAGAAAAGCTCCTTAGGGTCCTGCTGGACAAGAAGTTCAACATGACTCAGCAGTGTGCCTTCACAATGGTAAAGCCCAACTTCATCTCAGTTAAGATTAGCAAAAGCACAGCAAGCAGAATGAGAGAAATTGTTGTTCCTCTCTGCTGCACATTGATGAGGCTGCATCTGAAGGGCTGCGTCCAGTTTTATAGAATCATAAAATCATAGAATCATCTAAGTTGGAAAGTATCTTAGAGATCATTGAATCTAACCAATAACCTAGCACTGCACTAGGGTTTTGAGTCACTTCAGTGCAAGAGAGGCACCAATAAACTGGAGCAAGTCCAGCAGAAGTTATCAAGATGGTCATGGCCTGGAGCACACGGCAGATGAGGAGAGAAGCTGAAGGATTTGTCCTTATTAAGCAACGAGATGAGTCTGACTCTGTCTTCCCTGTAATCCCCCATTCAGCACAGGCAGACAGCAGCTAGATTCCCCCCGTACACACACATCTTTCTCTTCTTCAGGCTGAGCATACCCAGCTCCCTCAGCATCTCCTTGTATGTCATATGTGTTTCTCCTCCTGCTGACTGCATCTGCCCTGCTTGTGAGAGCTGCCAGCACACCAGTTTGTGAATGTCGCCGCGAAGCAAAGAGCGGGCAGCTAGGGGATGAGGGGAAGAGGGACAAATGAAATAATTAATGAAGCACTGATGCTAGTCTTTGTGCCAGGTTCCCTTTGCTTTGCAGAAGCTGAAGGCCATGACTAGAAGAGGCAGAGAAGCCATGCAGCTTCCCCCAGCCCCATCACTGGTGTGCACCCATACAAGTTGCCTCTCAGAAGAGAGTGAGGTTTTTTCTCTGTACTTCAGGCACACCATGAGCTATGAGCAATCATTTGGAGTGGATGGCTGTTCTGCAATCCACTGCCTACTCTGGAGGATTAGTGTATCTAATGAGTCTCCTGCCTCTTCTAATTGTTGCCACTGTACAATTACTCAAAAACCTGCCTCAACATGACCCAATATTCTCTCGCCATACTTGCTAATTGCCACAGGTCCTTACACTTGTGCACGTGGCTATAGCTACTGGGGAATGTTCTCTTGCTTAGATAAAAATTGTAACACAGGCATTTAAACTGGGTGGCTTTGTTTATTCATTCAGCTAGAAAAAAATAGCTGGGGAAAGAGCCAGCTGAGCTCATAGCATGACTTGAGGTGAGGCACTAATGTTTGGTTTAGTCCTATGCCATGCAGTAGAATCCAGCAGATATGTTCCCAGCGAGGGGCCCCAAAGGGAAGCACTCTTAACCTCTCTGTGGTCTAAGAAGTGGCCTGTTTTGGCATACTGAACATGGAATGGGTCCAGAGAAATCAACAAAACAGTAGGTGTTAAGCTCCTCTGAATGAGGCTGAGGTGGGTGAGTGAGTCTACTTATGGCCAACAGCACTGACATGACTGAGAGAAGCTGGAATAAGTCCTTGAGGTCCAACACAGGTACTCCAGTCATGGGTACCTCTATTCCTCTATTAGGAAGCGTTGGCCACAACTCATTTGTTTTTTTTTTTTTTTTTGTCTACTGAACCACCTCCCCAAATTCCTTATCTCCCATGTCACAGCTCCAGCCAGTTGCTCTCCAAGGTTGAGAAGTAAGAAACCACCTGACAATCTTCCATTTTCTGATAATCTCTTGCAGCACCCTCAGATATTTTACCAAAGACTGATGAAAAAAGACAAGGACTGTAAGCCCTTCCCCTCCCTCCCTCCCCACCACCCCCAGGTTTGCTGTTGGGGTGAGAAAAGTGAGGGAAGAAGTTTACAGACACCACTTCCTACAATGCCCCCTTCTCACCTCTAGTTATGTTGGCACCAAGCAGCAACCTTAGATTGCAGACCCATGAACCCAGGTAGAATTACTGCCTCTCTGAGATATGCGTCATGAGGTTTATGTGAAACTGAAGCCACATCCTTTTTTTTCTCTCTTTTTTTTTGGTTTCATTTTCATTCAAATTAAAAATAAACAGTAGGCTCAGGTGTACCACTAGGTACCATATGTATTTTTAGAGCACTGTCCCAGAATCTTGCTCAGACTCATTGGAAAATTCCCTTCTGCTGCCCTAACAATTTGGATATCAATCAGATTTGGTAGTACAAATACATGCAGATGCATATATGTTTCAGATACAAAGAGGAAACAACCAAAAGGTGCCTGTAAGAGGAATCGCCACATCCCCATTGCACACTTATCTTAATCTATCTTGTTTCTACTTCAAAGAATTGGTGCATTTTACAGAACAGACCTTGAGCTCACCAAGTGCTGTGCCTTGAGAGGTAGGGTGAACTGTATGAACCATACAGAAACCTTTAGTGCATGCTGGCCACCCATGCATCTCAGCAATGATAGTTCAAATTACACCTTGAAGAGAAAGTAGAGCCACAGTATGACTCCTACAGTAAGCAGGCTTCATCTAAACATAATAATTAAGGTATTGTGCAACCACTCTGCTCCTTAAGTATCTGTGATAATTATGCCTCAGGAAAGTAAGCTCAACACATGTTCACAACCTTCCCCTAACATAAGGGTTGTTTACACATTCAAGTTCCCATCCTATCTTCTTGGCAGCTTAGGAAAAGCATTTAAAAATATGAGGGCACATTGCTGAAATGGCCCTTTGACAATGTCATTCAATTCAAAGGCTTTTGAAAATCATCATTGAAAGCAAACTTAGTGGTAGGTTCAAGGTCCAAACATGAGCTTCTGTACTCATACCTTTAAATAACAGCCAACGTTCCATACACACCAGTGTCACCAAGTCTCGCTGGTGTTTTAGCCCAAGCCTTGTGCTCATGTTTCCCTAGTGACTGTCACATGTGCACTCTCAACCAAGAAGTCGTGGGGATCTGTCTTGCAAACTCCAGGATCCCACCTTGAGTCAAGTCTGGAAAAGATGGGAAAGTTCTGCCTTCTCATGGGAAGGCTCAGCCCTTGGGAAAGGGCAGTTAAAAGCATACAGAGAATTGGGATTTTACTTGAGCCCTGCTGAGTGCTAGCAGTACAGCCACAACAAGCTCCCATCAGTTGTGACTGTCAACTGAAGTCTGTTCAGATAGCTAGTCAGGGTTTGGCTGAATCCATATGACTCTGATAGCCTGGAAGCTGACAGCTGGTGCAAACAAGCCCAATTTCTTTCTCATTTTAAGCCTGTGGTTACTAAGGTCCTCCTGCCTCTTTTCCCTGTTTGTGGTTTTGAGGTTCAAGACTGACAACTGTGACATGGGAACACATTCAAAAAGCCCACGGGTAAAAGACGAAAATACACATCACCAAAAATAGAGAAGCCCCCAAATGACAACTACTTTGGAAGCCCTAATGCTGATCCTTATACATCTTTCTTTCCTTCACATGTAGACTATTTCATTTGCATCTCTTACAAATCTTTTCCTTTTGAAAGACTGTTTCACATAGCTGGATTTACACAGTGGTGTAAGCATGGCAGAAGACAAACACATGTAATATAGACGGCACTGTTTGAGTAATCAGGGAGAAGAGGAATGGGGCTTGTTGAATTCTTACTGGCATAATTTCACCAATTTACTGCTTGTGAATTACCTACAAACCTATTTTTTATCCAGCCCAATGTCTGCTAGATGTATATCAGCCAGTGGATGCTCAACTTGATCTGAGTGCAAGTGCATTTGTTATTTAGGCTGTATGACTGGTCACTGGAGTCACCCATCATGTCTTCCAGCTCACTGCACAAAAATAAACCACAAATAAGACCAGTTCCTGCTGAAACAACCTGAGCTGGCCCACAGACCTGAGGTTCTCCAAATAAGACAGCCTCTCCCCAGGGGATACTTAGAAAGTTATCATAAAACTTCTGCAAGATGAACACCAAGTATTTTGAATTTCCACGGCAGTAATGCCATGAGCCTGAGCCACAAGAAAACATAGCATCAGGAGGAAACCCTTCCTGGAAAAGTGAACTCTGAACAGATGGTAAGGAGATGAACTCATGTCATGCCAAAAAATGCCCCAGTTGTTTGGAAGAACATGGCTTTTCCTAAGCTGATATTTTGTATAGGTTTGGGCTGAACAGTGAAGTCTGGAGATCCAAGGGACATTTTTACTTAGCTATCCCTTTAATCTCTTGCTTAATAGGAAGGAAGGAGAATATTTATGTCAAGTCTGGGTTTTCGTATTCTTGTCACCATTGTGTTTGTATATGAAATAGGAAAGGAAGAATCACATCCTGGTTTTCTCTGTGCATTGCTGCTCTTTATCACATCAAGGGCAAGCCAGAGGAAAGACATTGCAATATTTCATTGATTTGGTGAATGTGGAAACCACTCGAGGTCCCTGGGACTCTATGATGCCTGCCACCACCCTCTGCTTGCTGCATGCTCCATGCCATGTTTTGCCTTGAAAGCAAGATGGACTGGCCATACAGAGAGAATGCAAAACATCCCAGACAAATCCAGATAAACTACCGAATTTGAGAATGCCTCATGCAGCCCAGCCCACATTCCAGGCCTTGTTGAGGTGCGTTCCTCTTGACTCATAGCACAAAGTTGAGACTACCCACAAAGACCTCTGAACTCTCTCTGTAATTAATTAGTCACAGGAAAACCTCAGAGAAGAGAGAAGGGATCAGTTTAAAACAGTTCTCAGAATGACACAGGATGCTGAAATGCTGAAGAGTTAGGCCTGTCCCTTCTTCTCACCAGCCTGCCACTTAATAAGGTGTCCCAGAGGCCACCTCTCTGAGGGGCAAGGTCCCAGCTTCAGGACAGATGGTGATTTGGGGGTTAGCTTTCTGAGTCACGAGTCTCACTTCCTTCCACCTTGCAGGTTTTATTCAATAGACAATAAAACCAAGCAGTATTAGTCAATGGAAAGCTTCTAATAAACTTCCATGGCAACTGAAAGATGCCTCATACTGTTGCTGATCTTCCTGAGATGCCATTCCTGAGATATGGTCTGTCCCTCTATACTGTCCCAAACACCTTCTGATGTCTGAAGATCCAGATCTAAACAATAGCATGTCTTGTGTGCAAAACTCCTTACTTCTTTCCCCCTGTCTCCATCCCATGGTTTCATGATACTAGTCTGGGACATGACAGGAGAGCTTTACTTAGACAACTCTGCATCCACAATCATCTTTGGTCAAATCATCCTATTAGGTTCATATTTCTTACAAATACACCTATTTAAATGGTTTAGGAATAATTTAAGTCTGCTGAGTGAAGAGGAACTTTCACTATGAGGGGAATTCCTCCTCTCCCCTCCGTCCTACATGTCTATTACAGTGAGTCCACCTCATTCTGGGCTTGCATTTGTAATCAGCTGTGACATTTAAGAAAAAGTTGAATGGATTCATCATCACAACATGGCATGTAGCAAAGACCTCATAATTTCCCAGCCATTTACTTAAATTACTATAGAATAAGTGAATTGAACTAAATTACAATGGAGAGAAGGGAGAAAATGGCCTTGTTGTCTTTTATTTCAATACTCCACCTAAGTGCCCAATTTACTACATCTTCTGACGTGTTCAAGAAACAGGAAGAAGAGGGACATGTATATGCTTTGAACCACTTATCTAATCAAACCTTCTTCTAATTTTGGAGTCAGAAGGTTGGGAAATAAAATATACATTTTTCTCTTCCAAGTACGTACTGCTAAAATGGCACCTGGTGTACATTTTTCCTCCTGTCTTGGCCTATCCTACTGTCACCTCAGTGCAGGCTGCTTCTCCTTGGGTGGATAAGCCATGATTTAGCATATTGTCCTGCCATGATGTCCAGTTTGGACAGATGTCAGTCTGTGCATTGGCTGTTCTGTGAAACCAGCCTCTAGGAGAAAAGGCATTGGAACAGTCAAAGCCCAGCAGTGGCCTTGCTGCCCAGGCTGTGAACATAAAATTTCCAAGCCATGGTTCAGTTCTGGAAGTGGAGCTCTGCAGCCACCCTGCTGGAGAACAAATAGCATCAGGGCTAAGAATACAGGGTCTTCTCTCTGGACAGTTTCTTCTAGGTTTCCTGTGCAAAGCCCTTGCTTGCAGGCACTAACATCTCTGTTTGACTCCTCTGCCTGACTCAGGCCACTCTGATTCTTCTACTGTTCTGACAAACAGCAGCTGTGTGGACACATAGCAGGTTTAAAATTGGTGGACTATCCCAGACGCTTGCCAACAAATTGCACCTCACCAGCCTAGTCTCAGCTGCCTTTCTACAAGCTTTTGCAGTTGTGTAGCTTGGTTTAAAGGTCCATCCTGGGGGGTACATTTGGTTGGTGCGGGCTGCTGGGCTGCTCTCCCAGAGCCCTCTTGTGGTGATGAGGGAGAGCCAAGTAAAGGCCCTTGCCTCCGTGAAAGACAAGAGGATTTGGGGAGGTGCCCTGGATGGGTTTTGCCATCCACTGATGGCACATCAAGGACTGAACTCAGAGTTGACCTCAGCAGACACATCTTCACTTGGCTGGGGCACAAATGTTTACACCACAGGTTGGCTGATGCAAGACCCAAAACAGTTTTCTGTTCTGAATATCTTTTGCAGTCCTCTCAGTTTGCCAGGGAAGAAGTTCTAGGTGATGCTGTCAATGTCTTTTCATGGTTTCACATCAGAAAAGCGAAAACAATGCAGTAATTTTGGGTGGATTGGGAACTTTAAAAGGCTCATAAATTTTAAAATAAATGCCTCATCTGCTAAATCTCGATTTGGTGCTTTTCCAGGTTGACCTACATTTGACCACAGCCAAGGAAGACTCAAAGTTTACTTCAGCAAGAGATTAACCTAAACTTCACCCTAAATTTTTCACCCAGAGCCTACCTGAGATTGGGTAGACCATAAAAATAAAAAATACCCTTGCAGCTGTTGCACCACAAAACTGTCCTTTTCTTCCACAGAACAGTTTGGTCTGCCAGGAAAGATGCACACTGCACAAGCTGCTATCCTTGCTCTAAGTTCTGAAGAGAGAAGGGAAGCATTTTTGTTCAGTTAGCATGAAGTTCTGCATGAGACAGAAACTCTTGCAGCAAGACCAGAATCTTCAGCTGGAGCACTGCCTCCAATAAGGACAGTTTGATTTTGAATCCAGAAGTCCACAGGACAGTGTCCTTCAAACTGTATCAGTGTGCTGTTCCTGTGACTAATTAAATATTTGTGCCGTTAAAGATTCAGGTTTGCATTTAGTTGTATTGTGCAAATTATTTACTTCATGGGATTTCATTTGATTTTATTTCACAGGATTGGAGAAATGTAATGACATCCTTCGTTTACTTAGTGCACCCTCTGTTAGCCAGAGATATCCCTTCATCATGTGATCTTGGGAGGAGGGAAATTTCATATTTAATGGAGACAAGAGGACAAATTTTCTAGGCCTTCTCCTGAATCAGAGTTTCTTTTTCTTTTGCCTCTTCAAGGAGCACTAGTTGGAAGACAACAATGCTGTTAGTGTATCTCTGAGCCCTGCCTTGATTTTTACAGCTCACATTTGGTCTGTGTTCCTCTACAACCCCCAGATGCTTTTCTGAAGTACTGCTCAGACAGTTATTTTCCATTCATAAAAAAATCATAGATCGCACACTCACAAGGTCTTTAATTCCACACAGCTAGCTTGGCATTGGGAATTTGACTTCGCCTTCTGAAGTGCAAAGTACTACACTTGTCTTATATCAAATTTTATCTCATGGATTTTTCAGAGCACTGAGGTCTCCCAGCAGTTTATACATCCACTGAATTTTGAATGCTTTTTTTTTTTTAAACCACCTTCCAGAGAACCTGCAAATTGCAACACAAACCTTAGAAGTTTTAGATTTGTTTCTTAGCTGGGACAAAAGACAGATTTCCCTCTCCCTCACTTCCAGAAATGGCTGGGCTTGTTTGACTGAAAAAAATTCAGCCCAAGGCAGAGGGTGACACTGAGAATTTCACTTCTGACATTCTGACTAAGTTAGATGCAAGCAAAATAGGTTCTTACAAGAAGCATCAAGCAATCGTAATAAGAGGCACTGCAACCAGTGCAGCCTATAATACAGTAACACAATCAATTCCTGTGTAGTTTGCTCTTCCAGAGTGATTGCTGGGTCATTATCTTGTCAGCTCACTGCTAAATCAGAATGAAAGCCCACATCTAGCAGGAACAACTTTCGGCATCTAAACAAAAGAAATCAGCAAGGATTATGCCACACCATCTGACCTGGAGAGGAACCACTACACACAGAAAACAGACAGTAAGGATGTACTGTGCTCCAAAAGCTGTCTCAGTCCTGTCTTTCCATGGAGATGTGGTAGTTCTTCTCTGACTAGCATTGCATTATGAAAGGAGGTTTTTCCACCTCTGTGGCCTTCAGCTAGTCTCTAAAGCGCTTGCCTGATGTTATTTGATGCTCTGACTCAAATCCCTTGCATGCTTGATATGGGACATGGCCTTGAGTAGGAGCCTCCTGCTTCCCAGCAGAGTCTCATGCCTCTCTCTTGAGTCGTTTCCGTTCAGAGTAATGCTGGGCTGGATTTGGTGAAGCCCAGTCTCAGCCTGAAGCCCAATGCACAGAAACTTTTGGGCAACAACCCAGGCTGGGGTTCAGTTATTGGAATTTCTTTTTTAAACAGAAGAACCTTCAAAAATACCCATTTCAAAAGACCATTCAGTTGTGTTGAAGCTAGAGTACCTCCTTCATCCTCCACAGTCTTTGTAGAACATACTTGTGCCAGAAAGCTCCCACTGGACTAGTTGAGATCTTTTCATCTTAGCCACTAACGCCTGCCTTCCTCTGCATGCTGACACAGCTCTTATCGGGAAAAATTTGGGGCGTGAAGCATGAATTTTCTCCAGCACTCAGGATTACACCCTCATTGCCAGGCTGGCACCACCTCCACACCACTCTGCATCATCACCATTTTTTCCTGAAGTGACAGCTCTGCATTTCTGCCTCCACAGGCAGCTAGGAGAGATGAAGACATCTCAAGCAGAGGTCACCGAGGAAGGAGTTTGTGACACACAAAGATGTTCACAAGCAGATGAGAGTGGGTTTTACACAGAGGCCCAGCTACAGAGGCAGTGGCTTATTGTGCCCTGGCTACAGAGGGCTGTATGGACAGGGGAGGACCTGTGCTTGTGGAGGACTCTGCATTCAGAATGAACCCTGGGAGTAGGGTGCGGGGAAGATGCTGAAAGATGCCGAAAGGGTCTCTGGTGCTGCTCCTTAAAAAGTCCTTTATCCTTGTCACAGAGGCACCCCAAAGTCAGTTTTAGGCAGACAACAGGTTTCAAAACAGACTTTATTCCAGCCGGAGAAGAGTAGCAAATAAACCAACCAGAAACAGGGTTTATACAGTTAGCTGGCACTCCGAGAACATAAATACAGGTTCGGATATCAGTTGTGGAGATTATTGGGGTACAACAACATAAGAATAATGAGGATCCACAGCATGCATGCATACACTCACAAGAAAAAAAAACAGAGCCCGCTGACTCCAGGGTACCCACAAGAAATAATCACTTACCTGGGTTAGACGAGGGCTTACACTTGCCTGGTTAGGCAAGGACTCATTCAAGGATATATCCAGTAAATAACCACTCACCCAAACGAGAAGGTGAACCATTCTCAATCCCGGGAAGTCTCCTTAGACGGCGTCGCAGTCTAAGTGGAGGGCTCCAGTTCACAGACCTGCTGCTCTGAGAAGACCACTCCAAAGGAGGCCTTCGGCGGGGACCCCGTTTTATAGTCTGGTCAGATCTGGCTATGGGCATTACAACGTAGTCCACTCTGGGCACTACTCTGGGCACCTCCTCTGTTAACGACCCTGTCAATTGATTCCTCAATGGGACCCTGTAAATTGCCCACCCCTCCTGCCCCACCAGCTGGTGGAGGTGAAATCACCCTGCCCTGGGGTAGGGGAGGATGTGATTATCAGCACCTTGGTACCACCCTAGGTGTGTATGTGGGGACAGGCACAGTGGGGCACAAAAGGCGCTAAAAGAGTCATCAGCTTCCCCATTGAAGGCTCCAGACCTCAGGGTGATGTGCAACTGCCACAATCCTGATATCAAGGTCCCTATGGCAATGGGAAGACTGAGTTATCACAACGGTAGGGGAGTGGGGTTGACATTGAACAATTCCCCATATAAGTCACTGCTTATGAACTTTCCCAGCTCATACCTATGCCTTTCATACCCTGGTCATGTATTTGAGGTGATCAGAAGGGTTTCAGCTCTTGTCACCAACTTTTAGGGTTATTTTGTCTTTCATATTTCAGCAAAAGCACTTCTGGGGGATATTGAATTTTTTTATTTTTTTTTTTTAAGATTTAAAGTATTTTTTTCCAATCATTTGTTCCCACTTTTTCCAAAATGGTGATTTAGTGAAAAGGAATTTAAAAGCAGTCCAAGTCTCAGTGACCGAGGTTAGCTGCTTGAGTCCCACACTACATTTGGAGTTAATGGCAACCACTGCCTTCCTCACAGGACCACAGAACATTTAGGCACCATAGGGACATTCCCTTCTTACTCTGTGCACAATGTGGGCAAGATCTGATCCACTTTACTTGGGAATCAGTTGCTGAAAGTGTGTCTTCTGTTTCTGCCAGCAGGTGCCTGATGTCCCATCTGCTCAGGGAGCTCAGTCTGTCTCCAGATACGCTACTTTTCCATAACCTGCTCTTTCATAATTGCCATTTCCATCAGCAATTTCCAGCCTTCCTGAGGGAGCCACTGGGTCTGTTTGCCATCTGTCCTTCTCCTTCCCTTGAGAATGGTTGGACAATGTTTCATTTAGTGTTGTTTTCTTTTTTTTAAGTAAGTTCAACATCTTTTGATAATAAATTGCACTTGATATCCCTTGGAGGCACTTCCATGTCCTTTGATGGCCTACTGCTCCTTCTGTGTATTACCATGGCTTAATGTTTGCCTGCCCTCTTGCCATTTCATCAGTCACATTCGATGACAGAACAACCCCTGAGTCATGATCCTATTACTTCTCTGGAGAGTGCTTACTACCACCTGAGATTACTTTTCCCCTTAACATCATAGCATTACTCTTTTCCCATTTGCAGTCTTTTATCTGTGTGTTCTCCATTTCCTTCCTTGCTTTTCACTCCACATCTTTTGGCACTCCCCTTTCTTCTGCCCTTGAAAAACAAAGATAATAAAACCTACTACAGCTTTTCAGACGAGAAATTTTTTTTCTAAATAACTTTTATGGGTTTTCTTTAAGATCATAAAAATGATTTGTGTATACCAAATACAGAATACAGAAAGGGACAAATATGGATAAAATCAGAGATTCATCTGGGTTAAATAATTGGAAGAGGTGGACAAGATTACATTTAAGGTGATGAGCAGAGAAGGAGAGAAGAGCAGCAAATGAAAGCAAAATCTGGGATTGCTTTCACTTAACCAACTTCTACACACAAAAATAAAGCAAAATTACATTCTTCTAATCTTCATCTAAGACTGGATTTTGCCTCTCTGTCTTTTCTGTGTTGGGATGGACAGAATTTTTCAAATTTCCTTTAAAATATTATTTTTTAAAAAACAAAACAAGCAAACAAAACCAGACAGCGGATGTTTAATCCATTAGATTACTGTGAAAGCTGAAACTTCAAGAAAGGCTTCAAGCACAAGGCTCGGATGAATACTGCAAGAGGTGCAGTGCTGGAATTTGCTTTACAGCAGCAGTGTCACTTCATCTCCTAAGCCCAGATTTTCCTCTGAAACATTCAGACTGCATTGTTGAGACAAGAAAATGCAAAGTGCTGAGGGAAATACCAAAAGGAAGCCTGTGGAGGAGCTCAGCTAACCACAGGAAGCGCTTCTGAACTGGCTGTTCAGCTTCCATGGTTTCTTTGGTTAACACCAAAGAGAGATGTCTCCTCTTTCAATGTCCTATCTCTTTTTATTCTTTCTTCTTTCGTCACCAGTCCTTCTCAGAGCAGTGGGGCACTCTCCCCAGACAGGTACTGCCAGAGTGCAGAGCCTTATCCGCCACAGTCCTCTGCTATCATTCTTTCTCTCACAGGTATTTTGTTCTAAGTACCAGGACACGGTTTGTGGTCTGCTTGGTTGTTTAAGTGCTACTTAAACTAAAAACATTTAGATTGCTGGATGTAAAAAACGTCCCTTGGATGTTGTTGCTTCATTTGCAGAGGGGCTGTTGGGCTCCCATTGCCCAAGTGTGCCAATTTCATGCATCAGGGAAGTCATACTAGTGACATTGCAGGAGACAGCTTTCCCCAATGATCCGAGGGGCTCCAAAGCAGTGTTTGATAGCCTATGCCTCTTCTGTGCTTCATATACTCAACATGTAAGTTGTGGTCTAGCCATGGTATGTGCTATGGCTTACTTGGCCTGCAGGTTGTATTTACAGTTCTATCCTTTTGAGCAGGCAGACTGGGAGGGACATGCATTATCAGTAGAGGGGCTCCTGAAACTGGGGTGGTATCCGCTCTGCTCTGCTAATTCTTACAAGGAAACCCTGACTGTGAAATGTGAAGGACACATCTCCTCTGTCATCCAGACTGCAGTACAGAAACATGAACTTGTCCCCCGAAATTCATAAACTCATCCTGGCTCCCACACCAAGTCTTTCCTTGTTTCACTTTCTTCAGAGGCCTGCTCCTGGCTTTTTTATGCAGTTGATGAGAGCTACATGGCTTGAGTCTCTGCAGGGCTGTGATGACCATGTTCCTCGCTACACTGCCTCCATTGAGAGCTGACACCTCCTCAGCTAGCAAGCAAAACTTAAGCAGGCTGCCCTTCCAAGGAGCACATCCAGCTTTCCCATCCTACCACATCAACAGAGCCAAAACTGTTCCCCAGCTATCGCATTTCAGTAGGAAATCACAACTATACCTTGCATTTTTTGTTTTGGGTTGTGAGGGGTTTTTTTACAGGGAGAGGGAATACATTCTCTAGTTGTCTGTTAGTACTCAAGCACCAAGCTGGTGAACTCCTTCTGGCTCAGGTGAGTGACAGAGAGAAATTCTGACTCATTTGTAACAAGGAAGGGAGTATACTGTGTGCTCAGAATTAGGGGCAGCAGGCAATATTACAGCTGGGAAGGCTGCCTGCTGAGAGCACAGTGTATTTAGAAGCATCTAAAATTATTTGTGTGACTCAATACTGTTTTCCTAACACTGACAGCAGCATGTGGTAACTCTCCCCCTCAGGATGCTCTTTTTATCCTTCTTGCTTTTTTACTTGTGGAAGAGTGGGGGAGGAAAAATGAAGGAAAGGGAGTGTTTCTCTGCTGTTTAATCAAAAACAAACAACACTTTGCACTGCTGCAATTCAAGGTGTTTTGTAGATGAGTTTGGAGGTGTTGGACTTGGACCTGGGTCAGCATCACATGGTATCTGCTGTTGTACAGAAGAGCAAAGTTGTATGATTATCTCTAAGCAGTTCTGATTGAACTGAAAGTTTGTTTGTCCTGGAACAAAGTCTTCTCTTTCTGTTAAAGACAATTTTACACAGTCAAAGCCATGGCAATGTGTAGGTACTACTATGAAACCTGGAATGTCTAAAACAACAATCTGGGGAGTCAGGAGGACCCAACAGTAGCAGCATGAGGAAATGCTAAGGCTAAATGGCAAGGACTCTGATACAACTTGTTCACCTTCATTTTATAGAGGTCCTTGGTGATCTAGAACTACCAAATAATATTTAATTTTCTTCTCATTTTTGCGAGCTCTTCAAACCCCATTCTTCCCTCAACAGTGTGCCCCTTCAGACAAATCTCACCTAATGAGATCATGTAGGAGGTGATACCTGCTCTCAATGCATGGACTTGAATGGGCTGTCCCAGGATTTAATTTCCTTCCTGGGTAATAAAGTAGGTACCTCCTGACTTTTCTTAGCTTGCTTTGCATCTGGTTACAGTCATTACATTTGCCTCTGCCTCCTAGATCAAGCAGCGTTTGGCTGTCAGGAATGTTTTGAGGGTTCCTAATGATTGGAGATCATGACTGAGCTACCTCTTTGCCAGCTCATTTGAGCCCAGAGCTTGCTGGGAAGCTTAAAGGAAAGACAGTTTCATGCCACAGTGTATCTCTGGAGGTCCAAATGGACCTCATGCCAGATGGGTGAGTGGGCACAGACACTGCTGTGCAGTCGTGATGATAACATGGCTGTGCCTCAGCCAGCTATTGCCTTCAGTGATTCATTATTTCCCCTCTTACCTCCTTCCCTAACCAGCTTTACTGACAAAATTAACAGCTACCTGCTGTATGCTTAGTGTTACCATTCACAGAACAGAAGAAAATATTAATTCATCATAAATGGAAGCAAATGGACCCACATTAAGCAGGAAGCAGCTTATACTTGTATTATTGCATCAAAGTGAATGGTATGCTTTGACTCATCTAATAGAGGCTATCACAGAGAAGAACCTGAAAGGCAGAAGAGAGGAAGTCCAGATCTGGATGAGAAAGTATCTAGTGACACCATAAGCCATCTCTAAAGCTGTGCAAGCATCAGCCACAGCATGTTTCTTCAAATCCCCTTACATACGATATAGCTATCTGGGCTGGAGCTCCTCCTGATCCACCCAAACCACAGGAAAGGGTAAATAGGCCCACAGCAAGAGATGTCTTATCTTTCCCCCTTTCCCCAGCCACCTCCAGTGCCCAGCACTTGCACTTGGAAAACTAAAACTGCAGAGAGCAGGAAAATCCAACTGAGAAGGAGCACGTATTAATGTGCAACTCATGCATCTGGATACCCTATCTGCCTTCTTTTGGATCCACTCTTTGTCTGGCTACTTGTCATCTACCCAGGATCTGCTGGTGGGAAGAATCTACTCTCCATTCATAGAAAGGACTCCCCCTAGCCCTAAAGGAAAGAAACCAAAAGAAGAGCTATCTGCCAGGAAAGAAACGGGGGCTGTTCCTGTGTGCAACTAACTGCTGTCGGCTCACAGCCAGAACATCTGCGGAGACATCATCACACAACTGAGTGAGGCCTTAGTCAGGTCTTTCTCCAGATGTCTTTCAGTCGCACTGCAGAGGATACAAGGAGTCACATTAATGTTCTTCTTTAGGGGCAGTCAATACATTGAAGAAGCAATTGTTCCAGCTCCAAAACTTCACCTTTTTGCCCTAAATTACTTTCTCCATAATTAGCATCCCAACAGAAGCATATTTGAGCCCACAAAGACACAAGCTCTAGACACAAGCTCTTGTTCATTCGAGGTCAGCTGCAGTCCTGCGGCACCAGCTTATTTTTTCCAACAAAGCGTTACAAAACCATGGTAATGGGATTGACCTCTGCCTGCAAGCTGCTAATGACTTCCTGGGTGAGCACCAAGGGAATGGATCCACTCTGGTCTGCATGCCGCTGGGGGAATTCAATCACTGAAAGAACATTACTTAGCTGACTTTCAGGACTTTCACAGAAAAAAAGGGGCTCAGCAATGGCTGGCTGAAACCCACAGCTTGCCAGGGGGGATGGCTGTTGTCAGATGTTGTTAAATCTCACAGTGCTGCACAGCCACTGTATGTCCCTAGCAGATAGGGTGTTTTCGTTCAACGGTTATTTGGGAGCAAAGTGCAGCAAGTACCTTAGGCAAATGTTATTATTAACTCTGATTATTCACCACTGCTATTGCTATTACTCTACACCACAGTGACTCAGATCCCGGGAGGCCAGTGAAGGAATGAACAGACCACATGCCGAGCAGGCGCAGCAAGGCAGGTATGGCCCAAAGAACTCACATGTTGTCTGCAGTCCAGAGCTGGCTGCAGAGCCTTCCTAGGGCATTGGCAGGCATGCAAGACCAGGCTGCTGCCCTCGTTTCATGTGATGTGGATCAGGAAAAGAAAAGGAAGGGAAGAGGTTTTCCTGAGAACAATACCCGTCACAAATGAGACTGAGCCAGACTTGTGTGTTAAGCTGCATTACGAATAAGGTCTAGCAATTGAATTGGCTCTTCAAAAAAAATAAATGAAACAAAAGTATGCTGAAACCAGGCCTGTTCCTGTTGGCATTTTGGACCCAGCTCCTTTCTGAGCTCTGGCTTGCAGAGCTGTTCCACAAGCCCAGAGGACGGAACAAATAAACTTCTCTGCTTCAAACTGTCCTGATAAACCTGACCTAGCAGTTAGGGCAGCCCTGCTTGGTGCAGGGTTTGGAGACAGATCTCCTGAGGTTCTTTGCCACCTAAATCTCTTTATGATGCTATGATATTTTCTGCTGAAAAATGTATGAAGGGAAAAGAACAATACTTGTAATTTTTGCAGCTCTACTCTTTGACACAGGTCTTTTTAGGCTCTAACAGCCAGCACAGGCCTCTCAGAAAGTGTACTTTCCTCTCCAAAGAGACATGCACCTACCCTTCTAGTACTGCTCATTAGCATCTTTTCAGTGTCCTGTATTTTTTGCAATTACTGGATAAGCAAAAAAATCAATAATACTTTCTCTTGTTCTTCCACTGAATTCACAGAAGGACCAGTTTACCCCAGAATGACTCAACTATCTTTGCAGCCATCCAGCTGCACAGGGATCCAGAGACATACAAAGAAGGTCCAACTTGATATTCCAAGTCAATAAATATGGGAATTCAGTGCACTTGATTTTCAGCTTGGCTGGTTTATTAACTCAGCAATATGGTCCAGTTGCTAGGACCAGTAGGTCCAGAGCTAGGTCTCCTGACTTGGCAGGGCCTTGAGTGCACATAACCATACTCAAACCCAATGGCTCCATTTAAGCCCAACCCTGGGCCTTCAATTCCTGTTTGAGCTGTGCTGTGCCTGGCCATGGACCCTGTTGGTCTGGGCTCTTGTCTGCAGGGCTGGCTTCCTGAGTTGATTTAGGACATGTCTTGTCACCATGAACTTGCCTGATGATCTTCATTCTTAGCTGAACCGGGCTGTCATCTAGGCCTGCCTTACCTGGATACTGTGAGTTGGGGCCCTGGTTTGCAAAGCCCCAGCCGTGCTCGGCTCCTGTTCTTTAGGGAGGACCCAAGGCTGACCTTCGTTGTTCCTAAACACTGACTCTGCTACTGAGGTCCTTGGTCACCTTCAGGAATGCTTGCTTTAGCTCTGGGGCTATTCAATGCAATCAATTAATGATGGATGAGGACTGCAGCCCAAGCCACATCCTAGTCACTGGAGAAGCCAGCCAGGTATGTGGTTGTCCTCCCTCATGTGGCTGTCTTCAGTCTAGCATTAGATTCTTGTTTGGGATTTGTACTAGACTTAGCTATTGCTCATGTAGTGCAGAAAATGGGCTTGTTACATCTTGTCCAATCAGCACAGGGGAGAATCAGGAGCACCAGAGTCAGGCTGGGCATTATGAGCTGAGCATTTAGTACCAGGAGGTTTTCAGGAGCTGAGAGGTCTTTCATGGAAACACACAAGATATGCACAGGCCAAAGTGATGCTTTGATTTCACCGTCTGTCTTTATCTGTTGTTTGAAGACACACAAGCAATTATTTCAGTTTCCTCAATGTGCACCCAATGTATGACTTTCTCATAGGAAAAAGGATCAGCTAGAAAAAGAAAAAAAAAAAAAAAATCAAGATCACAAGCCTGGTTCTAATACTGCTTCAGCTTTCAGGTCACCAGGGAATGCTGGTGGGTTTTTTTACTACTTGTGCTTTCAGGTGAAACCTCCCAGTGCAGCCTGGGCTGAGACCTCATTCTTTTTTCCCCCACCAGTGAAATCCACATTTACAGCTGGTGGAATCTTCAAAAACAAAAAGAAAACAGGAAAACTAAAGCCTAGACTGCTATGCCAATGTGACAACTCTAAGTCTGTAACGTAAGATTTGTGTATGAACCCCTTCCATCATGTCTGATGGATCCCCTGACATGAGTGCATCTAAACTGAGTGAGCTGGTGTAGCTATTTCCAGATGGGCTTCATCTTATCCCAGAGTGGGTGTATCAGCTGAGCAGATTATTCATTTGGTGCAAGTATTAGTCTTCACAGTCCTATCATAACCTTCAGAAATGGTGCTTTGTTGTTTATCAGCACTTGCTTAAAAGAAGAAAGTATGAAAACAGTAATGCCTCATTGAAACAAATTTTATCAAATTTGGAACTGAGCATCTACCAGCAGAGAGATGTAGATATGCTACACTGCCTTCCTTCTGACACTTGAAAAGCAGATGGACAAATGAAATGTTAATGCTATTGTAAATTGGAAAAAAATCCTTACTGGCAGGAAAGGGTTAAGTTCCAGTGGACTCATCCAAAAAGGAAGACCAGGGTAGCTTTCAAAACCTTTTTTTTTCCCCATCTTCTTTCCCCAAACCTTTCTCTGAGAAGCAGTCTCTTTTTCGTCATTCCCGTAGAGAACAACAATCTTTTTGCTTGACCAAGGAAATAATAGATGCTTACAAAAGCAGAGAACTACCTTAAATTGCTTGGGCAGTGGGAGCGGTTGGTTCAATTAATTGCCTTAACTTCACAGAAACATCTGGTATGTTGTTTACATCCTGTGAGATGCAGACTTCCATCAGGAATGGGGTAAAGAGGATGAATGAAAATCTGCAAAGACTCACCCACATATGAGCAAGCATAAGATCTTTAGCCTATTCCTGTGGAAACCACCCTGAAAAGTGCATCTGCTCACACAGTCAGAATTTCAGTGTAACACAGCTTTCAGGTGCTTACAGGAGCTTTGATCCTAAGAATGGCAGCAAACGGAGATGATGAAAAGAGTCTAATGATTATTATTGTTATGGCAGGTAGAGTTAGACTGACACTGGGAAGTGTTCTTGGACTTCATTCAGATGTGTTCCAGCAAGGACACAAGGACCAGAGACAACATGGTACACTCCAGGGAAGCTGGCTGTCTCAGAGGCCCTTTTCTGACCCTGAGCACATAAGCTGGCTCTCCTTTCTTTGAATCACTTGTGAAACACACATCTTCCTGAAGGGTCTGGATAGTGAAGACTTGGATCGGAATAGAGAAAGTGAATCCAAAAGTGGTACAGACCCAGTGGGGCCCATTCCCAAACATCCTGATAGGTTAAAACTCTTCACACTCAATACTTCCAAGCAGGAAAGACATGGGTGGACTAGGAAATCTTTCCCATGTTTGCCAAATGCAAAGTGGCAGGGAGGGTACAGATTTAAAATAATTATATTGTAAATAATTTATTTACCAGTGAAGGGACCAATTCCTTCTGTCTTTCTCCCTGCATCTGGCTTTGCTGTTACGTTGAGCAGCCTACCAGCATAGAGCAAGCAGAAATGTGTCAAAGGGGTGGGTTGGTATGGCTCTTCCCATACATCATCCACAGCTAACTGCTGGCACTGTATGGAGCTTGCAGGCTGCAGGAGATTTAATTAAGAAGAGACAAACGTTTCACTGGGGACAGGGCTCTTGCCTGGACATGCTGTGTTTCTATTGCACACTTTTGACACTGAACATAAATGTTTTTCCTTCTTCCTAACATCAGTTCTTGTTCCAGTAAAACCATTGCTTGACTGGTCCTGTGAAAGCACAAGTCACAGTGTACTCCCTTAATGTGGTGGGGAAGCCATTTTGACACTGTCAACCCTCCTTGTCCCTTACTTTCATGACAGGAAGGATGCTTTTAGCCCACGCTGTTCGTGGATCCTGCTTCAGGACAAAGCAGCAGGGGCAGAGCGAAGCCCACTGAGGTGTGGATCCCCCATGGGAAGCCCAGGAACACCTGCAGCTCGCTGGGTCACCACCACTACCTGAATGCTACCCTTTCAGCAAACATCCACTTCCCTGAGCCTCAGTGCACTGCCACGCAGGAACATTCATCATATGCAGGCAGCAATGCTGAGCTGCAATTAGAAAGAATAATTTCTGATAGACTCCTGAATTAGGAGTGTCTTTTGCAGGACCTTCACCTGTGAGGGTTAGGAGGTGTTTTGGCTTCAATTTAGCCATGGCATGTCAATCATCTCACCTTGTGCCTTCCCTGATGTTTTCTAGCTCTGCATTCTCTATCCTTCAGACCTTTCAGCCACCTTCATTCATTATTGTTAAGAATAATTTCAGTCCTCTTTCTTGAAGGCGCAGCTGTTGTACATAGCTACCCGATCCAACTTCTGTAAATGAGGAAAGCATAGAGGAAATTGTTGTTCTGGGGTGAATATGGGGTAGCAACACACTTGGAGGACTTTGCTGACACCGAACACTGAGGCCGCGGAATACGCTTTTGGAGACCCCATTCGGAGGTTCGCCTCTCTCAGGTCTGGTTTCTATTCTTCTCTTTATTGATGGTATATTACTTTCCAAACTCCCCTCTGAACCAAAGAGAGATCACTTAATTTTAAAATGACGGATCATTTCAATGCCTCGCACTTTTGAACTCCCAAAGGAGCAGAGTGAAAGCCACGGTGACCACCACTTCGAAGGCTGCATTGGCCACTGCATCAAGGTAAATCTTTATCAGGAGCAATCTCTCATTCCACAAGTGGGCAGAGATCTTCCACCGCCTGGAGGTCATTCCCAATGCTGTTTTAATGCAGTCTGTGCTCAGCCAGGGTATGACAGCCATCAGCCTGAGTTCAAACACTGTAAGTAACAGCTCATATCACCAGGCCTCATATCACCACAATTAGAGATCTCTCAGCAACCTCAGTCCTGGCATGCTTCTTGCAACCTGTGACCAACATCTTTCTCACTTTCTGTAGCTTTATCTTCTCAGGTCTCACAAAGCAGCTACTTGGAAACCAACCAGTACCACCAGCTTCTGCATCCAATAGCATCCAAGAGAAAAACCTGAGACAAGCCTTGAGACTTCTGACAGTTCCTCCTGACTGTTTGGCCCTGTGCTGCCTCAGTACCAGAGACCCTAGAGAGTATGTAGCCTGTTCCCAAAGAGGATGGGTCCCAGAAACCTGTCCTCCTCTTGTTCAGGACCTTTGGTACAGATGAACTGGAACGCTGAGTCTCACAGCTGCTACCTCACAAGCCAAGGTGGCTGAGAGTCTCACCTGATTTCAGCCATCTCCTTTGATCTCTGTCATGTGAAGTCCCTGGGCAGAGCCAGGCACCCCCAGGTGGGGAATGTTCCCTGTTACCTGATACCCAGAAGGGAAGAATTTAACTAATCTAGGAGATGAGGTATTTGCACTAAAATTGTGTCTGCACACTCCTGCTCTAAAGTGCAGGCTCCATGCCCTTCAAGAGTGACCTAACAGTAGTCAGCCCCCTTTCGAGAGACATCTTGTGGAAAGAGAGTAATGGATGAACTTTTCTTGGGTTCCTTCAAGCTTTCTCCAGGCTAAGGCTAGTCTCTGGGACTATGCCAGGTGCCCGCTCTTCACAGATGGGGCACCAGGGTCCTGAAAAAGTTCCACCACTTGCTGGCAGTCTCAAGCCCATTCCAACTCCTTGGGATCAGTGAACCCAGGCGGTGCTGGGCTTTTGCCTCAACCTGCTTCCAAGCAGTGATTAAAAAAGTGTCACCATGTATAGCCCTGGACTAATCTAGTTATGGAAAACATCTTAGTGTGTACCCCTTGGTACCAGCTATGACCTCTTTTACACATTCTCATCAACCCACTCTTCCCAAAGCACAGGCCAGAAATAGACTGTGGCAGTGACTCAGAAAGGGAGAGAAGAGGATAAGAGTCATTCTGACTCAAACACCAAGGTGGGCCTCCAGAGGATGGCACATAGGACTCTTCACACCAGCACTCGCAGCCCTCTGTGTATCAACTGCCAAAGTTCCCTCCCCAAAACCTGCAGCATGCTGGAAATATTGCTGCTTCTCTCTCAGTAGAGGAGGTGATGCTGTGCTGACACTGCAGTGTGACTCAAAGGCGCCACTTCTCCAATAAGTCTCAGCCATGGGCTGTAGTCTCAATAGCTTTATCTGGGCTGGCAAATAACATAGGCCAAGGCTCACTGTCTGGCCTAGAGGGCAAGCAGCACAGCAGAACTCACATCCATACACCTAATGTCTTGTCTCTATCTATACATCCTGGGAGCACTCCCTGTCCTGTGGTTCACCTGAACCATGGTCAGGCACTGCTGCAAGCTGAGACCATCAGTGTCACAACAGAGATGTGAATGGTCTCACCACTGAGCTCACAACCCAGATCTAATTAGAAAAGCCAAGATAAAGGGTGCTCATGTTTAACTGCTTCCCTAAGCTTGTCCCACTCTTGTTAGCACCAATTGCCCAGCTAACAAGTGTCTTGTCCACAGAAAACATCACTCCACTGTTCTGCTTGCTGAAGGCACAGCTGAATGGGAGGCTTTTCCATGGGAAAGAGGGGATAATTTACAAACAGTAAAACAGACACATTCCATGGAAAGAGAGAGCAGAACTTGCTTTGTAGAACTTAAGTGATTTGCCTTTTCTCTCCCTTCCCTTTTTTCTCATCATCTGTGCATTTTCCCCTTTGTCTAGCAATACAGCTCAAACATAATGGATTCTCTGGGTTTAGAAGCATACATTAGATGACTGGATAAAATAGGGCAAAGTATGCCAAAACATAAAGAAGGACAATCCCAGAGAATGGTCCTATCACCCATCCTGTCCACATCACCAGGAGCAGCAGAATCCCTTCCCAGTCTGCTCAACAAATCCACAGAGACTCAGTCCACCAGCCTAGGCCAGCCTCACCTGCAGCAGGGAAAGCAGGTCCACAGAGGGTGCAAATACATCCTCACCTCTCACAGGAACACATTTGGCTTCCCATGCTTTCCTCACCATCTGAAGCCTAGTCCCCTGGAGTGTTAGTTCCTCTGACTGGTTGTGAAAGATCAGCAGGGATCAGTTCAGGGTGGCACTGAAGGAGGTGGGCAGTCCTCTGGCTCCTGAATACTCATCTATTTAAATGTTCTTCTTTTTGCAACTTGGGGACCATGACTAAGTATCTGCCCCAGCCATCACTTCCCTTCACCAGAAGTCAGGAGAAAATTCCTCCTTTGAATGAGTTATAGCAGCTCTGATACAAGTTTTGTGTCCATGACCAACTCCAGTCCTTTCTGCTCCTGAATTGCTCTCCCCAAAACATTAAAAATTAAGATGTTTTTTGTGTCCCCCAAAATACAAGGATGTCTGTGACTGCACCTGAGCAGAGGAGTTACCTGCTTTCAGACTCTACCCTCATGCTTCATTTTTTACAGTAGGAGATTTTGACTCAAAAAAATTATAGCTATGATCAATGCAACCTCTAGGTAGAGAGAGCTCAGAAAAACTGACCCTGAGCTGGTTTCCCTCTACCAAATATCACATTCTGCTTCAAAGCAGGAAGGGTCTTTAAGATGTCAGATTTTTTTTTTAATGCATCATTTTACCTCTCCTCCTTCTGGGAAGCACCTGAGCCTCAACTTTCCAAAAAGGTCAGGCCTGCACCAGACAGGCACCAAGGACATTGTTGCTTGAGTGAATAATGTACTGTGTAGAGATCAATCCCATCTTTTAAATGAAAGCATCAAGGAAATCTTCATGCACCTTTCTGCACCTGGACCAGTGCAGATCTTTCAGGGAAGGAAGCCAAGCTGCTGCCCAGCTCATTAGTGCTGTGCAGAACCACAGCAAGAGGCTTTCCCAGCTGACAGTCCACATCCGTGCAGGCAACGGGCAGCCACTGCAGTTGCTCTCTAATGTTTGCTTTTCCTGGCTTTTCAGAGGCAAGCAGCACCTAACATATCTCAAGAGCCAGGTCCTCTGATTTAAAAACAAAACAAAACAACAACAAAAAAACAACAACAAACCACAAATACATACAAACCTGACCAGTACCACTGTTCTTTACTTTTAAAAACTATTCCTGACAGGGGACTTGATATACATGCAATGTTCAACCATCATGGACCACCAGCCTGACCTGATACACACAGAAAGACGCATGGCCCTGCTCATCCCAGACACCTGTGCACATCCCAGATACCTGACAGAAAATTGCACCTGGAAGGACCAAAGGGTCTTACTTGCCTTGGAAAAGTTGGTTAATCCAGCTTTTTTGGTGTGAAATAACTTTTCATGCTCCTTACCAAAGGAAAGGGCTATAATGAATTATCTAAAAGAAATCAAAGGCTGAAACATTTTATATCTCAGGTACCCATAATGGGTTTTGAATGTATCAGAAAAGGAAGACCCGGTATCATTAAAGGCAGTAAATCCATCCTAGTAAGGACAATGGATGTAATCTGGTTCTAACATTTCTGATCAGCCTTTCTCCTTAAAAACACTTTTATTGTTTGAATCTTGCTCTTTTACTTACTGATTTTTAATGCAATTAATACACATTTCAACATTACCATTGAGAGCGTCTCTTCATTGACTTTTACAAACAGAAATCTGAGATTGGGTATAATCAAAAGATGCACTCAGGCACGTGAAATACAGTCCCACAATGTGCATTACAATGATCAATTGATAAAATTCCATTAGCTTGTCATTCCCAGGAAGGATTTATTCCTGAGATAAAAGGGACAAATGGTTACAGCAAGAGATGGTTTGTTTTTTCTTGCCAATTCACACAAAAGCTCTGTTCCAGCACTCACTTAAATGAAAGTGTTAAGGGAAGAATAAACTGTCATACGAATTCATACAGAGAAAAGCTGTGCAGCCTGCAGAAGAAGGAATGTTCACAATGCTGTCTTCATCATTAGTTGTTTCCACCAGAGACAAAAGTTGGGTTGCTAAATGTGGAGGTAAATGGAAGGAATAAAATCTTATGAAGAAAAATACCATGAGGAAAAGAAAATGAAGTATAAAAGAAGTTCTAAAAGCAAAGGGAAAAAGAATGGATTCAAAGTTACTGTAACAAACTACTACCGTGTCAAGACATCTTTCTCTTTGTTGTCTCAGGAGATTCTTCAAGACCTTTTCATTTTCCTTCTGATGGAGTTTCAAGAAAACACCAAAATCTGGAGAAATATTTGCCCTATTTCCTCCTCTTGCCACTGACATTCTCAGCAAGGCTTGAAAAAGAGCACTGATACATTTTGTAAAGACCTCTGCAGCCTTTAAGCTGACCGTGGATCCCCAGAAGAAATCCAGTCTATCCCTCAGCTGCCTTGCAAATGCAGGCGGTACTTTGAGGCAGTAGTGGTTGTTACATGTGTCTGCATGGACTACACCATACAGACAGGTTAGCTAACACGTCGTGACCACAAATACAGCAGAAAATTAGCATATTGAAGAGATTGCACCTACCCATAACTTTGGCTGGAGAGCATCTACAATTCATTTTTATTAAGGTCAATAAGTGAACTGTCACATGTGGTAGGGAAAACTAGCGTGTAACTCCTGCTCCATGCCTTCTTGAGCCTTTCTGTGCCTTTCTGGGCCAACCTGGCTGTATTTTTGCACTGTGCCTCATAATTTTCAAAGTACTGGACTGGACATTCAGCTAGGAAGCCATTCCTGGCTCCCCACCATCATTTTGCAGTAACAAGCTATTGCATAGGAAATCGCCTCAGCCCCAGGCTGGGGTCTCTCCTGGAGTAAATTCTCCCTGTCTCTTAGATAGCATCAATCATTCATAGCCTTGTCCTGTTCAAAGCATCTGTTTCCCATTCTCTTCCTTGGTTTCCTCCTGATTAATTGATGAAATTGTTGAGCGTGGTTGCCTGGGAAACTGCCATTTCCTTAAGCATTTTTGGCCCTCTTTATGGGAGAAGGCAGGAAATCTTCACAGGAACCCTGAAGGGACAGCAGGGTCAAACAGGACCCACCTTTCATCAGGACAACAAATGCTAAGACACCAAAATAAAGCCAGGCTGTTCCCAGGCTGTCACAGTGTCAGAGGGCAGAGGTGAGAGCACAAGGAGAGGAAGGACCATGTGCTTTTCCTGTCATACTCGGCATCCAAGTGGCAAATAAACCACTCTCCAAGCAGTTTTCTCTCAGGCAATGTCTACAACGGCTCTCGAACTCCTACCAATAACACCATATGGGTAGCATGAATCTTGGTACAAGGCAGAAGTGGGCAACGTTGCACTGCCACTGGCTGCCCTCTTCTACCGCTGCTATTCAGCACCTAAACTCTCTGGTTACAGGATCATGAAGCTCCTGGGCAACTTGCACGTGACCAGCACCTCAACCAGGGAAAGGCACCACCAGGAGAGATGCAGCTGATGTGAGCACAAAAGCATGGAAACTTCTCCGGGAGCCTATGGCAACAGTTCCTTATCCAAACAAGCCCCAGGGCCAGCACAGTAATGGCTTTCAAAGAGGAGCCAAGGGCAGAAATAACAGTGATATTAAAGGCCTGCTGCAAAGCTAGGAAAGAGGCCCTGGAGAGCCAGAACCTGAGGTCCATGGTACTCTTCCCCCTCTTCAATGTCCACACATCATGCATAATGCGAGGTCCAGGCTGTGCAAAGAGGACTCTGCACTGTGAGTCAAGTCTTGCCTCCTAGGGCTGCCAAGAGACCGGTCTTGTCCATCCTTTGCAAAGGCACCAGGCATGCCTAACCTGTGCTGAAGAATGAGCATGGAGCTTACTGACATGGTGAGATCGTAGACAACATTGTGACTCTATAATAAGAATCGATTTACAGGTGAGACGTATCACAAGACAACGATCAAGACACAACATGGTGAAGACAAACTGCCTCATGGCATAATTTTACAACTCGTGAGAAGCCTGGTGGACCAGAGCATCTTCTCTGGATGCACTCTGGCTTCACTTCTGCAGGAGGCAGGAACCAGTGTCAGGAAGACCCTAGAACAGGTACAAGCTGAGGGCTCTCTTCTTTGTAGAATCATGGAATCGTTTTGGTTGGAAGAGACCCTTGAGATCACCGAGTGCAACCATAACCTTAATCTAGCACTAAACCATGTCCCTAGGAGCCTCATATACAAACCTTTTAAAGACCTTCAGGGACGGTGACTGAACCACTTGCCTGGGCAGCCTGTTCCAACGCCTGACAACCCTTTCTGTGAATAAATGTTTCCTAATATCCAATCTGAACCTTCCCTGGCACAACTTGAGGCCATTTCCTCTTGTCCTATTACTTGCTACTTGGGAAAAGAGACCAACACCATCCATTCTACAACCTCCTATCAGAAAAGAGAGGAGCTCTGATTTCAGTCTGTTCATCTCACTGCCACTATTCAAAGTTATTCGTGCCGGTGCTTTTCTGCCACCATTCTTTCCTTTTCAAAAGTGTTTGCTGATAATTGAAAGGGCTCGTGCTGTGCTGCATTCTTAGGCTGACTCAGCTGAAGGAGAGAGCAAACAAACATCTCTGGCAGCCCAGAGGTACTTATGGTCCGACCAGCTTTCATTCATAGCAGCAGAATAATCCTTAAAAATGGGACTTGAATTCAACGTGATGTTAAAAAGCAAGTACTACAGCCACTGGAGGCTGAGAGATGACACAAGACAGCGAACCCGCTGAATTTTGGTATTAGTCAGCAGAGATTTTGCAAATGTCCCTCAGTAACTTTTGATTCTCAAGCAAGTGCACAAAGTGCTGCATGGACTGGTCCAACCATAGGAGATCCCTGGATGGGTCTCAGCAGGCACAAACACTGATAGGTGACATGCTTTCTGACCTGCCATAGCTGTGGTGGGAAGGTGGCTCAGATCTGGGGCAAATTCAACAATTACAGCTTTCAGTAGCTTTTAGTACCCCATGCTCTAGGCAGAGCAGCTAAAATCAGGGGACAGTGGATCTCAGCCCCCTTTCAAGGGAAGTTAAATTCAGCACCTGATCTATTCAGAGGGAGTCCTGGCTTGGCAATCAGGAGTTCAAATTTGTAGCTTTGCCACTCACCTTGGTAATGCCCAGAGAGGCAGTGTGTGCCTAGCCTAGGGGACAGAGGCTTGTTCTAGGAAAGAAGAACCTACTTGGTTTACAGGCAGAGATCTATGAGAACTTTTTAGTGAGGATTTCAGTGGATACAAATTGTTTCCTGGGCAATGGCTAATGACAACTAATAGGGACCCCACAAACAACATGACAGCACCTTCTTGTTTTCTGTTGCCTGTGATCACAATGTACAGCTGTTATTTTCATCCTCCTAAGTAGTATAATGGACAATTGTATTCACATTTCTACTCCCTTATTTTGCCAAAGGCATCACCATTTCTGTTCTCTTGATAAACACAGAAATGCAAGATTTCTTCACCCTCCCACTGCTTCAGTTCTCAACTAATGTGAAGAGGCAGAAGTCATTAAAGAGTTTATTAGCAGACCTCTCTGGAGAACCAATTCAGCACAGTTATGCATGATACAGCTTTACTTCTTTTATTTTTCCTTAGATAAAATAAGATAGAAAAGGGAGTTATTTTAAATTTATGAGCTGATGAGACAGTGAGTAACAGTGAATCACTGTTTAATAATTTATTCAACCATCTGCAAGGTGAGCTGTACTCCCATTTCATATTGCTATACCTAAGAAGTCACCTTGATTTTTCATGAATGGAAACAGTCCTGCATCAACCCCAAAAGCCTGAATTCAGCACCAAAACCAATCATCTTCCACTGTCTCAAAACCACAGCCTTTGAACGCAGGAGAAATTAAGCACAACTATAAGCCGGCATGGGGGGTGGTGAATAATACACTGAATAAAAAAAGCTGCAAGGATGAGAAGGACAGAGCTGCATTTTTTGTTAGTTCTCAGTGATTCTGCAGGCAGAGCTACAGGGAAGAGCAGCTTTCTGGCTGTGCATGGAGGACAGTGCTCATGGTTGTCTGTGCTGGCTTGTGATTGCTTTGTCTCCTTGTGCTTCCAACACTGCTACCAGCACTCCAGAGGCACCAAACCCCAGCCCAGCCTGGGATTTTCCAACCAGCTTCCCAAAGGCAGCAGACACAAGCCTCTCCTGTTTCTTCTTCATCTAGCCTAGTGACGTATGCAGAACATTCTCTGTGTCTCAGTGACACAGCTACTCCAGGAGAAAGCACAACAGGGCTTGCAAGGAAGGAGGATGCAGCATCATCCTGTGCAAAGGAGGTTTGTCAGCACAGATTCCCACTGTCAGGGGACACACACATTGTGCAGACCTGTCACCTGCCCCACCTGCAGAGACATTGTCCGAGCAAAGAAGGTGCAGAGCCAGTCTTCGCATGGTACCTCTCCCACAAGGAACAACCTGAAGACTCTGAAATCCCAGGTGGCTCAGGAAAGCCTCCATCAGACCTGCTGTTTACAAATTTCCCCTTCTTCCTGGTCCCAGTGAAATCCTCATGAGCCTCTTGGTCCTGGCTGCTTTCTTGATAGCATGATCTCTCCAGACCAGCTACTGACTGTCTCTCTCTTGCCCACTGCTCATACCCAGCTCCTCTGCTGCCATTGACAATAGCTGTCTCTCGAGCATGTGCTACCAGCAAAAAACAGGCTCCAGGCCTAGCCTCTAAGTCTACCTTTCTCCAAGGGCATCTTCAAGTTCCTTTCCTTGATTAATGCATGTTAAGGCTGACTAATTTCATACCTTCCATCTCCATAGCTGCTTTACAGCGGGGAAAAATGCAATTTCCTCTTGCTTGTCAAGTGTCACAAGAGCTTTGTGAACCATGACAATGTACAAAATCTAATGGGATAGAAATAACAGTTTTGCAATAAATGTGAGTTATTAAATTACTATGGAGAGCCAGTGCTACAGCGAAGGGTACTGCAAGCCTCTGTGACCCAGCAGAAATATAGCTCTCCATACAGCACAGATGGAGCACAACCGCTCCAAAGGAAACTACACCAGTTGTCCTGGGACCCATTTCAGTGGAGAGAGGAAAACCTTTACACCTTCTTATGCATCTTTTACATCTGGAGGAAAATCACACATATTCATTGTCTTTACATTGTTGCAAATTACAGAAATACTTCTGGTGCATCCAGTTTCTTCACAATATTTTATTTATATACATATGAATGGGCAGTTTAGACTCCATGTTGGTTTGCAGACCTTTCTTCCACAGTGAGTGCTTCAATCATGATGCAGTGAAATCTGATGTCAGCACAAAGTCAATAGTTATTCCTTCTCTCCCTAAAAATAACCTGTTTCATATGATGTAATAGAGATTTTAGGAAACTTAGGTGAGCTGATTTGGACCAGAAAGACACGTCCCTCTCTCTCTCACGCCAGTGGTTTACCACCCACCCTGTTAAATAGTATGCAAACTTTATTTGCCATAGCTATTTTTTGATGTCCATTTTTTTTCATTGGATGTGGCCCTACCGACTGAAGGAGCTTTCTGGCAATGTGGTGTCTTATCTCTGGCATCACATGGAGATACTATGTTCAGGTCACCTCCTGGATTTCTCATTTAATTGGGCAGATTTGGCACTGTTTTAGTGCTAAAGAAGTTGCTGATATTATTCAGGATTCTTGCCTCAGATATTATCTGTCACTCAGAAAACTGTAGATTTGTTTTCTGAATGCTTTGTTTCCTCCATAAAAATTCAGAAAGCTTGCTCACAGCTTGAAGGACATATCTTAAAGGACAGTAACAGCACAAAACCAAACATTCAAAGCAGTACTTCCTTTTGTCTTTTCCAGGTCTTCCAAGGGATGCAAACTGAAGAACGACAGAGCTTTCTACTCTCTCAGTTTTTCAGACATCAGATCTCCAAGCAAACACATTTCCCTGTTTTTGAGGTGAGAGAAGCAAAGGAAAGAGAGAATCATCCCTATCTCCTTAACATTTAAGGAAGGAAAATTTTGTAGGTTTTTAAGAATTAATATGAAGCTCTATTATTTTGATCCCTCCCCCGAGCTGTACACACCTTCATGTGCTGAAGAACTCCTCCAAGTCCTCTCTTGGGCCACCCTCAACTTTCCATGCATTTACACAATCTGTGGTACCGTGAGCATGGTCTGGGTGACAGTGACCACCCAGCGAGACAGGGCATCTTCATGCCACACCAACGCCCTTTTCTCACTGAGCTCAGCACAAGACAGGATTAATTGGAAAAAAAAAAAAAAAAAAAAAAAAAAAAGAGGGTGAAAGCACTATTGTAATGCTCCGGTTTTGCCAGAGAGTCCAGCATGAAAGTGGAAAAAGACACCTTCCTACCAGCAGGTATGATCATTTTGCTTTCCTGAGTTTTTCTGAATCTCTTATTGTTCCCCTCTCTCCACTCACTCACTGTACCACACAGACCTGTGTATACATCAGCACTTCAGTGCAGATGATTCACCTACCCCCTTTATAATTTTATCGCCCATCAGCTGAGAAGCCAACGTCTGCATAATGCACCATTATTGTTTTCAGGAGTGGGCTTGTCGCTGTGATACGAATGATACCAGGAAAAAAGTGTGATTTGGATTAAACAGAGGGTTGCAGGTAGCATCCTAAAGCTCCGAGGCTGACAGATTAAAAAGAACAACAATGAAATCATGTTTCCTAACAACCAGGAGGAAAAGAATCATAATAAATACAGTAGGCCTGACTGCAGCACTGCGTGGGAAGGTGAAGGTTAGAAGGTGTATTGTCTACTCTGAGCAGAAAGCAAAGAGTGTTGCTTGTTTTACATTCTTTACAACCAATTGTATCTACATCCAACTCTGCCTCCTGCCTGGCTC
Source organism: Columba livia (assembly GCF_036013475.1). Taxonomy (NCBI): domain Eukaryota; kingdom Metazoa; phylum Chordata; class Aves; order Columbiformes; family Columbidae; genus Columba; species Columba livia. The sequence continues at coordinate 47,798,532 of NC_088605.1, forward strand.
CCGCTCTGTTCCCGGGAGAGCTGTAGTGCTCTCCAAGAGACGAGCTCTTGGGTCGCATCTACCCTGTGGGCCAGCAGCCACCCAGCTGTGGCAGCCACCCTTGTTTGACATAGAAATATTGAGAAGGACATGAACAGAGGGTGTATCTGTGTCAAATCTAGCTCAGGCTCTACCATGGGTTTAATCTCTGAAGGGCATCAGGGAACCTTGCCCAGGACTACTGCTTTCTGCATACCATGCAGCTCTTTGTCAGGACACCCTTCTGCTACCAGAGCCAACAGGCTGTGAAACACCATGACACCACGGGAGACCTCTCCAATTCAGCTGGCACAACATGAAGCTGATGACAGCGCCAGTTGCGATGCCTGGAAAGAGATGGGCTGACAGAAAACAGTGGCTGGGGTGCCCTGGCCTGAGGCACACTGAACCGTCCCAGAGCATTCAGATGGTGACATGTGTGTTTGTCCCCTTGGTTGGTGGTGTTTTCACCCTCTGTCCTGCTAACTGAATGGAAGGAATGGAGTCCCAAACACAGCTGTAACCACCCTGCCCTGCTCATGAAATCATATTATCTATCATAAAGAACAAGCTTTGTTTTTTCTAAACTGTCACTGGAGTTTGCACAAAAAAAGGCCAGATGGAAGCAAACAGCCTCTCCAGTATTTTTGGATGCCAGCCAACGGGGCCAGATTCCCACACACAGGAGCCATAGGGAGGATACTGAAGACAGGCCTCCCTGGGCCTGGGGACCATCTTGCAGAACATGGAGTGGAGAACACCCTTATCTCCTCTAAATTTTGACTGAGATTGTTTCCTAGTTGAGATGGAGCTTATTCGTTCTTGAAGAAGCAGCATTCACTCATTGTGCTCATGCCATTGATGGTAGGTAGGTTTTAAAGCTGCACAAGACACGCCAGAACTTCACAGGGCTCACAACAGCCAGCTTTTAATGTGATGCCACATGCTGGTTTAGAGAAATTGCTATCCTTGGCTAAGCACCGAGTCGAGGATTCTGCAATTATGCCCCTCTTTTTCACTATGATTCTTCCTTATTTTCAAGGCAATGGTTGAGGCAGCATCTTCCCCTCTATCCATCCATCCCAATCTGTCTCATCTTCTAACATTTTGGGATTTAGGACCTGTCCCAACTCATGGCTTCTTTTGACAGTGGTGGCCACGGCCCTGAGGCATCCAGTCCTGCCCACCATTTTCATTGCATCAACCTTGAAGTTTGTGGGATCAGGTAAGGAGCAGGATCAGAGAAGTGATATTGCTGGGGAGGAGAGAAAGAGAGGAAAAAAACAAAGTTTTACTTTAAGGGGAATCAGCTCCCCAGACAATGGTTTGATACAGGGAGATGGAGAGAAGCAGGAGGACATACCCAAGGGAACAGGAAATATATGACACTTCAGGTGACAAGACTTGTCAAACTATTCTCTAAGTTAGAAGGTGGCCCCTCAGCTCCACCTGTAGTTAAAGGAGGATAAAAATTATGTATAACAGTTCCCAAGCTGGGCTCTGGCTCTCAACCACCCTCCCTGGAGTGAACATGTGATAAACATCTTCAAAGAGAGAGGAGGTGCCAATATCCTCCTGCACCGGCAAGAAATCTTTCACCGCTCTAACCTGTGGTTCCACACAGGCTGGATTGATCCTTCAGTTGTATTACCACCAGCACAGCCATTAATCACCTCCAGTATGCACTAGCCTTCAGTGACTACAAATCCTCAGCAGTTCCTCTAGACAGCTGCATCACATACCCCTCGCTGCTCCGTGGCATGAAACATAGAGTCACCTGAAAAGCAGTGACTTGCATACCCACCCGGTGTTCTTGGAAGAAGCAAGCTTTGAAACAGAAGTTGGCTGAGAAACAAACACCCTACAAGGACATCCAAGAATTGGCATGCTCCTCCATGTGGCACTCAGGGTAATATAACAGTGTGTTGTCCTTCTGAACATAGCCCAAAATTCTTCCCTAGAGCTACTCAAATAAAACAAGCTCTGAATGCAGTGTCACTGGTATAAGTACAGCTGCAATATAACTTCCAAAATAGTTGTCTTCTGGCCTTTGTGTTTATCAGGATCACATATTACCCACCCACCAATCAACAGAGCAATGCAGTCAGGTATGTGTCATGCAGACCTGGGCAAGAGAAATCCAGAATTACAGACCTCGGTGTCTACTGGGAAATACTTACCAGCGTGGTCCACATGGACAGCACAATCAGGACTCAAAGGACAACAAGAGCAAGAAAGATGTTGTGTCTCAAGGTGTATGTAGACTAGTAATATGCTACCGAAAAGAACTGAAAGTTACTGATGTGTGAATTACTGTGTCAACTGGGTTAATAGTTTCCATGGAACACATCTTTCAGCTACAGATCTATCAGAGACCTCCCTGAAGCCTGTGAGTGCACAAGAAGAAATGAAAGAAGTGACTCACTTTGTCCTCACATAGTTATAGCTGAAGACATGGGAAGCTTACCAGGCTTGGACACATGACAAGATCTCTACGGGTGGGATTTACCTTACATCACTTCAGACAGCTGTTACACAGACACTTATTTGGTTTGTTCTCCTAGGCTCCCTTGACAGCAGAGAAAGAAGAGGTGGTAAGAGACAGGTCTTCAAGAGGCAGGCCTCTGAAACAGGCTAGACAAGCTAGAGAACACCACAGTATTCGCTATATTCCTTCTATCACCTTCCTCCATAAAAGAATTACTCCCTTTGCCTTGAAATCAGCAGCAGACTTCATCTTACACTTTGGTTGGTAAAGCCAGTATTTATCAGTCAGAACGTACTATGGCTAAAAGCTATCCTACACTTCATCAGGTCAAAGCATCTCACACCACCACCATTCCAACAGAGAGCCCAGCATGGATGCCCATGCTCATTAAGGTTCCCCTGTCTTCTGGGAGAAGTCTCTGTGGTGCTGAGCACCAGCTGCAACAGTTCACCTGCAGCAACTGCCTCCAAAGACAGTGTAAACACAGTCTGATTGGAGAGACTAAACAGGTTATTTTTTTCTTGAGAAGAGCCCCCCAGAAGCTAAGGACCTGCCTTGGTTTACTGTCTACTTCTTCACTGCAAATCCATAGCAAGCTCTGCTACCAGCCAACAGAGACCAACATGAGTAGGGAATATGTGTGGGATTTCCAAACCATGCCACAGAGCCTAGTGATAAATACAGAGCTGGTCTGAAAACACAAGGATTTTGCAGTTACTGAGTGAGCAGGTCAAAGCAGATCCCATCTGTGCTCCATTTTCTCCAGGGAACCAGGCATACTTCCAAAAAACTGCTACTAGGTCTTAAACCTTCTCCATCTGCTGCCTGCAATGGTTGCCTAAACCATAACAGACATGTTGCCACTTCCAGCACCCAGCAGTGATAGATGCTGTGTTAAGAGGACACCAGTAGTTCCAGTCTTTTTACATTTCCAAGGAGCTTGGTTGGGTTTTGCACTGTCATTTTGTTTTGGTATACCAGCTGCAGGAGACCAAAGGATACAAAAATTGCTGCAACATTCAAGCAAGGAAACACTACTGTTGAGAAAACATCCTATTTATGCCACATTTTAAAAGGAGCCCCTCATAAAGAGCTGCCACTAGCAACAAATGAGGCTGCTAATTTAGCCTGGCAAGCGGCATTTGCTAAATACCATTTCAGGTTTTAATTCATCACATGTAGATTTGAAATTGGAATTCTACTAGCAAAAGCATCATCAGTGTGTTTTTGCAGTCCCAGCTCCTTTTCACATCAAGCCTGTCTCCTCCTCTCCCTCTGTCTTCCCACAGCTGTCAGCTGTCACCAGCCAGGAAGGCAGATGAGCCAGCTCCAGCCTTGCAGATCTGCCCCCATCCCCTGTGGAACAGATGCCCAGGCCCCAGCTCCTCTTTGCTCCCCAACCTGTTGTTTGTCTGCAGAAACTGCTACTTGCCCCTTGCAAAGGGAGGAAGAACAATTGACTTCCTGGGAAGCAGACAGGAATAAAATACTTTGCACAATTGTTCACAATGAGAGCTGAGGCCTGTTTGTGCCACTACAGGTCAGACAAAGAACAACCACCATGTCTCCCCTTCCACCCAAGTTGTCCCCCAGCAGCTACCACAGGGAGCTCTCCTGTTTTCTCTTGGTTTCACCACTGCCATGATGTTGCTAAGAGAAGGATGCTACTGATGCTAGCATGACTCCAGCCATGCCAAAGAAATGGCAATTTGTGGGAAAACCTTGAGGAGTTTGATCCTCTCTTCAGCACAGATCTCTGCTTCAGGGCAGAGCGAGTTCTGTCAAGAGCTATGTGAATAAAATTCTCCTTTTTTCCACCCAGGTGTTTCACCACCACCACAGCTTGGGAGAAGGTTGCAATGGTGCCAGCACTAAAAGTCCCCTGTGGAAGGAGTCCTGGTACCAAAGTGAGCTCTTGGAGGAAATGTAGCCCTGCCTGGGATGTCCTCCAACACAGCCCTCGCACTACTCTGATCACACCAGTAGCTTTCCCTGATCTGTGCCCAAGTGAAAAAACTCCTTAGCACCTATAAGACAGACACAAGGATGTTCTCTGGGAAGAAACTAGGTAAAGGCTACCCAATTCACATGCACAAAAAGGGCCATCACATATTCTTCCAGTACCCTACCTCCCACAGCACCCAGGAGTGCATCTGTGTATACAAAGCCAGCAGTGGGACACAGAGCCACCTCTTCCCTGGCATGTCTTCCCAGGTACCTTAGGCCTGTCCTGGGACAGAATTTGTATGTTTAAAGCAGGGAGTTGTATTTACATTGCACCATGATCCAAGCTATTGGAAACCGAATGCTTAGTGGCAAAGAACTGAACCAGCAATCTCTTCTGGTTCAGGTTTCTGGTATTTTTGTATCTATTTATTATTTCACACAGCTTGCTACCATAGAGCACAGGAGATGAATATCACATTGGAGTGAATTCCAGTAATCAGACCCCAGCTCTTTTTGCAGTCGGGCTTTCAAGAACTAAGTGTAGACTAAGGAGCAGGGGGCCCCTGTGCCAAGGCACTGAAGCCAGTGGCCAGGCACAAACTATGGAGCAGGAGGATGGCAGGTTTCCCACCCTGCCTTTGCTGATTGGGGCAGGTGGGCTGCATTCCCATGGAAAGAAACATTCAGGATCCAAGTGAAGGAGCCATGATCTGAAAACTGCTTTCCAAATGAGTCAGCAGAGCCATCTCCTGAGGCACTGGAGCCTGCCAGAGGCAAGAGCAGATAGTTACGTTGTTTGGGGTTTTTTCCCTTCCAGTGCTGAGGTCGATTATTCACCATATTGAAGTACATCACCAGCCTTGGAAGGCTGTTTTTTGAGTAGAATACTTCTTGTCTTTTCTATTTCTGAGGAACAGCCTGCCTTGCTGCTGTTTTGTCAAAGCCAGTCTGTGACAGCAATGTCTGGAGGAGAAAGCAGAGAAGGCCAACACATTACCCACACAGGCCTGGGCTACAGATGCTTTTCCCTTCCAGGCATGCAAAGCTGCAGCCACTAAAGCTCTCCTTCTTCAGAATAACACACTGAAATCTCTCTCCCTTCAGAGACACCCCCTTCTACTTCTCTCTTCTCTATTTCACAGGTATCAAATGTCTTTCAGAGGTGACTGCACTGGCACACACCTAATTGAATACTGAGCAGCTCCGATTTACCATCAAGCCTGCTATGTGAGATCTAAGGAAGAACTAAAATGTGTCCTTTATCCAGCAATAGCTATTGTTCTAAGAAGGATGCTCTCTTTCTTGTCTTGAGTTTTTCAGGTCAACGTAACTGACATAGTTAAAATTACTTTTAAGGGACATAGTAAAAGCTTCAGCTCTTCAAGTTAAGACTTATTCAAGTTCAGAATGTTTCTGGAACAGATACAGGGCCAGAACAGGCTCTTCTCTGTGCTATTCATTCATCCTGGCCTTGCAGATCTGACACCTCCAAATGGCTGGCATCTCTTAACTCCACCATAGCACAGGTCTACAGGGGTTAACCTCCCAAGCTTGGTCACATTCTGGCCTGACTGTCATCCTCTAGGCAGTTCTGATCCCATGGCACAAAGCTGTGAGTGAAAGGCAGTTTGTGAATAGCTGAGGCACGAGGTATTGTTTTTCTACAGGTCAGGGCTACGTGCAACAGTTTGGCAATCATTAAAAAACAAAACAAAACAAAACCCAACAACCAAAACAACCAAAAAACCACCATAGCCTGTTCGGTCTCAGAGGATGAGCTAGAGTTTCTCTCTCAGCCTGGGGAGAGAAGGAGGATCTCCTGCAATACAAATATGTAAAAACAAGGAACACTGCTACTCTGTGCATCTGCCAACATCAGCTGGGAGAAACAGCATCTCCACAGACTATCCTACCACATGGCAAAGTGTAAGCTCTTGATGAGCCCAAAAAATCTAAAAATCATACACACACACACACACAAAATCTAAAGTCATAGGCACAACCAGAGATTTTTAATCTTCCCCACCACCTCTTCTGCTCCCAGCCCAAGCTAAGCTAATTACTATTCTCTCAAAAACACTAGCTGTTTCTTCATCCCTGCAAGTCAGCCACCCTTATCCCTCTAATTGCTTGATTGATTAGCATAATTAAGTTGAACCCAGAGTAATTGTTCCAGACCTGCCTGCACTTGGAAGAAGCCTATTCCATTCCCGACCTGGGAATGGACTTGTGTGCTGGCAAGCATGTCTGCCCCCTCCCTGATCTATCTGTCAGTCTGTTAAAAGATACAAGCTCTTCCTACGGACCACATTCCACTGGCTTCCTAAGGCAGGATGCTAGGCTGCTTTTTGTAGGTCCTTTGCCATGAATAAATGAACGTCACTAAGAAACAGCCTAATAGTAAAATGGTCAGAAGAGCAATATATGAAAATTGGTGTATGGCTGCACTTGGCTAGGATTAGCTCCATCAGATGGAGCACAATTAACGCTAATTTGTTGCTGCTGCAGCCAGCTTTCCTACCTCTGATGTCGTATGGGAGCAGGGATTACCACTGAGCTAACAGAATTGTCTAAAAACAGTTGTGGTCTACTCCAGAAAACAAGTTTTACACACAAATCTTTATTTCAGTGCCCCCTTTTGTATTTTTTTTTTTTTTTTAAGCCAAACAGAACTATTGTGATCCTTTATTCTGATCTGCATAGCACAAGGCCAAGTGAATTTGGCCAGCAATTTCTGCACCAACTTCATTTATGGTCAGTTTGGGAAGGCATTCAGTAAGACATTGTCCCCTGCAAACAACTATTTTTTCCACACAGATCAGTTACTGGGGTGTCCAGTGCTCTGTGATATCACACTCAGTGGCTCTGACATTAATCTGTACTCTGAGCACCTTGCTTTAGTGTGCACCAACTGTTGTGTTTTATTCACAACTCCAAATTCCCCGGGCTCAAGACACCTGCAACAATCAGAAGCAACCAAAACAACAGATATTATAAAAGTACCCACATTCCTTTAAAACAGAAGGCTCCTGTATGCTTTTTACAGGTTAGCACACAGTGGAAGTTGGGAGATAATGTCTTAAAACCCCTCAGCTAATGCATCCTGAAGACCACAGAAGATGGTTCGGGGTACACTGGCATATCTCAGAGGGGGGTTTTTGTTGGTGTGTGGTGGTGTTGATTATTTTTTCCCTTTTTTTTTTTTAAAAAAAAAATCCATTTCCACCCCCCTCTTTTTAAATTCTCCTTCCTGTGATAACCTTTCACCCCAGGCTTTGTGCTCTTTGTGTGTTTACCAGCAAAGCAAATCCAGACGCCCTTCCAGGGAGAAATGACTCATACCTGACTCACAATCACTCAAGCAAAGCTGCAACCTTTAGTTCATTTCCTGGGAGAAGCATCTGTTAGATTCATCTTGGAAGATTAAGCATTTCTCACTGCCATTTTACAGATGGAGGCATTTGTGACTGGCTGAGGAAGGGTCAATTGATTGTCTGCAATGGGTGGAAAACAAACTTTGGGCAGTTGAAGCGATGAACTGAGGGCTGTGAAGATGCTCTTTAACAAGTGCTGTCAGCTCCCTCCTGTATGTAGCTCTCGCCTTGCAGAAGAACCTCAGGTTTCACCTCAAAAAAAAACATCATCATCCTTCCCATGACAAGTGTGCAGCTGTGCGAAGCAGGCGGCTGACATGCTCCCTGCCCGTGTGTTTTCCGTGGGCTGTTGCTGTCCCTCTGGCTGATTAGCTGCCACTCAGGAAATGCAAATTGCCCTCCAGTCCGTGCTTCCCCTACTGCAGTCACAGCCCCCAAGTTACCTATCTGGCAAATACATAGAAAACATACTGGGATCCCACTGCAGAAACCACCTTGTTTCATAGGGCTGGCAAGTTTTCACCTCCAAAGGTCTCCCAGCTGTTTCTGAACATCCAAGGGCCCCTTCCTAACACAACCTTTCATTCCAGATGAGAAAAGGAACAAATTCACTAGGTGAATCAAGCAAGGACAGTGCTGGAATCATTTATTTCCTCTCTTCCCTTGAAGACGCCTAGTTCCTCTTTAGGCTAAAGCCCCATATACAACATTTGCTTCACATAACTTCAGAACTCTAAAAGATATTTGTATCTGCCATATAACCCTCCCCACCAAGCCCCCTTGACTTTTTTTTTTTTTTAAGAAACAGAGACCTAGCGAGATTACTGCCCCATCCTTTGGATGCACAAGTCTGAGGACCAGAGGAAAATCACCTATTCCTCCTCATGAGGACTTGATCACATGGATGTTTATTTACAGGCATCTCAGTGGTATATGGCCATGCTTTCCTCCTTATGTTACCAAATAGTATGGAAATGCTAATAATGATGTGTAGCCCTTGGTGTGCACATTCCTCTGCTCACCACTGTCTCCCTTCTTGGCTGAATAATCACAGATAATTCACTTGTCTGGATGTGACTCACAGCTACTTTATTTCACACAAAGCAATTTCTAATTGCATGTTGTATGTCTGTGTTATGAAACCCAGCACTAACTGTTATTACAAAATTAGTGCAGAAAACTCAAGGGGAAGGAAAACCACAGTGAGAAACCAAGTAACAACCCACAGCAGGGCAGGACAAAACTGTGTCAGGTTTCCCATTTCTAGTACAGGAAGCTTCTCCACACAGAGCCAAGCATTTCCTAGTCACTCACACAGTAATTCAGAGGCAGCAAGAAAACTGGGGTCCTTCTTCCTTTGTCCTCAGATGGGTTGAACATATTTTGGCAAGAGAATACAATGGGCATTTGGCCTGGATCTGCTTGTCCTTGTATTTGTGCTCAACAAGTTTTATGGCAATGCCAACGCAGAGTCACACGTGGCATCTATGAGCTACCAGGGAGGCAAGTGCTGTCCTCTGTCAGGTGTTCCACTATTCATGGCACTTTCACAAGAGCTTGATGTGCCTCCAAAAGGGCAGTCAGTCAACAAAGAATGTATCAGGGCTGGAGAAAACAGAGCTGACACTATATACCTGGCAATTTTTCACATTTCTGAGTAGGACCAAGCCAGAAACATGTGAATTTTCAATTTTGCTCAGACCCTAGCTCCATCTGCTCCAGTGACCTCCTTCAGAGCTTTACCATTGCCAGGCACTTCAGACAAAGTTGGATGAAACCTGGTAGCAGGCCAACAAGGGATAATCCATCCGAAGGGCTAAATTTTAACCCCACTTCTAATGCAACGTCTAGACTGTTAAATAAAACAGAGCCAAGGAGAAAGATGAACTTCAGAACCTCAATTGACCATACTACCTAACCATTAATACACTACAGGTATGGTTTGGGTCCGCACCAGCCACATCTTTCCCCAGGACAGGGCTCAAAGGACAGCACACATCGGTGACCACTCCCAGCATCTGCATGGGCAAGGTCACTTTGGGCCCTGTGATCCTCTGACACTGTCCCAGCAGGCTGCACTTCCCCACAGCCCTATATACCACACACGCTCAATTTTGTGCTAGGAAAACATTGTTCTTGAATGCTGAAACATATCCCTGTCATTACTTTGAACTGGAAAAACACCCTAACAAAAATAATACAAGCATGTCTTGCCATCCACAGAGGATGTATTTCTTCTCTAAATATCTACAGCAAGATGTGGGCAGAATGGTGAGCTTGAGGCAAATCATCAACCAGCCATCTGCATCCATGGGGACCAAAAAGGATCTCGGCTCTCTGTGAAGAAAGGTGCTGTTAGATGCTGTGAGAAAACACCCATGGGCAATCAAGACCATGAAAGGGAGAAATAATGTCAAACAAGACTCACCATGCATGCTGGGGAGACAGATTCTTAGCAGTGAGGGGTGCTTAAACACCTGGACAGATTGCCACAGGGCACAGTGTTCTCCATCACTATCGATATTTATACCAAGATGAGACATCTTCTGACAAGGAAATCACAGCTCAGTCGGAAGCTTTCAGGCATGAAGCAGAAGGTGCTGGGTGGGAGTCACTGATCTGTACCATGCAGGTGGCCAGCCTAGAAGAGTTAATGGTCCTTTTTGGCTTTAGATCCAGGGGAAATATTGTGATTCAATCATGCACAGAAAACCCACATGGTCAAAGGCTTAGCTCTGGAACACTGCCAAGTTTCTGCAGTTGGGCTGTAAATGAAATGCCCAGTTCTGTACTTGCATGATTGGCAACCAGAGGAGCTGGTCCCAGGACCCCAGAATAACACAGGTGCTCAGGATAATCAGGATTTGAGCTGTAAGTGAAGAAAGACAACAAATAGGATGGATATGAAGCAGACTTTGTGTACCTGAGGAAAGCAAAACATAGGTACAGGGCTCAGTGATCATTCAGGCCTACAACAGGACTGGCATGGTGGGGAAATGGAAATAATTTTTCCTTGAGTAACTCTTTGTCTTGTCCCATGATCCCCTCTGGCTTCATTCACATGAAACACAAAAATATGAATGAGAAACCCTGTGAAGTGGAGAGGAGGAGGGGGAAAAGAAGCAGAAAGGATTTCATGCTACCACAGCAACCGTCACCATGACAACTATTTAATTAACGAGCTGCTGATGAACCCTACCAATATGGTTCTAGTGAAGTCATGCTGTAGTAATTACCAGAGTTTCATTCATCCTGTCCTGGCAGGGGCTGCATGGGCAGCCTGGAGAAGCCTGTGAGCTGTGACAGATAGGAGGGAGCAGCTTGCTGAATGGATGGCAGGCAAGCGCGTGCCTGGGAGCTGCTCCATCGGTCCTCCGAGCCAGCTCCCCCGGCACTCCGGCACTGTGACCGTGTGCCATCCCATCCATCTTACACTCCCACACTGCCACAGGGTGACCCAGCTGGCCCCGTGTCACCGACACAGGCAGCATTCACAAGCAGTCTGCAGAGCGAGCTCTCCTCCTCCCTGCTATGCCTTCAGCCTCCAGAAGACAATACAAAAAATAAAAAAGCAAGATAAGTAGGTGATTTGCCTTCTCTGGCTGAAGGATTTCTCTTTTCACACCAGCAGACAGCAGCATGACAGTTGCATGGGCACCCCAAGTGGAAAAAGAGTCCCTGATAAACACAGTGAGGTCTTGAGAGGTACCAGGCACTCTAAGGAGTTAATGGCTATTCCATGTGGAAGTAAGATAAAGAAAATACCATAGATGAGAAACGTAAAGCAAAAAATATTACTAAAGGTGAGCATCATGTCAGCTAATTTACCTGTTCTCATTTAACGAGAAGATGCTCTATGATACTGCAAGTCCTTGAAACACATCATACCACTAGCCTGCGATGTTACCTGCCACACAAAGCTCCTTAAATTTTGTGGGACATGGACACATTTTACACATCATCAGGACAGGACATCTTACAGTCATATTCAATTGAAATACTTGGAAGTGTACAAACCCATGTGCTGCAGGACATACCCTTTCTTAGCCCTTGCTGCTGAGAAGCACACTTTACCCACTTTAGAAAACAGAAATTAATCTGACAAATATTTTAATGGCAACTAAGCAAAATCACAAGGATATGCATCCCATTCACCTAAATTTTGGCCAACAGGATTAGCTCTGCACCCTGGAATTGCCACCAGAGTAAGAATAATCATACGTCATACAGAATTCACTGTACACCATACTGACCATCCTGCAGATCAGACATCAAGGTCAGAGTGGTGGAATTTATTTTCTTAACCTTTGAACAAGCATGCCTACATCTGGACTGATCATCCAGGCTCTCTTTATCATCAACAGGGAGAAATGAGCCCCTCTAGTAGCTTCAGATGTCTATCCAAGAATGATTTCTTGCTAGAAGCACCCTGGTCTCCTCCCTAAGAACACAGCATCTACCAAATCAGTGAGTTTGGATGGAAACATGATGGACTCCTGCACCTGAGGGGACCTGTTCTGATACAGCATCTTCATTCCTACTTTCTACATGAGCACTAAGTTGGCCTGAGCCAATGATTAAATATAGGAGCATGGTTAAGTATAACTGGCAGGAAACAGTTCATACACTCATGTGAAATACCAAGGCACCATCCAGGCTGAGTTGTCTTTCAGATCATATTGGCTCTTTTTGATTTGTCTGGTACTGCAGGACCACAGCAGTATAGAAAAAGAGGTGTAGTCTGGATCATTACAGCCTCCTGGGGTGTCACATCCTGCCTGTACTCTGAAAAAGCATACTTACATCATAGCCTAACATCCAGATTAGAGGGGAAAAGCCATCTTCCAGTACCTTTTCTTTCCTACAGAGCTAGGCAGAAAGCACAAATATCGGCTGGATAGATGGAGATGGGTTATTTTCCATACTACAGAGAGTTCCCGTTGAGGTCAATACAACACAATCAAAACCAAGTTAAAAGTCACCACATAAACCTAGACAATGTTCCGAACAACAGGGGCAGAGTGTTAGAAGTGTCTCTACCAGGGTGCATCTCTGCCGTTAATATTGCACATTGCTGTTCGTGCTTATACAAGAGTGCGGTTGCAACATCGCTCAAATCCTATAAAATCTAAATTCAGCTTCCTTTAAACTTCACTTTGGGGCTTTAAATCCACACAACTCAGTCACTCTGACCCTAATCTGGCACCACAGAATCAGTCTTTATTTCTCTGGTCTGGGGGGAGGAAAAACGAACAAACAAACAAACACACACCACCACCACACACACTAAAAAAAAAAAACACACAAAAAAAACCCACAACCAAACAAAACTCACCACCACAACACAGGAGAAAACTTAGCCTAGCTTCCAGGCTTATCCTTTACAACATTTAATAATGAAGCAAGACAGCAGCCTCAAAATTTTCTCTTGGAATTTATTTTTTTTTAATGAAAACTGTCATCCATGCCAGTACTAAAACATCCATAGCAAAGCACAGCTTTGAGGCAAGAGCCACCAGGAGCCCTCATAACACAGCACACACAACGTCTGCAAGAGAGGTCGCCATTTTTTTTCCTAAAAGCTCTTCTATTTATACTCATCTTGGCAGGCTTGAAAGTACCTACCAGATGGACAGAAAACTGACATCCAGAAAGCACACTCCACCAGCTGCTGTTAGCAAGGGTTGGGAGACGTGGGGGGCTGGTTAATAAGAAACCACTTACTTTCTTGCGGCTGGTAGCTGCCCGCTACCTTCTTAAGGCTTAATGGAATTTGGAGAGAGTATGTCAAGTCAGACCATCTGTCAGCACACATATATATCAGAGGAGCCCCAGCACCTTGCTCGCACGTCAGATGCAAGCTTTATTTCCTTGCAGGAGGCTTTGTTGGTGCACTTTCCCTCATATTTCTGACTTCGGCAGTGATTCCCACAGGGCAGAGGTTTGACCATGGATGGTCCTTACTGCCGGTGAGCTGAAACCCACACCAAAGGGCAGATGGCTCCTTCAGGAGCTGCTGGATGCAAGTCAGAGGCAGCTGTGCCCAGCAGAAGGGTAAGAGGAAAGAACTAGCTTTCGCAGCACTCGGCAGCTGTGAGCCCTCAGACCACAGGCAGTCCCCAGGAAAGGCTCCGGGGGTGATGCTGGACACAAAGCTGCAGAAGCTGGCAGAGCACTTTTCAATGCAAATAGAGCAAACTGTGTCCTGGCCTACATTAGATGAGTGACAAGCAGAGCAAGAGGAGCTGTTAAAAAAAACATGCCAGCTCTTACCCACTGCAAGAATCACTAAATTTTAAAATTCACCCATATTTGGGAATTCTTTAACAACATTCCTGACTTTACATTCTTGGTCACTTCTTAGTTTTACTAAGAATTTCCCACCAGGCAACATACATTCACATCCCGAAATAAGACTTCTTACAGCTTTCTGTGTTCAGTTTTTCCTCTGCAATTTCAAAAGCCAAATGCACTTTTTTCCTTTCATTGCAAGTGGGGAGCTTGGGTTAATAACAGGACTCCAGGAACTGGAACTTTAAGACCAATCACTATGTGTGTGACCCTCCTGAAAAATTTACAGGCATTTTCCCCATAGTTCTCTTAAACACAGTGTTTTATTCTCCTTTTTAACCTAAAGCAATCCCTAGGCTCCCTTAACAGGTAACAGCTGAGCCCACATGGGCAGGCTGAACAGCTGAGCAAAAAGCTACCAGCATTTTTGCAGTCTGTTGATCAAGAAGACATGGGAATAAAGCCACACACTCCTTTATGCTGCATGAGTATTGGCAGTTGGCTAAACTCCTTCATTTCTCCCTCTGCCTTCACACCTTCAGTTGTAAAACAGCAATGTGATGCCATCCTGCTTCAGGAGCTCCTGAGGAGCATCATGTACAAGGCAAGGGACTGTCATTCTTCTGCTTAAAGGGAAAGACCCCCACCTGCACACAGAACATAACTAAAGTGAGTTTGACTGATGGATTAGTTTGTGGTTATTTTTGTTCTCTGAAAACCTAGATGAAGAGCAAGTACTCTGTTCTGATGCATTAACATGCCACTTACCTGTAGTTCATTCACTGCATTTACTTCTATCTTATTAATACACTTGCCTGCCAAAGAACAAAGGGGAACAAACAGTTGTTTGGATATTTCTTTTTCTGGGTATATTATTTCAGAGATATGCCTTGTACTAATAAGATGCATAAGTGGCAAACATTACAGTTCATCTGTGTCTATGATCTCATTTATAACTAGGACAATCTTCAGTAACTCTGCTGAAACCAAAGTTGCTACTTATAATTTAAGGGCTGGTGCTGAGATCAGCATTCACCTAATATAATACCAGTTACGGATTCCTCTGCTCCTGGACAGTTTTGCAGACACTTGCAATTTCACCCAAGAGTGTAATTTTTTCTTTTAAAGCACCAGATCTTGAAGCCTTAATTTGTGCTTTTGTTTCTTTTGTTTTCTTCTTTTTTTTAAATCTGTTTCAATCCCATTGAGTTAGAATGAAGTCTGAGACATTCCAACTGTAAGAAACAATTAAGAGCAAATTATTTTAGAAAGTTTCACATTTTCTCAGGTGATTTCTCATCTCTGAAGGCGTGTTTGGGTTTGGAGTTTAGCAAAGCCAGACTGATTCTCTGAGTTGCTGCGAGCCAATAAATCACTCCTGCTGACCACTTGGGAGCAATAGCTTTAGAAGCAGCAGCATCAATATCAGATACATTGGAGAGCCTGGTTAGTTAACAAGGCTGATGATCATGCTTCAAACTTCCTTTTCAACACACTGGGTCCAAAAAAACCCAAAGCCACTCTTTGTCTCTCCTGCCTTTGTCGGCTCCTGCCTTGTAAATTAATTTAAATTCCTTCTATCCAACAGAGGCCACAACTCCGTTAAAAAATCAGGCACTGGCACTGATTTGAAGCATTAGTTTTGGTAACCTCACTACAGTGACAAAAGGGGACACATGGGGTTAAAGCTCATTTATTTATTGTGGCTTGTTTTGCTCAAATGATTTAGTCTTTCCTGCTGTATCAGCATGACCTTGAAAAGACCTTGCTGAAGCCCTGCTCCGTCAGAATTCTTCTGCACATATTCACCTCCTTCATCTCCAGGATACTCCAGAGACTAAAGGGATCCCCATCCACAAGCTGACAATAAATGTTCAGGAATTGCAAGAGCTGCCCTGAACAATATGTTGCTGCCTGCTTGTTAGGGGAATTGCAGTGGTATGTGGGTGATCCCCAGCAACGAGTGAATCACATTCTGGGGGTATAAGTCAGAGCAAAGGAATGGGAGAAGGCAAAACCGAGCCTCCTGGTGAGCTGTAGGGATGGTCTCAAATGGGGATGGTGGTGCAAGCCTCAGTCATACTGGTGCCACAAACACAAGGGGATGAACTGCATGACACCGGCAGAAACAACTCTGGAGGAGGTCAGGGCTTCTTTTGTGACAGCATTTTGATTATTCAGCTGAAAACTTAGGAAATAGCTGGTTTTCTGCTGGGACATAAATCACATTTTAAGGCAAGCCAGCTGCAAACAGAATGCTGGCCTAGAAATAAAACCGCATTTCCAGTTCTCTTCAGTACAGCATGGCTACTGTTCAAACTTGATTTATTTTTTAACACTCTTCTTGTGCTTCACTGTTGTCAGCACCACAAAGACACACTCCTAATCTCTCAATTCTATTGCTGACAGCCGTGGCAATGACAACCTTCCACCATAGTATCAATCTGGGAATGACAAAGCAAGAGCACTAGGCAGCCACTAGGAGTAGGACATAACTACTAAAATTTGCCAGTTCATATAAGTACTCCGTTGTCACTCATTTCAGTGTGAGATTTGCTTTAAGGGCATAATATCAAGTGTTCTGGAACAATAATCTATGGCATTGAAGTTCTTGAAGACCTCTTAATGAAGAGAAACTCTTAAAATTAATACTTGGCTACTAGAGGAACTGGCCAATTCATCCAGACTTTATTACTGTTATCATATTATCTTTCCCACATAAAGTTTAATTAATGTAATGAAAAAAGAGTGGCACAAGCAGCAGCAAGCCCAGATATGTCACTCACTCCAGACTTGTCCTGAACAGGGACAGTTAATAGAAGGCAATGCCACGATAAAGTCAAATAAAGATAAATATAACCTATTTTTAACATAGTTAAAATATCATAGGCAACGTTCCTTACTTTGAGAGTTAACATTTCAAAACAGCCCAGTAGAAACTAGGCCATAGTGAATATATTAAGAGATTAGATATCAGTTCTGGAAGATTTGTTAATTTTTAGTAGATGTATAGGGTCATGTGATCATATACATGATGTATAGGGATCATATGATGAAGTGAAAAAAAAAAAATCTGAAAATCTCCAAGTTTGGGGTCTGAGCATTCAGGTGAATTCTAGACTTCTGTTATTTCCTGAACTTCAGGAATTCAGCATAGAAGAGTATTCAACAGAAAAAAATTGTAGCAGTTGCCAATTTATTTATGGAAGAATTTTGCATTAGTCAGCTTTTTGTCAGTTTGGCTATTTTGGTATACACTGTTGAGTACTTAAAGAAATAATAAATCTATATGCATTCAGTACACTTAATTTCATCATGGAGTACACAGGCTTCTTTAAAAGCCTGCTCCTAACTGTGAAGCAAGCAAGAGTCTTTCAGAAAAAGCTTCACATTCAAAATAATTTCTTGGTTTCTGCAACAACACGTGAAGCCATCAAGGAATCCCTCAATACATCATCACCTTTGGTCTAGCAAAAGGACTCTGACAGGTACAGTTTCTTACTCTTGAGTATGTGCATCTCCCAGTTTGTCAGTAAATACAGGTGATTTTAAAAGACGGTTGCTTAAAACTGCTGTTCAACTTGATTTGGAGAATGCCTTCATGCAAAGAGTATGAAGAGGCCCTTTTCTACTTGCATAGACTTGAAAGAGGCAAATGAGGACCAAGATAAAACGATATAAACACAGAGCTATTCAAGGTCAGCATGTTAAAATGGAACTGCTCTGGACAGTCACGTCACTTCCTTCCTTATGGGAGGCTTGTTGGGTAGACAGCAGCCTGCACTGGGCAACACCACCCAGTGAGGGGCTAAGAAGAGACCTGGTGCCCGTGGTAGATCAACTTCTCCCAAGCAAAGTAAATGAACTAATCCATGAAGAAATGAGTTGTACACTTTGGTTCAGATAGAGCCGAGTCTCCTCTATCTTCTCCTGAACAGGATTTACACAAAAAGTAATTCTTTCTGATGCCAAACTCATAATTCAGTTCAATTACTGCTGTATTAAATTGCTAAATCCAGTGATTTATCGATCCAGTCTTAATTGTGACCTTATTTTCATCCTTGTCTTGTTCCTCTTTAATTGGTTTCATGGAACTGTAGTAAATTAGCCTAATAATGTGCTTGATAAGCACATACTTGCTCACTTTTTTCTTTTAGTAATATCCATAACAAGTGCATGGTGCTGGTCTGATTCTGCCTAATTTCTGAATTCCAAATTCACAAAGGCATTTAGGAGCCTAAAACCCATGTTAATAGAACCTTGTCCTATGTATGTATGTATGTATTTATTTATTGTTTATTTAAATGAACCAATACCTTTTGCAAAAGTGGGAAGCCTTCCCTCGCTGAAGGTCCAGCAAGCCCAGCATGAAAATATTAGTACTACTTCATTCTGCAGAGGACTCTCGCGTGTAGGTTAGTTGTGTCAACATTTGGCTGGTTCCCAGCCATCACACAGGCCATCACACACAGTCATGCCAAGGACTGTTGCATGCTCTCCACAATCACATGCCATGCTAGGAGAGGTGCAAGTTCTGTGGGGAAACAGCCCAAGCACTCATGTCAGATGCAAGTCTGGACTTAAGACCAGGGCAAAGCAAAATTCTCCATCTGAAAGGTCTCTAATCTCCAATACATAAGAGCCCGTTCTTTTGTCTGCACTGGACTTTCTGCACCAAATCAAAATGACTTCTGGTAAGCAAGGTGCATGAGAACTTTGTCTTCTTTCCAAAAGGTTGGTTCCACTACCTCTTTCCAGGTATCTTCCTTACTGCCTTGCACAGATACTACATACTGAGCCTCTGCATCCCAAAGGCTGGGTATTGGCTAGGACCGTCGTGTACTCACAGAAGGGACTGGCACCTTCAAAGAGAGCCTGGAACAGCAAAGCCCTGAAAACGTCCTGTGCTTCCTACCACTTCCACCTAAAAAACACGCTTCCTACACCACAGGAAGGGGAGAGAGCAAACAGATGTCCGTGCGGACACGCAGCCTAACTCCAGGTGCACAGCATCAGAAAGAAAAGTTTAGTCCTTTATTCTGTGGCTGTGTTAGCCTCTGACATAGGTCATCTTCTGTGTCCAGACCAAACAGCCTAAATTAATTTTAAAAAAAAAGAAAGGGGCGGGGGGTGGCATGGAATAAGGTTCATAAGGAGCTTCTGTAATGAAAGTGAAATATATCAGTTGCTGCCAGAAAAGCTGTATTATAACAGCAATGTGTATATAATCATGTAGTTGAAGTCATATTTCAAGTAGGGAGAGTGTTTATTAGCTTTTGTTCCAATTTATAGTTTTCTAGTTCCTGGAAGAACCTTATATCAGACATCCATTCCAGAAATAAAAATAGAGGGCCAATGTTCCCTCCTTTTTCTATTAGTGTAACTCCACCAGCATGTGCTCTCCAAGGTAAATCCCATTAAGATCTGCCTCTTCCCCCCCGCAAATAAGTCTGTAGCCTCACTCAATTATCTGTCTGTCTGACTGCCAAGTTTAAGAACCATTATTAGCAGAATTATTCCCAAATGAACACTGAACAGGAAACAGAGCTGATTAACTAAGGCACAAAGCTCTCCAAACCACACCCAGGGATTTCTGCTGGCTTAGAGCTGTGCCTGGCACCACGAGGAGCAGCCCCCACACATTCACACCACCCAGGTGCAGAAGGGAGCTCTGCTTAGCAGAAGGGAGTAGAAGGGAGTCAGACAGTGGGAAGCTGATCCCTAATGCAGGCACAAAATGAGACACACATTTGTAGCAGTCTAGAAATCCACAGGTGGATCCACACACCCTGGGAACCATCACTTGGAATTTTTAGATCCAGAATGAGCCAGTGCATGTCCCTTAGGAAAATGAAAGGTAGGGAAGTCTCACGGTCCAGACCACTGCAGTCCTCTTAGACCTTCCAAACCCTTTCTATACAGCCCTCACAAAGCACTAAGGCTGCTTTTCCTCTTTTGAAAACAGTGTTTCTCATTAACATCAAATTACCTTGTGATGAGAGAACTCCTGAGGTGCCTGTGCAGTGACCACAACCAACCCTGGGAACTGGACACAAGGGCTCAGCCACAGCCAGGAGTTTTGCCTTCCAGGCAGACAGTCAAGGACAGTTTAGCCCTTTATTACTATAAGCAAATGGTCATCTCTAGCAACAGAACAATCATGCCAAATACCATTTCCAATTCATAAGCCTTCCCAACAAACAAATCAATTACCACTCCTAGCTGGGATCATTACACAGCCTTGTTCCCTTCTGCATTGTTTGCTCAGTAATATTGCTCTGCATCTTCATTAACTAGCAGCGATTTGGAAAGAAACAACCATAATTCATATTCCACAAGTCATCCTTCCATGTAGCCATTCACTCACCATTCCTAATTAAGTTCATGAAAGATTAATTCCTTAATGGTTATGATTTGTAATGTTAATTAATTAGATGCCTTTCCATTAAGCATTCAGAGGTTTCCAGCATTACATCAATTCCTTAATTAGCCCGTGGCGAGTGTAAAAAAAAAGTAACCCACTTCATTGTCTTTGTCCCTAGGCTGCTTGGTCTTCCAGTCCATCTCCTTTCCCACTCCATGTAGAATCTCTTTCTTCCACTGCTGCAAGTGTGCCTGTTTTGTTCACTCATCTTACTAAGATAACATAACCAAGGAACAGGCAAATTTGACTCATGTCACTCCCTGGGGAGAAAGTACTTAGATATGAACCCTGCCTCTCTTCATGCTCCCCAGGGTGTGCAGACCTGCAACTGAAAAGCTGCCTAGCATCTTGCTACACCAGAATGGCCCTTTCTAACATTTGGCTAGGGATGAGAATCCTCAGGACTGATGATGTCTACCTGAGCTCCCTGCAACTTCAGCTTCATCAGTTTCCAAGGTAACTTCTTTGGCTCCTGGTGTTGATAGACTTTGGAGGATGCCCACAGGGGGTTTGCAAGCTCAGTCTGTCCTCTCTGTCAGGATGTCAGAAGCTTGCCTAGCTACAAGGCTGGGGCTGCACTTTAGAATGAAAATGTTTAATTTCTCTAAAACTTATGGGCAAAGCTCTAATTCTTAGCAATGCTCTTGGTTGGGTGTATTATTCAGATTTAGCACTGAATGGTCACAGAGCACAGGCATTCGCCTTCTAGCCCTTACTGAGTTTTGGGGAACTCAAACCAATGTCTAAGCAGCTCTGAACAGTGGTCCCAGGTCCAATTTCCCCCTGCACTTTCTACCCTATCTCTGATCCGCAGCTACCTGTAGAGAGGTTTGCTGATATCTCCTAGAAACTGCAGAGGTGTCCCTGTCCGGAATGGTCACCATGGGAAAGGGCATGCAGCACACAGAAGTAGAACGGACTGAAAAGATAAGTGAGGTGCACAGAGCATCGGTTCATCTTTGAGGATTGTTGTACATCCAGTTCACCCACACAGACAACTCTGAGGTGCACAGGCAAGAGGCCTTTCTTCCCCAAACAGTCCTAGAACAGTAGCAGAGCTTGAGACTTCCCTCCAACCCTTCTTGGCTCCCTTCACACGGCATGTGAGACTTTGCAGCCATCGGTCACCACTGTCTCAAACTCAGAGAAAGGAGAAAAAAAAAGTCAGAGTAGAGTGGTTAGTGGATATCCCTCATGTCTTTCCATTGTCACTTTTAGAGGTGCCCCTAAAGCCATGTTTCTCTAACACTGCCATTCCCAAAATAGAGGGTACCCACTGCCCTAAACCCCTCTAACACAGAGTTTGGGGACAATGTCAGTAACCTTTACCACCCAAACACAGCAGCCCTGACCCAAGCTTGAAGGCATTTTTAAAAGGACAAAGTTGTGGAAGGGTGTAGTGTAGGGGCCTTGGCTTCAGCTCAGCATTTCTCCACACACCTACTCACAAAAAAGAAAGCTCCCCACACACTGGGTGCTGCTTCATAGGCCAGGTTGCTGCTTGCCTCTCCTGCAGGCAGTATAGCCACAGTCCTCAGGGGCAATCTCAGGATTAGCCACTAGTTTGCTTCCAGAGTCTGGTAGATAAACCTGGCAATGTGCAAGAACTGTTGAGAACCTCATTGCTAACAGGAAACCTCTCCTCTTGGACCAACACAGCAGGGTGAAGAGCTTGCACAGACCCACTTACCAGCAGGAAAAGCTCCATGCTTAAGTAATAGCAAATACATGAGTAAGAAGCCACAACTTCTTTGTCCTTCTGCATGTGAACATGATGCCATCAGCAACTGTAGCTCATTCTCAAGCTCCATACTAATATTATTCTGTCATTAGTTGCTGTGCTACACTTGGTTCCTACAGCAAATTCATCTCATAGCTCCAAGGCCTTCAGTTGAAGCCCAAAGCCACCCGTACTCAGTAGATCTGCTACAAAGGGCCCTCTCTGTGTGATAAGGTGAAAAGGACACCCACCAGCCCAGGCTCAGTTCTCCAAATAATTTAAATGCGTGTTTAAGAAAAATGCTGCAAGGTCAACTTCCCATCTACTTTCCCTCCCATCTTCTCTGCAGTTTTTTATACTGTGGTCATTATCACAGGGTTAGGAGCTGCAAACAACAAGGTCTCTAAATGTAGCAATGCTGGCATTTGCAAGAACGCACAGTAATGGCAATGCGCTCACAGGGTACTAGTCCTCATTGTGGCACACATATCAGAAACGCAACAAAGCAGGAGGGAACAGATCTCCCTCATTTACGCCACCTGGCCAGCATGTATTGCAGAAGGGAAACACCAGCAGTAGTCTTGCATTTGCAAAATGCAGCCTAAGAAATATTTCCTAACTAATTACTATCCCATAAATGCATCTTTGATGAGAAATAGCAGTGAGAGCGAAAATTAAGTGGGATGGGGGGAGGGCAGGAACTAAACATAAAACCCCACATATTGCAAAGCACACACATCCCTTCTGCTGGGGCTTAGGGAAGCATAAACCAGTTGTGGCACACTGTCATCTCCATGCAGACGATTTTTTTACAGCAGTAAGTGCTTCTCTGTTTAAACATGAGTTGTGTGGGTGATTTCTAGTAAAGCCAGATTGCACTGAAGCAAACATGCCTTAGGACAGCCACATCAGCCTGATGAGGTTCTTGGTGGCCAGAGAAGCTGACAGGTAGAAAGTTCTCCTGTCAACACCATATGCATCTGCCAGGAAGTCTCTACATCAGCTGGTGATAGGGACATATGAGGATTCAAGGACATATGAGGATTTGAGATAGAGACCACAGCTGAGCAGTATCCCCACATCACCTCAGGTCACCTTTCAGTTTAGATGCTTTCTGCCACTCCAAGCAAACCTTGCCCCTGTGTCTGGCTCCCATCAGGAAAAGCTGAACAACTCTCGAAGCATTTCTCTTCTCCTCTTCCTGCTGTCACTACCACTTGGTGACTCACTCTCAAGTATGCCCACAACCTGCTAAGCCATTGCTGCTGGAAAGCCCTGCCAAACACAACACTGCAGTTCAATCAAAATAAATACCAGCCATCTCCTTCCTCCCATCAAGAAGCAGCACAGACAAACTTGTGAGCAGAAGACACCCAGGCCTCCAAAATGGGGCTCAGAGTAAGAAACAGTATGGAGAAGACAAATCCTGTGTGAATTTGTATGGGAAAGGGGAAGGGACTCAGCTAGGAATGGCCTTTGCTACAAGTCCTTGCTCTCAGCTCCTGAGTGCCCCTGGGATGGCCAGGCAGGGATCTGAAAGGCTGGGTGAGGTCTCACATGCCCCAAACATCTTTACATCTGCACAGCCTTGTCACTTGTGCTGCCCTGACAACGTGTGTTTGAGCACCCAGCCCAGCAAAATGGGCTGTTTCACACCAAATTATAGATGTCTCCAGCATGGAAAGTAAATGAAGCAGTTGTGCATTGCTGATGCTGTGGGGATGAACACACTACATTACACTACAATATTATCCAGCTGACAGCATATATGGTCCATTGAGCTCTTCACCCTAAAAAAACTTGCAAACCAGACCAGTCATGCGAGCAGGCAACACATAGCACGTACTGTGAGCAAGGCTGCCACCGCATGGTACAAGGACAGGCCTGCAGAGTCCTTCAGACAGCGCAGGAGAGGAGAAAGCCATCCTCACACCCCCAGTCTGCCCTGGCCTCACTAACCAGCTGTGACCAAATTCTGAGGTCTCAGCTTGATCAATTAATTTGGTCAGGAACTGTCACTCTTGCACCCTTACCTCCCAATCCAATTAATTAAAATCTCTTGCAGAGAAATGACCAGAGTCTTGCAAAATAGGGATTCTTAAGAAACAGTTGAGATCTGGCTGTTCTAACTAGGGAAGATGTGAATCAAGTTGAAGAGTGCCTCAAAGATCAGAAAAGTCTGGGGTCAGTGGAGCTTGGAAGGACAGATCCACAAAATATATCAAGCTCTTACAGTTCTTAAACTCGCGTTACTTGTGGACATGGGATTAATCCAAAAACACAACACTTCCAACAATGCCTGGGGAGTCTTGGACTTCTGTGTTAAACTACATGGCAGTTCAGCTAACTGTGATTCTGCTCTGCAATAACAGAATCATTTACAGTAGATGGGAAATATTTTTTCTTCCTTCCTTTTAGCCCCCTCAAAATACTCCCCAAAAATATGTGGAAGAGAGGAATTGCAAATTTAGAGAAAAGCTGAGATTTTTCCATTACACATGAAAATTGCTTTTATGGTTGGAAAAAACATCACACAGATTTAAAAAAAAAAAAAAAGTAAAAACCACACATACACACACACAAAAACAACCAACCAACCAAAAAACCCAACAAATGAAAAACCAAATCAAGACAAAAAATGAAATACAATACTAAACACATTTCAAACACTATTTAAAAGAGGGGGGAAAAAAAAAAAGCTTTATCTAGAATGCAGGCCTACCAATATATACCTCAGGTGCCAGATACTGGCCCAAATGTAGAAGCAAGAAGAATGAGATAAACTACAGCTTTGTGACAGAGGAGCACAGGCCAGGCCATAAAAGGTTCAAGGGGAAAAAAATCTGATATTTACTTTCCTCTATTATCCACAATCCCAGCTATTGTTTCGGGAACTCTTACCTTGTGTAGATCTTCAATCCAGCAGCATTACTCAGAAATGGTGCCTCCAGCAAGCCCCAGGCTTTGTCACCTCCTCTGTTTCTGAAGGCACCTTCACGTGGCCACTATCCTGGTTGAAACCACCTGCTTTGTGAGAAATAGGTAGCCATTAAGGAAAATACTCTTGGCTTTTCAAACTGTCTTCGCATATGGAAGTAAGACAAGCTTGGCTTGATCTATTACTTTTCAAGCACTGTGCTGATTCAGTAGTAGCTTCACTACCACCTCCATGGACAATCTCTGCCCTTTCACAGCTGAAAACAATTCCTGCTGAGCCACCAGCCTGGCTGTTGCTCTACAGCTACAGGTCATCTCCACAGTTTAGCCTTAGCACCCAGAAAAAGCTGACCAGCCTTGCAGGCAGGTTCCCTTAATCCTGTCCCCTTATCAGCTTACGCCACGGGTGTACAACTCATTTTCACTGGGGGCCACATCAGCCTCATAGTTGCCTTCAAAGGGCCAAATGTAACTACTCCTTGAAAGTTTCTGCTCTTTGGGAAAAATTTTGACATAATAAATTCCACTATGATCAACTGCCTACCTCCAAAGTGGTTATGATCCCAGGGCAGATCACTGAGATTAAGTGCCTTTCCCCCTAGCAGGGTGGCCCTGCTCTGCCATGCATCATTTGAGCTAACACACAGCCAGCCAGCAGCAGTCAAAGCCAGCACCTGTAAATCTGCCCATGACAGATCAAGTAGATAGATGTGCTTGATCAAGTAGATAGATGTGCTTGATCAAGTTGAAAACAACAGCAGAAAAAAACTTCCAGAGGAGAGAGAAAATTATGTTGATTTCTGCCCATAAGCACAGCCCTTCAGGAGCTTTCTGGAGGATCCAGGGACCGCTAAAGCCAAATGTAGATGGTTCAAGATGGAGCATCACAGCAATCCGCACACATTTTTCGGCCAGGCAGAAGTTGCTGCTTTCTGCTGTGATGGTGACTGACAGCATGAGCAAATCCTCCAGGCGCATGTGAGTAATTCACAGCAGACCTTTCCTACCATCCCACAGCACTACCCACAGGTCAGCAGCACACCTTAGCGCCATAGTATGAGGTAGTACATGAAGCCACCATGAGATGCTCACCCCCCTGCCAGGGAGCACCCCTCATGTTACACACAGATGGGAAGGAGCCAGGGACACAAAGTGAGTGGTTGGCCAGCCAGTAAATTAATTTTGAATGAAGGCAGGCAGGTGATAGATGGGGTTCATGTGGGAAGCAGGAGAGGATAAATTGCCCATCTGTAACTGATACGGCAGAGAACAGTGCAGGATGGAGCAAAATGAATGGGCATGGAGGGATCAAGGAAGGAGAGACTGAGCACTGTGTACATAATTGAATCCCTAAGGCCTGGATCCTGTCTTTTGCACTACGTGGGATTGCAGATGTAGGAGTGCAGCTGAAGTGAATGAATCATGGGCTGTGTGTGATTAGATAGGACCCTCAGAGCAATCTCTTATTGGTGTGGGGGTGGGAATGCCACTGACAGGATGGTGAGGGAATGTGATGAGACAAGGAGCTTCCTCCACATCCTTCTGTGAACCTTTGAACCCAGCCTTTACAAAAACAGCCAGGAGGAGTCTACCAAAATTAGAGGTGATGCCACAGTACAGCGCTCTGGATCTGACCAGGAAGGCAGCTTGTCAGCTGGAACCAATCCTCTGCACAACGAACCCAGGTTTACACCAAAAGCTTATTAGTCTGCTCAGCGCTGCTAACTTCTTCCTTACAGGAACCATTGATGGGAATCAAAAATGTTCAGGAAAATCAGCCCTTTCCCCTCCATCCTTCTCAGCCCTGCTGCTGTGCCAGGTTCATTTTGGTAGAAACCACCAGTTAGCAAGTGCCAAACCATTTCTAGCAGCTCAGAAGCATTTTTAATTGTCCTGTGCCATATTCCTTCAAAGGCATTGCTTGCTTTTACTCCAATAAGTACTCAGGTAGAAAGACATGCTCCCATACCCATGGCAAGAAACTCATATGCATGACACAAGTACAGCTGGGACATGCCCAAGCTCTGTGCCCTGCCAGACTGCCTGGAGCAGCGCAGGCAAACCAAGTGCATCGTCCTGCTGGTTCAGTGGACGTAAACATCCTCCCCCATATGACTAGGGGCTGCAAGAGGACATTAACTGCAGGTTATGTTGAAGATGTACCTACTCATTGCAGAGGCATTGGACTAGAGGACCTTTTAAGGTCCCTTCCAACCCAAACTACTCTATGATTCTACGTGTGACTGTTGCATCCTTCTCACCAGCCTACTCTCTCCAAAAGAGGCCTGCAGTGATGGGCTTGAGAAGAGAAAACTGGAGGAAATGCATAGCCAGGCCTCTTCTGTGTCACCTTCCTGCCTCCAGCAGTCTGCAGGAACCCATTCAAATGGGAATTTTCCTGCTATTAAGGCCACTTACTGTTTCTTGCTCTACAACTCTAGTTCTTCCCCATTTTAAAACTTTAAGGATCCACCACCTGTGTCAAAGAGGATATTCCACACCACACTGCTGTCATGGCAGAGATGGCTGGCAGGGACTTCTGGGATCTTTAGCCCACCTCTCCACTCAGAACAGGAGATCTGCCAAAAGCAGATCAGCAAAGTTGTAACCTTGTCTAGCTGAGTCTTGGAAATCCCCAAGGATTAAGATATTGGAGTCCACAAGTCTTCAACACATTTTCTTTCCGAGGACCACCAAGCATGTGACAAATTCAGTTTTTCACAAGGGGACTCAGTTATTTAAAAAGGGACATCAGATAATGGCATTTATCATTCTTTGTCTAGAAGCTTTCCTTGATGTTTAATCCATTCCACATTCAACCAAGTTCTTTTTGCTGCAGTTTATTGATATCCACCTTAATCATTGGCTGTTTCATTTAAGACCTACTCATTACTGACTGTATACAAAAACTATTCCTGTTTTGCTTAGCCTGGTTTAGGAAGACAGGGAACAAACTTCCTCATCCTGGAATAAGCTGGGGCCACCTGTGCCATGACCTTGTGCCAGAGGTTGCCACTTCAGCCCAATGTAGCTGGGGTACTTGTGGATTTTTAGCAGTAGGTCTTTGCTCACCCAGCTGATTTGAACTGATTAAAGAGAGGAAACACTCCCACAGGCAGACCCAAGCAGTCGAGTACGTCCAGCAAGCAGGGCAGTCATGAGTGGCTGAGCATAAACTGCATAGGCAAAGCCATCAAAAGACCTCACCTTCCTGTCACCATCACTAGGGTGATCATGGTCAATGGCCAGTCTTAGCAGCAGGTACATCTCTAGAAGCACTTGACTAGCACTCCCTGGAGCAGCAGCAAGACCGAGGAGTACCAGAAGGGTTTCAACCCCAAAGGTTTTGCTCAGCAGCTGGTTTTATTCTGTTTCTTCCAAGACACAGCCAGACTACAGGCCAACCCTGCTGGAAGTTATGGTAAATACTCAGTCACTTCTTCCTACATAACCACTTTCTTCTGAGGTGAACCTGAGGCTCTGAACTATGCCCTTTGTTGTCCAGGCCAAACACAGACTCCCATGTGCAACATTTCTTTACTCCAAGAGAAGGATACAGGCACGCACTTCTGTTGTAAACCCCACCCTTAGTCAATTCTGCTGCTCTTAACATATTTTAGTCACAAAATCTCTATGTGTTGGATCACAGTCTTGCTAGTACCTAACTACTGGGCAGCAGAAGAATACGAAGTACCTATAAACTCACTAAAGGAACTTTTTCCTTTCAATGAGTTATACACATTTACTTATAAAAGTGACTGAAGTTCAAATAAATTCCAGCTTCCAAGCGCAGAGGCTTATTCACCTAAGCATAAGGCAGAAGCAGACCTTCTCTGTAGGGATGTAACTTCTAATTATGTATTGCTCCCTGCAGCCTATATGCCAGGATCATTATTATCTTCCATGTTTATTAATCAGCTACCTAATGTTAACAAGAAGATAACTTCTAGGAGATATGCAAATAATTCTGAAATTTTCTTTTCCAGTGACTCAGCGTTCGTATCAGAAATGCACTAAAAGAATACAAAGGCTATTAAGAAGCCCTCTGTGTAACTATCATCTTCCTTGCCCCCAGTTCTTAACAATTTATGGAAGAAAAAGGGTATTTTCTAGGAGATGCTCCATCTTGCCAGAAGAAAAGTTATATAACTTATCTTTCATTTTCCCTTTTCTAAAAACCTATATCTGAAATATTATTCAAATAAGACAAAATTAAATACTCTCAGTGGAGAGAATTTGAACAGTGAAACAAAATGCTTTCAGCACTGAGGCTGGACTGGCACCAAGTTAAAATACAAGTGTCCTGTTGAGAGTTAATTAAGCACTTGCAGATTAGTTTTATATATTGTCTCTGCAATATCAAGGAGAAGCATCGAAGACAGAACACATGGCTTTGAATGAGTTAATATTGGTGTCACTGAGAGGCAACTGAAAGGATGTTAAACCAAAATTGTCCCATTGACCCTGTTTATCTGGGATCAAGTGCAACAAATTGATGAGCATGTAGTTAACTCATTGGAAAATACAGTTGCATGGAGAATATATGGGGCGGGGAGAGGGGAGATGTTCTCCTAGGTGACATGATGACAGTACACAACCATTTTGTGTTTGCTAGAATTGTTCAGGGAAAGCTTGCCAACAGCTGGGGCATAGAGATCTTAGTTTGTTGCATTTGGGTTTTTCCCTGTGCAAACACATCTCTGTGCAAGAGCTTTGTGTTTAACTGTTTAGTGCCATGAACTTAAGAAATTAACATCTAAGAATTAACTCCTATCCTTGGTTTTGCTTTCTTCACCTTCAGTTGGCAGCTCTTCCTTTGAAAAAAATCACACCTTCAAGAAGCAAGGAAACCCACCCTGGCCTGACTTGCCAGTATTTAACCCCCTGATGCTCCTTTTCCCAAGGAAATCTCTCTGGGACTTAAAGGTCCCCCAAGGATGGCAAATCCATCAACCACCCCACCAATAACAAGGTAACAGAAAGATGCTCTCTTCTCAAACAGCTTAGCAGGCAAAGTTGGGGTCAAAAGCTAGGGAAGGAGATTAAGCAGAGAGAAATACCCCTCTACGTGCTCCACCAGCCACAAAACATTCTGATTAGGCGTCTTGCTTAATTTTAAGCAAGCCCAAGCCCAGAGGCATTTGCTTGTGATGGGTAGTAACTTCAAAGATATGCTCTGAATGGAAATCTAATGCTACAATCAACTGGCTGAGGTTGCCTGGAGGAACAAAAACACACTCAGCAGACAATAAAATAACCTCACTATGAGGCCATGCAGGCAAGGCACACCTGTCAGAAACACACAGAAGAAAAGCTGACACAGAGACAAGAAGGATGTGTGAGATGCCTGCATATGTACCTGTATGGGACATATCAAAACACTTGACGGGTCTAAACGCCAGCTCTTATACACAGGCATAGGCCATTTTATGTGAAGCCCATAACCTAGATTTTAGGAGGCTGCATAAAAACAATTCCAGAGCCAAACTCTGTGTAAAGCTAACCCTTGAGTTCTGCTAAGCTAACTACTGATACCCACACAGCAGGACAGTGTGCCAAGCCTTTCCAGCGCCCACCAGCCTGGATCCCCATGACTTCGGATGTACACAGGTTGGCTTGATTGCTGGGTTGTATTAATTTTCTCTTCTTCGCAGGGACATACTCATAAATCAGCACAAGCCATCTCATGTAAGTTTATGACAAGACGGGCTATGATCTTAACAGCCACATGGCACTGCACATGTATTTCCAACTTCCCTGTGTTGCTCAAGATATTCTGCAATCAAAGCACAACACTAATGAGGTGAAGTCAAGCAGGAACACCCGGGGAACGCTGAAATCACAGCCAGGCACCTGCCACTAACTCTGCTGCTCCCCTTTACAGCCCTGACGTTAAAGCTTTTTGTTCCATGAGCATGGTCCTGGTAAATTTTCTGCACTGCAGAGCTTCATTAGCTGCTGACTGCAGGATATTTTGGGGGTTCTCAGTGGAAATGGCAGAGATAAGTGACCCCTACTGGTAGGGCAGGCCCAGACTTCCTTGCTAAGAGCAGCATTTGGGCACCTTAACCTCACGTGAGCCCAGCACCCCAAGGAAGGGTCCCTATCCCTCATACACCCCTGGAGAAACCTCTGAAGTTGCTAGCTGCCTCCCCAAGCCCACAGGTGAGACGGTAGCACATCCCTCCCCACCTCTCCCGGCGCCTCCAGCCCCATGGGTGCCACAGTCTCCCTCTCCGGTGCGTCACGGCACCTTCCCACTCCCGTGGGTGCCTCACGGCTCCTCAACCCCCAGGACCTCGCGGCCCACGGCATCCAAGTGCCCCACACCTCCTCCCAGCGCCCGGCGCTCCCGCCCGTGCCCACCCCCGCGCTCCGCCGCGGCCGTTGCGCCCGGCGCCCCCGCCCGTTGCTCCGTTGGTGGACATGGCTGTGCCGGTGCCAGTGCTGGTGTTGCTGCCTGCTCTCCTCGCCGGTACCGGGCGCACGGCGCCGGGGCAGTGGCGGTCGGGGGAGGAGGGGGCGAGCCGGTCCCGGGGAAGAGGGAACCGTGCCGATACCGTGCCCCGGCCCGTTCCGTCCCCAGGGAAGGGGAAACTTGATCCGGTAGCGGGAACCGGCCAGCTTGGGGGATGCGGCCGCCGAATCTAAGCCGGCAGCAGACACCAGCCATCCCGGGGCAGGGAGGAGAACCGGCACAGGACGGTACCGGAACTCCGGCTGGTCGGGGGATGCCGAGACCAGACACCGGCTGATGGGGGACGGGATCGGTGACGGACACGGGCTGGTCCCGGGGAAAGTGGGGGGCGAATCCGGGCAGGACGAGGCACCGTTAACACCTACTACTCTCCACAGGGCTCCTCTCATGTCCCGGAGCCGATGCCAGCGTCCCGGTGAGTGCAGCCTGCCCCGCCGTCCCCGGGAAGGACGATCCCCCCTGCCCTCCATGTTGCCAACCGGGCCCCCGGTGCCGGGCTGCCCCTTCTCTAGGGGAACACCTGACTCTGGCTCCAGAGCCCCGCTCAGCACCAGAAGATGCCCCAAGTGGTCTCTTCCCACAGCTGAGGGACCCCAGAAGCCTGGCAGGCTCTTGCTAAGTGCTGCAGCACATATGCCCTGGTGATCTCCATCTCTCACCAGCTCCATCTGCGGTTACGCTTCACGGAATCTCACCATCCATCTGTGCTGCTAGTGTTAAGATGTCAGAAGGAGCTGTGTTTTGTAGTACCCATATGTCCTGACACCACAGCTCAAGCTGCGCCAGGCAGTAGAAGCGAAGCCTCAAGCTGTAAATTCCCATAAAACCATGGAAGATAATGTGGCACTTTATAACTCTGCCAGCTCCCATTGACCACTCCTTTCAGTGCACAAGTGTGCCACTATTCTTCAGAAGCTGATGAGAGGCTTGTTTCAAATGATGTATCTTAGACTTCTTATGTACCTGTCTTCCCTAGCCTGCTTGCGACAAGTATGGTGTGCCTGGATGTCCAAGGGACTACAACCCAGTGTGTGGGACCGATGGAGAGACCTACTCAAATGAATGTGTGCTCTGCCTTTCAAACAGGTAGTCGCTTCATTGCCACCCTTCCCTTCCCTTCCCTTCCCTTCCCTTCCCTTCCCTTCCCTTCCCTTCCCTTCCCTTCCCTTCCCTTCCCTTCCCTTCCCTTCCCTTCCCTTCCCTATATTCACCCTCACATCCCAATTAACTGATAGATTATTGGCTTTGGATGGTTCGTGCTCTGTTAAACTGCAGTTTTATCCATGTCTTCTCAACTGTCAATCTCTTACAACAGCTTTTGTCATGATACCTGTAAACAGCTTAGACTGGATTCAGTTAGCTGGGAGTACTGAATATTCACTTTCATAATTCTTAAGGAAGAGCATCTCAGAGGGGGGTTGCCTGTCATGTTCATACAGTGCCACATTGCCATTAGTATAATGACAGACTCTTCCATGCTCTCCATCAGAAAACATGAAATATCCCACCCAAAATATAGCTTTTACTAGAAAATGTTTACATTCAATATCCAGTCTCCTGTACTTCCTTTCACAGAGAATTGTATGAAAGCCAAATGTTATGAGAAAATACTATTTTGCCATTCAGATTGTTTAAAAATTGAGAAAATGATCTAATATTTGAGAAAGTATATTTTAATCTTTAACAATTTAATATTTTTTAAAACAAATTGAAAACATAGAATATCAGTTAAGTATGAGCATTGTTACCCCCCATTATGATTGACAGGAAACATCTACAGAGCATCCTCACAATACAAACTCAGAGGAACTGCTTATGAATTTAATTTGATGGTGAAAGGAATTTATGTAAATGAATAACATTATTTCTGTCTCCAGCAGAGAGAACAACAACAGCAGTGATGGGCATGTACAAAATTCAGATCACCAAAATAGAGGGAACATAGGCCAGAATAAGGGAAGTGTCAAAGGACACTTAAGGAAGTAATCTTTTAAAGATAGTGATGAAGTGTGTTAAAGTATGTTTAAGGCATGCTGATCTGCAGAATACGGTAACCTTTTCACCAGAGTGCACCACGAACTACACAAGCAAATGACAAATTGCAATAAGAATTGGTAAATCTACAGTCTGGAAAAAAATAACAACCAGGGAATCAAAGGGCACACAGAGTACAGTCTGTGAAAAGAGGGGGAAAAGAGGTGCTGGCATGTTACATGTTAGGAGCCTGCTCATCTTTGCTGCCTAGAACGAAGTTGGAGTAAGTTATTAAGCAACTGACCAGAGGTAAAAAGAGAGTAAGCAAAGCTGATTCAGATTTGTCAGAAATAATCTGATCAAATCCATGAGATTTAGTTTTTTGGCAAGATAACTGGCCTAGCAGAGTGGAAGTATGGCTCCATGACATTAACAAGGCATTTTACATAGCTTCACTTGACATTTGCATAAGTGCATAAGCAGAGTTACTCAGCTGAAGTTGTTAGAAGGTGAAGTCGCAGCAGTTTGAAATGCTGTGGTTTAAAAGCAGTAGTCAGCATCTTACAGTCAAACTGGAAGGAGCTGGGATTTCCTTTAAATGTAGTATATAATTCAGTATTATTATAATTAATTTGATATCAGAAACAAGACAATAAATATTTGCAAAATGGTATGACATACAAAGATCTACACTGGACAGTATCAAAATTCCCAGAGATCTGGAGAAATGGACTGAAATCAGTACACTAGAAGCCAAAGAGAAGTGCTGAGTCCATGTTGTGGCAATACAGACAGAAGAGTGTCTCACAACCTAAACTGTAACTTTGATATTTCTCTGAGCAGCATGAAGGGCTTTAAGATCCAGCCTTACCTTTCTAGGATGTTTCATCTTTTAGGCATGACCCTTCAGTTCCAGATAGGCACATGGTAGATTCCTGAATACAGCGTAACACATAGCACAAAGGGTTCCATTCTGAAGTGAGCGCTCAAATGGAAATCCAAGGTCTCTTCTACACTTAGTGTCCCTTAGTAGTGACAATAGCTGATCTTAATTTAAAGCAGCCTGGCAGCACCCCAAACACCTCTTTGGACACAGACACAGCAGCTTGAGCTGACTCTGCAGGGTTTATTTAGCATAAGGGCTGTCCTTCAGCCAGAACTTTTCCTTGTATTTTTACATGTTTTACATCCCCTGGGCTTGATTTTTTGCTTTTATCAACTCCACTACCTCTGATTAGAAGATCCCTGATACAATTATTAGTAGACATTGTCCCTGCTCTTGAGTAATCATAATCCTCTTGAATTTTGTGAGGAGTAAACCAGCTTGACTGTATTAAGATAGGGAAGTGAACTGAAGATCTAGGGCAGATTGCATTCTATCACTTTTTTTTTGTATCTACACTTGCTTGGTAAACTGAGACTTGTAAATGCAGCACCCCAAAGTACCATGTGTGGGATTTCCAAAGAAAAAAAAAAACCTAATGTTGCCAAACTAAGGGAGACTTGGCTAAAATTTCTTTAAAGAAGATTTCAGTGTTCAGATTTTAGTGAAGCCTGGGATGCAGAGATGCATCAGGATGCACACCCTTCCCACTGAATTCCCATGTGAAAGGGGGAAATTTTGTAAGCATTAGGACTGATCCTACTTCAGGGAGTGTCAAGTTTTGACTTGCATTAGTGCTTTGTAATGGACACTTTAAACCTCACTGGGAGATTGTCAGGTGGTTTGATACTTCTAAAATTTGTGAATGGCTTTGTCAGGTTTTTATACATAACAAAGCCTGAAGTGCATATGTCTCTGGTAAGTTACTTGCTCTATGTGTGTGATTCATAAATCTTTGCATCACAGTTACTTTGCAGTAATGTTTGCCGTAAGTGATGGAGTTAAATGAATTGCTGCATTTAATTGAACACACAGAAATACATGGGAGAGTCTGCTTTATAAAATGTCTCTGTTAAATTCAAGTGTACTGCTTCTCTTCTAAAATATTTGACTTCTGCTTGCAGTGAAAATAAAAAGAACGTCCAAATTTTCAAGATGGGAACATGCTGATATGGCAGATGGCCACTTTTCAAGAAAATGAGAGGGATGCAGACAGTCCAAATGGAAACAATGCCTTAAATGTACCTTCCTTCTATGCAGCCTGTCTTAATAAATAAGCTTGCCTGTTTAAGCAAAATACTGTTACCATGTTTTAATCGGTGTTTATAAACATAGCAATAACACACTTATAACCTGAATCCCAATTTATTTCCTCATGCAACACAGATCATACAGTAAGAGATGTCCTTACTGTGTCCCAGCAGGTCAGTTGTTTGGAGGAGGAAATGAAGGGGTGCCCAGCACCATTCCCACAGCACCACTGGGAGCAAGGAAGCGCCAGTGCTGCTGCCATGGGCAG
Source organism: Columba livia (assembly GCF_036013475.1). Classification (NCBI taxonomy): domain Eukaryota; kingdom Metazoa; phylum Chordata; class Aves; order Columbiformes; family Columbidae; genus Columba; species Columba livia. The sequence goes on from NC_088605.1 coordinate 47,834,585, forward strand.
TGCTGGTGTCAGCGGCTGCTTGCTGTTTTGGAGAGGGTCTGAGGCCACAGGTGCCCAGGACTTTGGGGAGACACTGGAGGGGTTTCCTCTGTCAGTTGCCAAAGTGCAGTGACAGCAGCTGGACACATATCAGGTCTCTGCCTGGGCTCCCTCTCTGCAGGTGCTGCCGGTGGCGGGCAATTACCTGGGCAGCCTCTGCTCTGGCCCTGGGTACAGCTGTTTGGAGCTGTAGAGGTGCGGGCAGAGGGCAAGCACTGGTCCCTGGGCTCCCAGCCTGCCAGGCTCTGCTCCCTGGCGGCATGCTGGTGTCACCACCTCAGGCTGGCGCCTAAGCGTCACTCCCCACAGCAAGCACCAAGGCAAAATCAGAAAACCCAAGACTGGTGTAGAAGGGTGCAGTCCAGAGTGGGTTTGGAGGACCTTCTGCAGGGAGGGGGTGTGAGCACCAGGGCTCCGTCCTTTCCTTCACCTGCCTGTGGGGCACGTGTGCACATGGCCTTTCCTACATTTATTCCCTTCTGTTCTGCTGAACACCTCTGTTTTCTGCACTTTTTTTGAAGTAAAATGTATTTGTTTTATCTCTTGGCATGTTGGTAACATGCAGACCTTTGATCCAAGGCAAGTGGAGGCTCCAGCCCTGGCTCCGGACAATGGGTCTGTCAGGCTCTGCTGGGCAGCGGCTGCACAGCACACTTTGTGCCTGGTGAATGGTCACAGGTCAGTGGCTTTGGTTTTGAAAAATTATAATGCTTTTGTCTTACAGTTCCTTTTAAGGGTCAAAGCTATCCCTATCTTCCAGCACATTCCTGCTTTTATTCCCTTACTGCAAAGACCAATCTTTGAGGGAGGGATGCCATGTGTGGCACAGATTAGGATAAAGCAGTCAGTCACATGGAGATATGAATACGTGGATGGAAAAGAAAGATGACCAGTGCCTCCCAAAAAGTGATCAGTTGCTGGTGGAAAATCGATTTTCTCTATTGGTGGCAAATTAATTTTAGAAAGTTCCTGTGTGCTCCCAGCTGTTGTCTCCACATCCAAATCTGGAAATTTTCACTGTTTCAAATTGTACCAAATGCCAAAGCAGTTGCGTGCTATCCATGAATTAACAAGTGGATGGAAACTATAAGCTGTTTCTTTCTGTATTTCTATTTTGATAACTAACTGTACTTGCAAGGGAACTTTAACCACTCCAGTCTTGCTAGTAGTAGAAATGTTCCTTCAGTATTGGAAGAAAGTGTGGATAGCATTGTATTTATTTTTGCAAAACTCAGAAAAAATAGCTGCTTTTTTAAACACCACTAAATGAAACAAAAATAAAAAATAGCATGTAGACTTACAATTATAATCACACTAGGGTGCTGCTCCCAGCATATGAATGCTTAAGTTATAATCTTAGAGCTGACTTTAAATCTCCCTATTTTCCTGCATATTTGAAAAGTGGTGAATTCAGTACTGTATGTAATTACTCATTAAACCTGCCCCCAATATCTGTACTTAATTTTCTGTAAGTTAAATAGTTCTGGCAATTCCCACAGGTAAATTTAACAGAAAGTTTTGTGAGGAAGTGCAGATGTATGTCACAGAACCTACTTCTTTCTAGTCTTACCCCAGATGAGATACCTCTCGTTCAGTAGAGATCTGCAGAGAAGATGGGTGGAATGGTTCCTGTGCCTGGGAATGTCTAGAACACGTTAGAGCCTCCAGAGATGAATACCACCTCACAGTAACTGTCCCTACTGTCTATGAAGACTAAGGGAGAAGGATTACTATGTAGGAGCAGAAGTTTCCTTATCGTGGCCTGAAATAATTTTGACAGGCATTTGATACACTTTTAAGTAATGTTTCAGCATTTCTTATAGTGTATTTTATTATGAAGTTAGGTTCTTTCTTTACGTAGTGCCATCTTCTCAATGTGCTTTGTAATGATGAAAACTAAAATGTAGAAAAATAAATTACTCTCAGTACTGTCAACTGGATCCCTTCAGAGCTGAATATAAACCATCACTTTGTATGCTTTCCCAAATTCAAAAAAAAGGAGGGGGCGGGAGGGGGAAACTGTTGCACTCCAATTTGGCATTTATGAACCTTTGTAGAAAAAAAGTTGGTGTCTCAGAATTTCAGTATGGTGGATTTTGTGGTGCACATGGGACAATACTAGAAAAGCTTGATCATATAATATCTTCATCCTCACACAAAAAAAAATCCTTTCTCAAACTCAGGAAAAACAAACAAAACCCCACCAAAAATACAGTAAGGTACCCCATCTGGGCTTTTATGAAGCTTTATAGCTCAAAAAGTTGGTGAATTTCCATATGATGGGCTTAATTTTTGTTCTAAGTTAAAATTGTACGTTACATTTAGGACAATGCTGGTCTTATTCCTATGAAGAACAGGACTCACGCTTCTACAGTAGGACTCTAAGCCTTCCTATGATGCCTTAGGATAAGGCTTACTTGTATGAAGAGTCCTCACTCTTATGGTTTAATCTGATTGCCTTTCAAGACTGGGGATCCTAAAGTTCTCTTGGGTGTGACAGAAATGTATCAAAACCATCATGCTTCCACTGAAACATCTGAGACTCAAAAAATATTGCTGGCTGTTGAAACCTGTTGTCTATTGGAGAACATGTATCCAAAGGTGCTGGCCATTAACAGTCACCCATGAGAGACTTCTCTCTTTCTCTTAGGTACCAGTGTAGTGTTCCTATATTGTTCCTATATACTCCTATATAGCCTCTCCATTTGTCCTGGGTGGCACAGAAACACAAGCAGGAGCAGAAGGGAGAGATCTGACTGGTCTAACTGGGAGACGCATGGTCTGAGTCATGTGGGACACAAATCAGAACAAAGGGCTTGAACTTGTGGATTTCCATCTTGTTGCCTAGGCGGCAGCATTCATTTTCTTTTCAATCTCATTTTATTTTGTTCTCTCAGCAGGGGTGTAGGAAAGACTTTTTATTAATAATTATCATTTGTATGCATAAATGTTCTGTCAGTACTGGGTTTTTTTCATCTTTATTATTAGTGTCATTGATAAACAGTCAACCTTATTTACTTGACAAAGATAACTTGCTTTTTTCCTGATCATTTAATCAAGTATGTTTACTGAAAGAGCCTCTACAGTACACCATTTATTCTGTGGGCAGATGCCTCATAGATGAACCTGTGGCATCCAGTGCTGTGCATTGGGTTCTGTATGAGCTTCACAATTTTCTAGCTGGTCACGTAGCAGTTGCTTCATTTTCTAAACCCTAAACATCTATAGAACCAGCATCAGTTTCTGGAGAGAATGTTCTTAGCTACATAACCTCAGAAAAAAAAAGTAATTTTCCTCTGTGATTGAGTCTCATCTTTGCATTGAAGAAAAATTAAGTGGTTTTTTTGTCAGCTGCTGAGAAATTATTCAAGACCAGGACCAGGAGTGCGGCAACCAGGAGGGGCAAACAGGGGTATGGCAGTTAGCATGGCAGCTGTAGCACAGCACGTAGTGCAGACAGGACCAGCAGGGAGGACCCTGTCACTTCAAGTGGAGGCTGCAACCTGCTAGCAAGGAGCTAAGAACAGCAGGAGGGGTGGTATCCACCCAGCAATGGGCTGTGCCTTCAGCATCCCTCGCAACCCTTTCAGCTGCAAGAGCTGATGCAACCACCCAAACTGAGCTCACAAGGGAAGATGCAGCTGTCCAGGTCTCAGGCCACAGAGCATGCCCGAGTTTCTGCTAAGGAACTGACGGCAGCAGTGAGCTCACCTGTGGGCGATGTGCCCAAGAGAAGGAGCTGCTCAGCCTGGTGACAGAGCTTCGGGAGGAGGTGTCCAGGCTGAGGAGCATCAGAGAGTCAGAGAAGGAGACTGACTGGTGGATTCACACTCTATCATCCCTGAGGTAGAAGCCATCCATGGCACTAGAGACAAAGAACCCTCTACCCTCTCACCACAAGGCTGAAAGAGGAGACCCAGGAGATGGGGGAGAATGGAAACACATTATTGCTCGGGCCAGCAGGCAAATAGACCCTCAGCCTGTCCCACCTTCCCGGGCGCCTGTACACAACAGGTGTGTGGCCATGAAACTGGATGGGCAGAAAACTATGTTGCAGATGAAGGCCCTTCTGAGATGGAGGGGACATCTAGTGAACCTACGCCTCACATTAAACATCAAACCCATCAAAGCCACTCATGTTAAGACAAAAAGAAGGGTAGTTGTCATAGGTGATTTTCTTCTGAAGGAAACAGAGGGCCCAATATGCTGACCGGACCTAGCCCACAGGGAAGTCTGCTGCTTCTCTGGGGCCAGGGTAAGAGATGTGACTCAACATGTCCCTGAGCTGGTAAGGTTCTCTATTACCCACTATTGGTTCTTCTTGTTGGCAGTGAAGAGGTAGTAAAGAGAAGTCTAAAGGCAATCAAAAGGGATTTCAGAGCCTTGGGGCAGCTGGTCAATCAGGCTCAGCTTGTATTTTCCTCAATCCTTTCAGAAGCAGGCAAGAATACAGAATGGAACAGGCAGGCCCAGCTGATCAACACGTGGTTCCAAGACTGGTGTCATCAGCGGAACTTTGGGGTTTTTAACTGTGGATTGGTCTATTCTTCACCAGGTCTACTACTTTCCTCTCACAGAAGAGGAAAAGGGTATTTGCTCAGGGACTAGCAGAGCTGATTGATAGGGCTTTAAACTAGACTGGAAGTGGGCAGTACCAGGCCAGTCAGAGACAAGCCACAGGATGGCATACCAAAGCTTGAGGAGCTGCATGACAGATTGTTCAGGCTGCGCCACGAGGTGAAGAGCACAATCAACTACACTTCAAGTGCTTCTACGCTAATGGACACAGTATGAGGAAAAGGCAAGATGAGCTAGAAGCCTTGGCCCAGCGCCAGGGATATAATTGGCATTATTGAAACCTGGTGGAATGAGTCCTGTGATTGATGTGCAACGATGGATGGATACGGGCTGTTCAGAAGGGATAGGAAGGGCAGGAGAGGTGGGGAGGTTGCACTGTATGTAGGGGAGGAGCTGGAGTACATGGAGCTGGCAGCTGGTGATGGCAAAATTGAGAGCCTCTGGGTAAGGATTAAGGGACAGACAAATAAAGTGGATGTTGTCATGGGTGTCTACTATAGGCCACCCAGCCAGGATGATGACACTGATGAGTTATTCATTAACGAACTCGGAGACGCCTCTAAGTCACCTGCCCTTGTCTTTATGGGGGGCTTCAACTTGCCAGATGTCAACTATCATACAGCTGGTACAATCAGGTCCAGAAGGTTCCTAAAGCATCTGGCCAATAATTTCCTTGGTATAGGTACTAAGGGAACCAACCAGGAAATGTGCTTTCCTAGGTTTGCTTCTTACTAACAGAGAGTCTCATGGGTAACCGGTGGCTGCCTTGGCCACAGCTACCACAAAGCAGGCAGGTTTAAAATCTACGCTGACAAGAGGAAAACTGCCAGCAAGACCTCAACACTGGACATGAGGAGAGCAGACTTCTGCTTGCTCAGAAAACTACTTAGTAAGGTCCCCTGGGCAAAAGCTTTTGAAAGTGCTGGGGTTTATCAGTGTTGGTCACTTTTTAAGTACAACCTCCTAAAAGCACAGCCAACCTAGCACTGCTAGGTGAGTGTATTTCAAGGAAAGCAGGTTCTGGAAAGCCCTGACGGCCTGGATGGTGCTCTCTTGCCATGCAGACAGGAGCAGCGTGGTGATGGGGATATAGCTCTCCAGTGGGCTCTCTCTGCTCGGACCCACTGTGCCCACCCCATTGAGAAGGGTTCCCTGTGACCAGGCCATAGACTGAAGAAACAGAAGACATGGCCCTACACTAAGCTCTCTCTGCAGAATACCTTACTAACCAGGACTAGGTCTGAGCCGAGAAAAGAGCCTTCGAAGAAGGAAGAAGAGTACACCCAGGAAAGCCACACTGGCTGTACATATCACCAGCCAGGCAAGAGATGGGCACATAGACACTCGGAACAACACAAAGGCAATCCCACAAGCTCTCTTTCTGCTTTAAATAGCCTCACATTGGCCGTGAGCCCCCAGGACCTGACCTCACTGCCGATAGGAACTGGCACCCCCAGCCTCTTGTGTCCCACATACCACTCCCTTCCAGCAGGACAAGGAGCAAACACACATGCTGCAGGCAAGAGCAGGAATTCCTTAAGCAGTGGCGCAGGGACAGCTTTTTTGGCTCAGGTTTGAGGGATTAACGGCACCGACTCTCAGTGCGGGTGAACCAAGAGACATTTTATTTCAACAAGGCACTTACATTTATAGTCAGTAGCTGTTGTACACGTGTTTTAATTGGCTTATGCCAGCTGTTCACGGACTCAAAGCTTTCTTGCGATTGGTCTACTTAATCTTTCACGTGCTCTAGCAGTTTGGCTAACACATTATAAATATATTTTCTTGTACAAAAACGGTCTGATTTCTCATTCTATTTTGGTCAAGGTCATTCCAGTAACTCAAGATGACTGTCTGTAAGATATTCCACAATTTCCCCTTTTTGTTTTTCAACTAGGCATAGACCTTTCATAGCTTTTTCTACTGTATGTTGTACACATTGTAAGATACAAGGGACAAGCATTAATATTACTAATACAACCATCAATAGAACTAGACCATTTTTTATTAGATCCTTAATCCATCCTGTAATACCCCAACCATGCAACCATTCGTCTAAACCCCAGTCTTCACAGGTTAATTTCTTGGTCATATCATCTAACCTTCTAAACGCTTTGTGAATTGATTCAGAATGATCAGACAAGTTCATGCAACACATCCCATTAAAATCTTCACAACCGTGTCTTTCCGCTAACAACAAAAAATCTATGGCAGCACAATTTTGAAGCGTAGCATGTCTAACTGAATCAACGTCTGCTAAAAGCCCAGACAATGCTGAGGAGGTGGTGTTAGTCTGTTTTGCTAACCAACATCCTAATTTGTTAACCATATTCAAAGCATTTGCTACTGTGACTCCGGGTGCAAAAATGGAGGCCAATACAGTTTCACTCGTTCCCCAAAATTCTATATTATCCTTACAATCTTTATCAAAGGCGTGAATACTTCTTTTTCCTCTTTTAGGCATTAAAATGGTTGATGTGTTTGGAGATAATAAGGTTAACCTCCCTAAAGAACATGGCCCTTCTTTTATGTGGAAAGGAATCCCTTGCCAGGCTCTATTGCCACAAATTAAAAATTCCTGGGGGTAATTTCAAAGGGGTGTTGGTGGCCTTAGATACATTGGGACTGGTATAATTACACCAAAAACTCTGATTGTGATATACAGCTGATCAGGCGTTTATCACTTGCACAAGAGAGGTATTTTTTCCTGAAGAATAGAAATATAGACAAAAATCCATTTTTAATGATCCTAGTAACTCAATTTCTTGGGGTTCCAAACTACCCTGTGGTAGGTCTACGACCCAGCCATCCCAATTATTTGTCACATTTTGACCACCAGCCAGCTGCCTCTTGTTTTCGGGGATAGGCCAGGTGTCTAGTGGAACACCAACCAAACATGTTGAAAAAGGATTGCCTGGAGATGCAGTAGCTAAACAGGGTCTTGACCTGTGATGTTGGCTAAAGTTATCCAAATATTAGTCTTTGGTTGAGAGGGAAGCCAAAAAGCATTGCTTAAGTCCAACAATACTAAGACAATCCTTACTACACACTGTAATACCCACAACATCATTGGCATGCTGTATAGATAATCAGAGAGGCTACGTTACATTGTCCCAAAGGGTTGGGATTAGTCAATTTTGGATCACCCCTCGTTGTTGTCGTCTAGCTGAAGGTCAGATAACAAATCAGTTTCACCACCAGGTGCCGCTTCTGCTTCTTCAACTGTTGGCTTGAGCTTCTTCAGGAATGGTCTGACACAACGTGCTGGCAACCACTGCGAACCTTGATCTGTAACGAGACAAGCATAACTTCAACCCCATGTTATCAATAGATGTGGCCCTTCCCATTGGCCATTAACTAGCGATTTGACCATAACTAACGTAGGTTCTTTCTGATTTAGCATGTTTTGGGTCATACTTGTAAAGTGTTTCACTATGGGGAATTTGGGCTGCACACTTAGATATAAGTGATTCATCACATACAATGCTTTTGCCAATTGGTTTTGTGGTGCGAGAGTGGATCTGAGTAACAAACAATAGGTGTCTGCGAAGCTGTAATACAGTTTACAATGATACAAACATTTCAAAGTGCTGCCGTTGTGAGATTTCTTTCTTGTAGCAAACAGGTTTGCACCTTCCAAGCACATTCTTATGGGACATGCAACTAAACAGAATTATCAGAAAATGCTATTTGAGCTTACAAATTATTTAACAAATCTTGACCCAGAAGAGGTATAGGGCTCTCTGGCAAATACAATAATACATGTTAAAACTTTGTTTCAAATTTGACAGTCCACTGGTTTAAAAAAATGGCCTTTCTTGCTTTCTTTCCCATGACCTCAAAAACTATCACGGTGAATTTACTAAGAAGTCTCTTACAACCAGTTAACCGCCCCCCCTCCACCACCTTTTTTTGTTTGTTTGTTTAATTTCCCAGCTTCATAAGAACTACAGATCTGCTAGGGATGCCTTTACATTTCACCCTCAGACTTCTTCATTCAGTGTTACAGTTCTCCAGCAGCAACATAGCTTGGGGTGGATGCAGGGGGGGTGGATAAAGCCTGTCTTTCGCTACTTTAGCAGCGGACGGGCAGGTTTTTCTATTTTTTTTGTCCTTTCTCTTCTTGCTGCAGTTTAGACACAGCCGAGGCCACACAGGTGGCGTAATTGCTGGTGCTAAGTGGGAGCTGCCAGGCCCTGGCAGACTGCTGGGTTACAACGAGCTGAGTTTATCTTGCAGCTTGACACAGGCCTGAAATTTATGTTCAGGCCTAGGATATTTTGCTTTTTTGTTTTTCCATTTCATTCCAACCATAATACACCCCATATGCAATTCCAATTAGCTCAGCAATAGTTACTTTCCTTAGCTCCATGTACCTTTTGCAATTTCTTAGAGGTGTCAAAAACCAGCACATTAACCATCAATACATTATTTTCATTTTCCTAGATCCAAATCCGTTCATATTCTAATGACCTTTAAAAACAACCTCTTCCAAGTTCACATCCATCATAACATTTAGTTTCCTTTCCCATATCTCCAACTATCCCATAAATTAAATGCAAATCAGCTTTTAACAACTTAAATTATTTTCTGGTCTTAAAATTATTGGATAACCAGAAGAACAAATTAACTTACAGTACCATACTTCATCCCCTTTTTTCCAAAGTTCTGCAGAACAACATCAATTGCAATAGAGCACTATAGCTCAGACCATAAAATTACTCTAATGTGTAAGGATGCATCCTAAGGGGGAGCAAGGTGGTATTTTAGTAGCAGAACCGGTTCCCATTTTGTAATTATCTCCCCAAACAAAATTCTTTTGGCACCAAATATATATATATATGCAAACTAAAATACTGAGCTCAGATATGCAAACCAAATACCGAGTTCAAATATTCCAATGGATCACAATTACACTAATTCAAGACAATATCTCGATTTTTGCATTGCACCTTTGAACTGCTTACTGCCCAGCCAGGTGGAGGCACCACTGGGTCTCCCTGACAAAACAGGTCAGTGTGCGCTGGAGCCCCATTCGGCACCTGCCTCCACCACCGCCGCAGCAAGCTGGACTGGGCAAGGCTTTTATTAGTGTCTCATCTGGTGTGCTACTACTGTTATTCCAAAACCAAGATTCTTTACCTGGTGTGCATACAAAAGAGCAAGGTTTAGTATGCCAAGATGAGACACAGCCTATCACGGAGTTGCACAAGTCTGAATGCTGGAATAAAGTTAGCATGCTAGAAAGAAAAGCAACAGCTATTACATACAAAATCTCACCACCACATTCATGCAGCAAAGAGCTAAATTACTCATGGTCTTCTGTATTATCACAAAAAGCACATTTTGAGTCCATAGATTCTCATGATTTAACAGTATGTGAACTTATTGTACCATATAACAGGCAAAGACTTATTAAAACTGTAATATGCTTAAACAGATACCTACAAAGAAAATGGGTTAATGAGGAAAACATCTATGACTACTGTGTTATCAGTTACTCTTTTTTCTTTTTTTTTCCCTCTTCTTGCTTTAAAAACAACATTAATTACAACAAAGTGTTATACTTAAAGGTACTTAAAGGTTCTATTATCTGCCCAGTTTCCCAATCATCTAACTTATACAGCAGCCACCACTGATTTCAATATTTCACAAGATCCTCTTTCCTTATGTTTCCAGGTGCTTTCCTATGTTTTAAAACACCTCCCAATACTGATTTATTAAGAAACATGACTGAAAACAGTCATTTCTGACCCCATCTCATAAGTAAAAGCCATAAGAAGAGGGAGGGAGTCGGGGGAAGCACAGGGCTGCTTGCAGCATGAGTGGGAAAAGTGGGAAGAAGGTTTACAGTGCACTTACACAATCAATACCACAAAGAAACAACTGTAACAACAACCAATAATACAATTAACTCACATTCCTGACAAGCTGCTTGATTTTCGGAGAGGCAGTACACAGAAGCATGTAATATGTACTGTAAAACTCACAGATAACATGTTGATAGTAAACACTAGCATTCTCTACTGCTACTTTCAACGTTAGTGCTTCCTTAGCTTCTAAGATTTCAACCTGCCTATTGATGGCCTCTTGAAGACTGTCAATAAATTGCATGTAATTCTCATTGGGACCCTGTTTAATAGTCGTAAATTATTTGGCTGCTTTGTTGGTTTCAGGCACCTCTGTCATAGCTTGATATGCAAGGTCTGCTGACTGCCTCAGGATTTCAGGAACTAATTGTGCCTGTAATTGTGGTGTGCTGATTAGTGTCTCTTCCAAGAGTTGGGGGATACCCGCCCCTTTCAACGAATCCCCATCGTTTCGTCCTAAATTATCTATAGCTGTTGCCTTGCATAGGTCTAATTTTGCTTTTTCTTCATCTGGATCAATTACTTTTATATTGTTCCTACCATGAAAGAAGTTTGAGACATTGAACTTATCCAGATTTGTTGGATCCTGCAGTGTCATGATGTCTTGTCAAGTAAAGGGCTCATCTGTTAAAAGATCCTTGTAGCTCTTTGGTTTTATGTTCAGCTGCTCAACTGCCTCATAGGCAAACACATTTCCAGTTGTCTTGATGGCCACAATATGGGAGTTATTGGTGAATACAGTGAACAGCACTGGACAGAGGTATTTACCTTCACTGTTTTTAGCAAAATTCAGCTTTATAAGTGATTTGGCATTTAGCTTTTCTCCTGTGAATGGATTGGTTCCATATTTCTTTATCCCAGGAACAATGCTCAGTATATCAATCAAAGACTGTCCCATCCAGTGTGCAAACTGGGTACTGTGAGAATGGTGCAGACAAACCCCAGAATGTAAATGTTCTGCGTAGCTCTTTTATCAAGAACCATTGAAATGAAGTCCATGCGTTTGGCCCCTGATCGTGCACTATCACAGGAAAAGCTAATGTGGCATCAACGTCGCCCAAGTCAATCACCTCTTCTTGTAACAACCACCATCAGATTCACAGATCAAAATCATGCTCTGAATGGAATGGCAGAGCAATAGGGACGGTGGGCTCCTCTTTTGCTGCAGGGTTGGTATCAAAAGGTGGCAATAAAGGTTTAGAAGTTGCCATGCGATGTATAGTCACATTATGGTCTGTTAGGTCACGCTCAGAATCTTTTTCAATTATATTGATACTTAACTCCGCACGCTTTTCTTGGTCTTTGCTGACATCTAATGGGGAGCTCAAAGATTGTCTAGCTGCTCCCGCTACTTTCTTTTCTGCTTGTATAGCTTTAAGACCACATTGTCATTATTTCTTTTGCTGCAAGATCACCTTTGGAAGCAGTTTCTCAAATTATAGTCCCTGCCTGTTCCCAAGTGTCTGAATCAAAGACTGCTGCTACTGTTGTTGAAGCGCCATTTATTTTAAGCCATTTTAACATTAGTTTAACAATACACTCTTCATATTTTATTCCCCACTTTTGTAAAATTTACAAAAATAGTTTCACTATAGCTTCTTCTTCTACAAAAAATTAGATCCCATATTTAACTATCCAGCCGCTCACCTGTATTCGTTATACAGTGATTACTCAGGTGCATTTTTCTCTTCTTCTCTTCTCTTCTTCTCTTCTCCCCTCCCCTCCCCTCCCCTCCCCTCCCCTCCCCTCCCCTCCCCTCCCCTTTCTCTTCTCTCCATTTCTTTTTCTCTTCTGTTTCTTTGTTTCTCGATCAGTCCAGCTGCTGAGATGATCATTCAGCTGGAGTCTCTCCAGACGCTCGCTTCAGCGCTTTTTCGACCCTATCACGCTGGGTTCACCATTTGAGGGATTAATGGCACGGACTCTCAGTGCAGCTGAACCAAGAGACATTTTATTTTGGCAAAGCACTTACATTTATAGTGAGTAGCTGTTGTACACGTGTTTAACTTTCTGTTTTAATTGACTTATGCCAGCTGTCCACGCGCTCAAAGTTATCTTACGATTGGTCTACTTAATCTTTCACGTGCTCTAGCAGTTTGGCTAACACATTGTAAATATCCTTTCTTGTACAAAAACAGTCTGGTTTCTCATTCTATTTTGGTCAAGGTTGTTCCAGTAACTCAAGATGACTGTAAGATATTCCATACAGGAGTTTGTGCTTGTTTGAGCCTGCTGGGCTCTCCCATGGGTTGAGCACTCTCCAGCTGCTTGCCTGTGCAGCACAGCACACTCCTCCTCCCTGGAAAGTACCTCCATCCACCAGCCCAGTCACTCCATCTTGAGAGGGGTGAAAGGAGCATCATCCTCCAGCCAGGAGTCTCTCTGCCAGACATGTTGGACACATGTCTGACACTGGAGTGCCCCAGCCTCCAAAGCTGGAGCAGGGGGGAGTTCCTAGGAGCAGGGGATGTCCCACTGCAGATTATTTGCTCCCTGCGGCAGTGAGGCTGCCGGAGCAATGAGGGAGCCAGCCACAAGCACCTCTGTTGTGCTCACCCAGCTCTCCCCAGGGCCAGCCATGCAGAGAAGGCTGTTGGCAGCTAGCACCCAGGTAGCTGTGATGCCTTTGTCAGTGTTGACTTCTCAAGAACAGCAAAATCCAGGTTTCTGAAGGGGAAAGCATTTTAAGTTAATTTCACAGGGCCCCTGAAGCCACTCTCTGACACCTGGCAGACAGAGCAGAGGGCCCGTCTCCATTACAAGCCCTTCCCTGTTCACTGTCACTCTGCAAGTCATCTTGCTCATCTGCCAGTGCCATGGGAGCCTCACAGGTGCCCCTGGGCCCTGCAGCGATGTCCCATCAGCTAGTGGTGTTGGGGTCATGCCTCAGTGGGCACCCATTAGGGCAGCCCTGTGCCACCTGCCCAAATCGGTCTGACAGAAACCTGAGGGACTGCTGTATGCCAGGTACCTCCCGCAGCTAGAGTACCCTCCCTGCCCCTTGGAGCGAGCAGCACCTGTGGGCTGCCCGGCCTGGGACAGCACAGGGGAAAATGTGGTCCTTGTCCCCCACAGTGATGGCTGAAGAAAGCGGTTGGAATCGAAGGCACAGCTACAGGCTGGTCTGTGGCCATGCTCACCAGCTATGGTCTCTCATTCTCCTCAGGGCAGGCCTTTGGGACAGCCTGGCTGCAAATGGCATGTTGGTTGCATGCTAGTGGTCTGGCAGAGCTCATTCCTCCTCCAGGGAGGGATAACGTCCTTTCATTGACCTGTATAGAAATATTTGCGTCAGGACTTCCAAAACTAGGCAGCTTCAGCCTAGAGGTTCAGACCAGGAGGGAATTTAGCAGGCGTTTTCCAGCCTCTCACCTCTCTGAATCATCAAATCATAGAACAGTTTGGGTTGGAAGGGACCTTCAACGGTCATCTAGTCCAATTCCCTGCAATGAGCAGGGACATCTTCAACTAGATCAGGTTGCTCAGAGCCCCATCCTGCCTGGCCTTGAATGATTCCAGGGATGGGGCATCTACCACCTCTCTGGCCACCTGTGCCAGTATTTTACCACCTTCATTGTAAAAAATTTCTTCCTACTGCCTGGCCAGAATCTCCCATCATCTAGTGTAAAATCATTACCCCTTGTCCTATTGCAACAGGTCCTGCTAAAAAGTCTGTCCCGTAGAAAAAGCATGGCCACTCGAATCTCTGGAAGGGTACTTGCTCCTCTTCACACCCCTCTGGCATTCCAGGAGTAGAGAGCAGATCTGCGTGCCTCCTCTGGCCTCTTCCCTGCCTCTCCCCAGTGCCAGAACCCACATTTTCCCGGGCTCACACAAGTAATGCCCTGCTGGCTCTCTCCTCATGCTAGGGCACGTTCTGCCTACAAGCAATGGTAGTGCTGCTGAAAAGCCTCCTGGCAAGGAACTGCATGTATCAGCGCCTCCTTTAGTCATTTTGAAACAATCTGATTAGTAAGAGGGAGAAGAGGGAGGAAGACTGTACCCCAGGCACAGATTGCACATGGAAATACCAATGAGATGACACTGTTCTCTGAGAAGTTTTGGAACAAGTGGAGAAGCCATAAAACACCACAGTTTCCATCCACGCATCTGTATCCCACGGTCAAAAAAAGGCAGGGATCTTATTGGAAGTCACCTCTGATTCGTATCTGTCTGGCCTGGACCAGTTCTGATGCTGAGGAGAGACAGGCTGAACCTTGCCCACTAAAACAAAAGGAAAATGCATGAAGGAGGGCACAGCTGAGGCAGCTGCTGAGCCCAGGAGGGCTGCAGGCAGCCCTGCTCCAGCAACATGGTGACGAAGAGCTGCCTCTGCCCTCCTCCTTCTCTTCCTCCTGTCTGGAGCATGATCTGAGCAAACACTGTGTGCTGCTGGCTCCTGGGCTGCAGCTAGTGCTCCTGCTCTCCCAGGGAAAAACTGATCAAAAGATCCAATCATTCAGTCAGGTTCTTCTGTTTTGGGGTATTTGACAAAAGCAATTGTTGGCTGCACCCAGCAGTGTGGCTGATCCCTTATGCTATTCTGGGACAAGAGGGTTTTGCAGGTAGACATCTCATCTGATTAGATGCAAGAGTTATCCTGTGAGTCAGTGCTGGCTGGTTAGGAAACTCTTCTACAACTGAAGGGAAGCCAAAAAATTCTGTAAAGCCTAGTTTCCAGCCACATTTTCTGGGTTAGTAGCCAGAAATCCCCAGCACATCAGGGGAAAAAAAAAAAGGAAAATAAAACAGAAGATTTTTTTGTGGTTTTCCTTTGCATTGTTGTGCTCAGGGGAAGAAGGGAAGGTTTTGCTCTCTCTCTCTGACAGTTGTGTTGTGGGGGAGTCTCTGGAACACACACCCTTTTTAACTCAGATACTTAGAAAAAGAAAAAAGTCTCTGCTTAACACCCAGATAAAGAGGTGCTGGTACTAAGCCTTATTTTCAGGAAGAAAATCATGGCAAAATTCATGAGAGACACACACATGCAAAGGAGGCAGCATGAACGAGTCAGAAAAGCTGAATTATATCCCATTCTCTCCTGATGGCTTGGCAAGTTGCTTCCCCCCTCTCCTCTTCATCTTTTTTTTCCATCCTATCTCCACAGAGAATTAAAGGGAAAACATTTGGGCCAAGATGGCCATGAGCTATGTGTCTGATGTCCCCACAAAGTGACTGCAGCCAACATGTTGCCATAGTCCAGGCACTGGACTATTCAAGCCTCTGAGACAGAGGTCCAGAGGAGTGGAATGATGAACACAGGCTGCAGCTGCCAACTCCTCACCATCAGCGTCATGCAAAAGTGTCAAATGCACATCACAAACAGCTGTATTTCTTCCCTTGTAGGGAGGAAAACTCTGTGATGGACCTGGATGTACCCTGCATTTTGTTCTATTTAATCTAACTCTCCTGACAAGGGGACAAAACTCCAGTACTCTGATCCTCTCCCAGAAAAAAAGAAATAGGGTCTGAAGGATTTCAGGATCAGAAAAGCATCAGCATTTGCCAGCCAGACGCAGATTCCTGAGGTGACTTTCGCACTGTCACTGCAGGACTCGTAGCAACTCTGTAGCCATTTCAGTGGCAGGTCTCAGCCTGAAACACGTTGCTGCCAGCACTACCAATGCAAGCCTGGGCTGGGTTCACAGGCTAAGGAAAAAGGGGTTTTTCCACATTAAAGACTTTCTCTCTGTTGACAGTAATAAACTAGGGAAGAAAGGAGCCGATCCTGTTCCTGTGGCCAAGGTTACTCACATTTTGTAATGCTTGGGACACCTGCATGGAAGAAAATAAAAGACAGCATTCAAACACAAGAAAATCTTTCTGGGCCACACTATCTTCCCACCTGTACTGTCTCCAAGAGTGGACAAGAGCAGGTACCAGGGCAGAGCATAGGCATGGGGCAGGTGAGCAGCAATATCGACCAGAGCTCACCCAGGCTTGTGGCAGTATGCAATTTGGGGCCTCTGGGTTCAAAATCCAGGGCTGTGCCTTGCTGCAGGGGTCTGCTCCAGCCCCCTTGAATGCACCCTGATCTGCCCAGCCCACAGCTACTGGAGCAATCCCATTGGACACGTCTTCCAACCCACTTGCCCCCACCCATCGCTACCCATGCTCCTGTCACTTAGCACCAGAGATAAACAGGGCATATCCCCTTGGCCGGCTGCCTGCCCAAGGCATGCAGGATCAAGTCTTCTCCCAAAAAGCTCCTATAGCAGCCACCAAACAGCTCGACTTGGTTTATCAGGCAGTGAGGCTGTTCGTGTAGCAGAAGCACTCTTGCTTGATCCACGTCATCCTGCTAGGAAAATTGGCACAGGTCTGCCTGCCCTTTGGCGCAGATCTCTTCACAATCCCCTTGCCTTGGCCTCTGTCTCCCCCCACATTACAAAACCACTCAATCTTCAGGACAGTTTTGGCTCATTACTAAACATACGGCAGGTTTCTCGCCTGGGTTTGTCCAGCCACTTCTCCCCAGGGCGAGAGCTCCCTGCCCCTGGCTCCAGCTAGCTCCACAACTTTTTGCATCCAGTGTCAGTTTTCCTTTTGCTCTGGCAGATAATCTCAGCCATCGCAACCTGTATTCAGTTTCTCATGAACCCTTTCTCCAGCCCCTCTGATTTTCCAGCATCCCCTTCCAGCTGTCTGTGAGCTGAGAGAAAATCAGCTCCTCCCCACTGCACCCCACCCCACAAGATGCCTCTTTTTCAGCTGCTGTCTAATGCTTCCAGCCCACCCCACTGGGGACTGCAGATTCCCAGTCACTTTAATCGAGGAGAGTACAGGTCTTTGGCAGAAGAGGATGCCCTGTCCTCCTCCCCATCCCCATCCCCAGCCAGGCTCCTACTCTGTGCCCCTGTGCACTTGGGTTGCAGCAGCAGGCTAGATCCAGGACCCAGCCCTGCCCCTAAACCCAGCCTGGCAGTATCACAGGGCTGATTAAAGCAACAGCAGAGTCAGGAACCTTAAACGTGGACAAATCATTTGCAGCAGACTAAAGCGAGATGAGAAGCCAGCCCTGCACAGCAGTGAGTGCCTCCATCAGGGAAGCCAGGAGCGGGTCTCCCCGCAGCAGGGGAGCTGGATGCAGCCTGGCCGAGGGGGCTGTGCTGGAAACCCCAGATGAGCAGGCAGGCTCAGCAGGAGTAAGATGAACAGCTGAGTGTGGTTTCTGCCACACCCTTCCTGCACCCTTCCTGCACCCTTCCTGCACCCTTCCTGCACCCCTGCAGGGAACAGTCCCAGCAGCCCTCACCCAGGGCCCATAGGACAGCATCCCCCAGCCCAGAGCGTGGTGGGATGAGCCCTGACGGCTCCCAGTGCCACCCGTCCAGAGAACCCCACAGCCCGTACAACCATGAGTTGAGCTCTGCCAAGAAGAGTGGATGCCAAACCTGAATTACCAGCCCAGAGAGTGGCTGTGGATCCCAGGAGCTCCTGTGATTTGCGGCAGGTTTTTCAGGTCCCCGCCTGTCACACACACACGCAGATACTTAAGCAGTCACCCAAGGACCTGCAGGGTTCTTGTTTTACACACCTCTGGTCCCTGCCAGCTCCAGGTAAGCACAGGCTTTGAGCTGGGGGTGCTGGGGTGGATTTGCAGTTGGGGATGGGTGGGGGGATGGAGGGAGGAGCCGACCTGCATTTGCTGATGCTGGGGAGGTTGGAGCAGCACCCAGCAGGGCTGTGGTGGGAAAGCTTCGTGGCTGGGGCAGAGAGAGGGGCACACAGGCTGACAGAGACCCCAGGGACCTGCCTCTGCTTCAGCAGCTGCTGTGCTCTTGTTTGCTTTGTTCCCATTTTGATATTATCTTCTAAAATGCTTAACGGGTAGTTTACAGGATGCATGACAGGTGTTTTTTCCTTGTTTATGATAGGGTCCATTTTATTTTTAAAGCCTCCATCCCACCTTATCCTGTGTGCGACGCTGACTGATGTTATCCACAGCCACCCCACAGCAGGAGGCCAAACAAAGCTCAGGACAGGACACGGCTCTGCAGCAGAGCAAGGGAGGGCAGGAGGGTTCATTTGCATTGAGAACTGCTATTTTGATCCCTGCAGTGGCAGGAAATAGATGCAAGCTAAAACCAGATGCGGATGCTTCCAATCGCATCCCACCCCTGACAGTGGGCAGAGCACTGGGGAAGGGGTCAGGAATCCAAGCAGTGGAGATAGGACCCCATCAGCTGGGCAGGAGCCACTGCTCAAAGAGCTTGCCAGGGGCTTCGAGTGCAGTAAATTGTTTGGAAGCTGCACAGCCAGCCAGCCAGCTATTGTGTCTGCCATTCAAAAAAAACAAAGCTGAGCAAACAGAGATCGTGTCTTTTCTGGAAAAGTGGCTGCTTTCTGCCTGGATGGTAACTGCTGACTGCACTAGCAGTGCTGGGCAGGCACGCTGGGTGACAGAGGGATGTCCTCTCCCGTCTCAGGCCGGAGCTGGGAGTCCTGTTAGAGACCCCTGTCTCTGGGGAGCTGGGTGCAATGATGGGACATAGGCAATACAATTGCAGAGGGCGGTCTCTCTCCACCCCACAGCTCCTACCTCACATCTAGGTCAGGTCACTCAGAGCCTTGTCCAGCTGATTTTCAGAGATCAGCAAGGACGCAGGTGGCCGCACATCTCTGGTTTCTCTCCCAGTGTTGGATTCCAGCCCACCATGAAGACTTTTTTTTTTTTTTCCGATATCTAATAAGACTTTACCATCAACCACTGGCTTTTGTCTGTTCACTCCAAAATGTCCCTGGAGGTGCATTTAAATGTCCCATCAGCCACACTAGAGCTGCTCACAGCCCCTCGCAAGCTTCAGCCGGTGGCTCCTCTCACATTGCTCCACCTAAAACCAAGACAGTTAGTCATAGTCAAGTGTGAATTTCCCAGGCCTCTTTAGCTTGACATGTAGGACAGAGCAGGTGTCACTGGTGCTGTGGTTTCACTGTGACAGTGCATCTGGCATTGTCATTTCTGCCTGGGTGAGTAACCCCCTGCCACCACACTCTCATCCCTGTGCTGCCCAGGGGACACAGCGGTGGGCACAGGTATGGGTCACAGAGATGAATGGCAAACACAGCCCCCCAGCTTTTCTGAAAGCCAAACACATACTTTACATCCTGTGTACTGAAAAATACTTTTTTTTTTTTTTTCCTTGAATGCCTGCAAAAATTTAGGCAGAAAAAAGCAGATAGCAGTGGTGCTTTTCAGCAGCTGAGCAAAACAGTTGTAGTTCTACATATTTCTGCCAGGCTTAAATAAATGTAAGCAAGAAAATCACCTCTGCAGTACAGGGGAGAGGTCCTGTGCAGCCTGAAAGCTGGGCTCCAAGGCTGGGTTTAAATGGGGCTCCATTTAAGCGGCAAGTGGGTAAGTTGTAGTCCAGTGGCCAGCTGGGACATTTTAGGGACTCCTAGTGACCTCAAGACCTGTCATATACCCCTGATTTTTAGCACCCAAGACATGCCAACACTGCACAGGGCCATGTGGCTCCTGAAAACCTCCAAGGCCCAGT
Organism: Columba livia; assembly: GCF_036013475.1. Taxonomy (NCBI): domain Eukaryota; kingdom Metazoa; phylum Chordata; class Aves; order Columbiformes; family Columbidae; genus Columba; species Columba livia. The sequence continues at coordinate 47,854,575 of NC_088605.1, forward strand.
GGAGTGATATGTGGAGACCTGCAGAGCCCTCTAGGACCCCCAGGGTTGTGACCTTCTTCTGAAAGCCATCTCACAGCCTTGAGAAGCAGGAACTGTTCCCCTTCCGGAACAAAGGTAGAGGGGAGACAAAACCATCAGGCATCACATCCTGCGTGCTGGGGCACCCTGAGCTGCCAGCAGGTAGAAGATACTGTGTCCTACGGGGAAACGCCTCAGGAACCTGGAGATTATCAGAAATAGAAACAGCTGTGAAGATGAAACATGAAAGTTGAAGCACGTGTTCCCTATGCAAATCAATGCACACGCGTTAATGTACATTAATGCAGCAGGCTGCAAATAATTATTTAGAAACCACCAGGACATGTTGCTGCTGGTGGCCCAGGCTAGATGTATGATCCAGAGGTGATGAGAGCCCTGTGGTGACTGGGCTTTCTAGGAGAAGGATGGGTAGCTCAATGCAGTGCTGAGGAGAGGAAGGACTTGTGGCCTGAGCCTGGCCTCGCCTCCTCTTCACTTTGACCTCATGGAAACTTGGCAGTCACAGTGCTGGAGAGCAGCACCTCAAGTCCAGGACATCTTCTCCCCCTGCACCATTTCCAAAGGTTTCCAAACGCCCAAGGTAGCCCCAAAGTGGCCGGGTGAGCAACATTCATCTGGCCCCCACCTGCTTACATGCACAACGGACTGAACTTTGTCTGCCCCTTCCTATCTGGCCACCTCTGAGCTGAGCTGATGCCAGGAAAGCCCAGGCAGCTGTTGCCACACCACTTTGCAGACAAGGCCAGCTCAGCTTGCAGCACCTGGAGTTAAAGATGATCAGTCCCCAGCCCATTCAGGGTGGTGGATGATGCTGTCTATCAGCACACTCCATGACACTCAGAGGTGCCTTACACAACCACTGTGTTACAATCAGTATTTACCAAGTGACTCAAGCAGAGTGGGCTGTTTCACAACCAGCCCTGGTCTATTTATAAGCCCCTACTCAAATGACAAAGGATCCTTTTCCTTAGTCAAAGCAACCTCCTGCAGACAAGGCTCAGTGGGGACTTTCCTTTTTGAGGTAAAGCTCAAAGAAGAGGATCTCTCCAGCCTCTCATGAACAGGAGAGCTGGCTCTCTGCAAGCTGCAAGGCAGTTTTGGAGCGGAGCCCCCTCCCAGCAGTTCCATCAGCAAGTGAGAGCCCTGGGGCATTCAGTACACCCCAGAGTACCAAGTGGGTTAAGGTGAGTTCTCCATCAGCCAGGAAAGCAGCTGGGTTTAAAGCTACACAGTAGGGGTGCAGTCTGGGTTACAGCCCAGAGCCAAAGGGAAAGAGAAGCTGGACTGCGAGATGCAGGCACTGCAGGCCTGCAGCTGAGGAGGGGAGCTGTGGCCCTGAGGAGTCCCATGGCTGGCCAAGGACTCCTGGCAGCGCTGGAGAGCCAGCAAAACCAAATGGCCTGTCTGACAGAGATGGGACAGGCAACTTGGACAGCAGGAGAGTTGATCAAGAAAGGCCACATTTTTGCATCCAGCTCCTCCCCTGCCACCACCCCACAGCTTGGTTTCGGAAACAACAAGATGATTCAGTGTCAAGGGACTTCTGCATGCTCTGTGGGGGCAACGCCTTGTGTTTTAGTTGGGCGAATTGGCAGGCTTGACCTTCTCCCACAAAGGAGCAAACTTGTAGCCCTGCAGAAGAGAGATATGGGACTTACCCAGGATGTACTTACTTGTTTTGCTTGTGCTTTTTTGCCAAGTCTGCCAGAGATTTGTGCAAAGCACAAGTGGAACAAGTCTCACTCTGGAGGAGAATGTGGGCTCCTTGTTTCTGCCATTGCTGGGAGCATCTAGCACCGATCACAGCCAAAGGCAGTGAGGGCTTGGGCAATGGACATGCACAGGGTACGGTCCTGACCCTTCACTTACAAAGCAAAAAACAAACCATTCGGCCATACTCAAGAACAACATTACTAACTGTTTATGCCCATGGCTGATAATGTGAAATACTAGTCAAAACAAAGCAACTCACCTGCTTATCACCAGGTTTGTGTGAGGTCTGGCCATGCTGCTAGAAGGAGGACCACCAGGACATTGATCAGGAGGAAAAATGGGGTGATTGCTGGGTTCAAGCCCATGCTGCCAAAGGATCCTGCATCCTCTGGTTTGTGATTCCCAGCACAAACTTGCCTGGTGGCTGGAGAGAAGAAAAAACATAAACATACTAGGCTAGATGTCAGATACTGTCCCCTCACCCAGAGGATAAATAAGGCTTTATAACTAATGTCTTTAAATTATCCCCCCCAACATGCCTGTTGCTGTGACATCACTCCAAAGTGACGCCCAGGCCTAAATATGGCTGTAAACAGGAATTGTCCCCACAGGAGTCACGCTGACTATAAATACACCAACGGGGGAACACTAAGCAGAGCACAGGCTGCTATTTCCTGCCAGCTAAGGATGGTGAGGCAGCCCAGCTGGGTTCTGTTGGCGTGCAGTCATCACAGTGGGGAAACCGAGGCAGGAGCTGCCGGGGGGCTTGGGCTCCCAGCTGAGCTCCCTGGTGTGCCTTGGGGAAGAGAGTTGCATCCTGCCACAGCCAGAGGCCACTGGGGAAGGGGGAGCTGATGGGGATGGGGATGGCAAATCTGAGGCTCAGCAAGTGTGGCCTCACTCCCAGCTCAGGCAATGATGCCAGCCCTTCTCTGCAGCACCTGGCCCCATAGCCCTGCCCCACGAGGAGATGACCACTGAGAAGCCAGTGACTCCCACTGAGGAGCAGCTGGAGATCCTGGAGTACAACTTCTGCAAGGTGAACAAGCATCCTGACCCCACCACGCTGTGCCTCATCGCAGCTGAGACCGGGCTCTCAGAGGAGCAGACCCTGGTGAGTGTGCACCCCTCACCCCTGCCTTGGTACCAGCCCTGCTCCCCTGCATGCCTCTGTGCCCCACACACTCCCCCTGCATCTCCTGCCTGTCCCATCCCTGGCTCTCCCCTGCACCCTTCTGCTCCCCACTTCCTTCCTACTGCACGCCCTACACCCCCCTATGCCCCATATGCTCCCTACTTGCACTCTTTGAACACCACATACTCATTACAGCACCTCACACTGCACCCACAAGTCTTCCCTGTAACCCCCGGTGCATCCCCAACCCCACACTGCACCCACAGAGCTCTACTGCACCACCACACCTCCCTGCACCCCATTTATCCCCAAAGCCCCTTCCCCTGCAATCGCTGCCCCTTTGTCGCACAGCCATGGCTTCCCACACAGCAGCCCTGTGCCCCGCTGGGATCTTTGCAACCCCCTGCCCAGGAGCCCCAGCCCAGGCTTGGAGACCAGGCTAGTGCTTCTTGCAGCTAGAACAAGGACATGTCCTGGGGGTCACTGCCTGGCTGTAGAGCCCTGAATATGCAGTTGTGGGTGCTGTCCTTTCCTTCCAACCCACATCTGATAGCCTTGGGTGCCAAATCCACTGCTGGCTTTACAGTCTGAGAAAACTACAATAATTTAAAACACACAGGATAGATTCAGCTCCTGCAGGATGTGCTGTGGGACATACTCAGGCTGTGCACACTCCTCCCCACTGCAATTAGCTAGTTCAGCATCCCCAAGCACAGATGTTAAGCAAGTCTGTCAGCCTCTCCAGGAGATACAGACACCTCCAAATGTCCCTCCACAGGGAAAGGCTGCTACTGTCTGGGACCTCCACTGAGCCCTATGCTCCATTTGGCTGCCTGTAGGCTACTCCAGGCTTCAAAACAAATTCCTTCAGGTAGTAGTGCAGCCATTTTTTTATGCAGGTGTTTTATAAGCTACTAGACCCACAGCAGCACTGATGGGTATAGAAAAGAAATCCAACCCACCGAAACATTAGCAGGATTTTGCAGAGAGCTGCCAAGCCTGTCTCTCCCTGGGCACAGACAAAGGGATATGAGAATGGAGCAGGCAATGCCAGCATTTAGCCTGTCCCAGGGAAGGCTGCTGGTGCAACATCCATTGCACCAATAGTCCTTGGCTGGAGCGGAAAAGGAGACCCCTCTTCTACTGTGCTTTCGTGACAGGCAGGTACCACTGCTTGTTTGAGGCAGCAAGGAGGCAGTACCCCTGAAATACCTTTTCCTCCTTAGAAACAGCACTGCTCCATTTTTATTTTCCTGAAGCAAGTTGTAAACACAGGCCGTATATGCCCAGGACAGCTCTGGAAATGTCTTAAAACCTTTCCTGATAGCCATCTTTTTCCAGAAATACAGGATGTTCCTAGAGATCTGGAGATGAAGGTCATGAGACTGGGATGGTGAGCTGCAAAGTGACTGCATTGCGTATGACAGAGAGAATCACCTCTCCTGACATCTGGAGTGCTTTATGAGCTAGATATAACAGTCATTTTAATAAACAATTTAGTTAAAATGAGATGCAAAAAGGTACTGAGTCAACAGGAGACGGTGGTTTAGGACAGGAAGCAAAATTTTGGGGAGGAGGCAAGGCAGGCAATCATCTGACTGGATATGGTCCAAGACAGTGCTAGAGCGAGAGCCACTCGCAGAGAGCACCGTGCTTCTATCATTACGAACCACAATAGCTTCAAAAATAGCCATGAACAAATATAGCAACAAAATGAGCAGCAACAAAGCAAATCACAGGCACGTTCCCAAATAAAAGGCTGAGCTGTGCTTCCAGCACACAGGAGTTATATCTCGCTTCTGACGGAGGTGGTGTGGCTTTGTCCAGCTGCATTTTACCTAACACTTGAAACTGCAATTGTGTGGAAGTGGCATCAGCAGTTTTGGGAGCTGGCTTAGAGGTGCTAAGTCACTACAGAATAACATAGCCGTGCATATTGCTTGAAGATAATTTTTAAACCATTTTTAAATATCTATTTGTCCTTGAATTTGTTGAGAGTCACTGTGTTGTCCCTCTCATGCTTTCTGAAGCAGGTCAGCTTTTGATTCCTGTCATTTTTGGCCCTGCAGTGATTGTTTCACTGCTCCAGCCATTTAAAAAGGCACCATCCAGCAGCTCCTTAACCAACCTTTGACTCTGCAAGAAAAACCTGGACTCACAGCAATACAATGAGGACACACCCATGCTCTCAAGGTCTGAAGTAAGCAAAAGAAATGAATTTGAGAGAGGTGCAGACATAGGTAACAAGGCCACTTGGTCAGGAGCAGCTGTCCTGCTGCCTGCACTGCCATTAATTTCTCTCACCTTGTCCCATGTGCTGACCACATCTGCACCTTTAGCAAGGTTATTTGGAGGATTCACTCAGTGAAGTGCACTTAATCTCTGTTTTGTTTTGCTTTGGTTTGTTTTATTCTCCAGAAATGGTTCAAGCAGCGCCTGGCAGAGTGGAGGAAGTCTGAAGGGCTGCCCTCAGAAAGCGGGTCTGTCAGGGACTAGTGGATGCTGCTCTGATCCCCATGCCTGCTGGAAACGATGGTGAAACTCTTCAGAGTGGGTTTCTTTGGGGTTCTTCTGTTGCAATAGGTTTTGAGATACAAAGTAATACCCTGCTATTTAACATAAGTTTTATTTAAAGTGTACATAAGCAGGAAAAAATATTATTATATATGTGTGTGTATACAGATTCTGAGGGCTGCATAACCTGCCTAGTGATTCCCATCCATATACAGGGGTTGCACAGCGCAGGGCAATCTCATGCCCTTGTCCCAGGCTTGCATAAAAGCTGCCATGAAAGGTTCAAATGTAGACTGGAGAAAAAATATTTCTTTTCCTACTGATCCCCAGAGGCAAAGTATGTGTGCTAGCTTTAATATACAAGTCAGCCAGAGAGAAGGTACCTGGAAAACCAGATGGGTTGTTCAGGTGATCCTGGTTAGCTCAAGATGCTTGAGTCAGCTCTGGACGTTGGCAAAACAACTGCCTACACCATAAGCAGACCAAGCCAAGTCCCCCTTGAATGCATTTCTCACATTTCTGTTAAAGGCCACCTAAGGGAAAGAACTGGTCTTTACTGGTCTTTATTTTTTTTTTCTCCCAATGTGTTAATAAAAAACAAAGTTTTTGATGGGAAGAGCTGTGTTATGTCCCTGCTTGTGCTCCCTGCCCCAGTGGCAGGAGGCAGACTCCTCTGGGAGGGCAATATTTCTCAAAGGCAGCTTCACTGGGCACCTTGGGTTTTCCCTCTTGCCACAGGGACCACCCACAGACACAACTAACCTCCTCTTCTAGGGCACCCACAGGTCCGTCCGTGGCAGCCCACACAGCCCCATGCACAGCCCAAGCCCTGAGGTGGCAGAGGCTGGTGATGCTCGGGTTGCCCACAGAGGTGGGGAGCAGATCCCAGCCTCCTTCTGGCCATTTTCAAGCCTGAAGGATGCAGTTGTGCTGGGGTGCTTGCACAAAGCCCAGACTCTCATCCATCCTGGTAAAGGACAACGCACGGGCTAAAAAATAACCAGCCCTGTTGCCAAGTGACCTTACCTCATTCAAAAGGGTTCATAAACCCTCTGCTCAGTGGATTATTGAATCAATTAGTGGATCCTCTGATTAATCCTCTTCTGGTTTGTGGTCACCTGCATCTACTCCTTTGGAAGGACAATCAGCTTAACACAGGGAAACTTAAGATACACTGGCACTGAAACTACCACACGCTTTCATTTATGGCTTTTGTCCCTTGCTAGAGACCATCTCTCTTGCCTCAGTATCTCCAGCCCATCACCAGTGGTTAGATTGCCAGCGCAAAGTCCACCAGACCCACAGGAAACAGATAAAAGCAATCTTTCTGTGCCACATCCCACACAGGCTGTGTCGTTTCCCTGCAATGCCGCTGCCAAACTGACTTGCCCTCAGACCCAGCTGGAGCTCAGAGTTTGTTCTGCGGAGTCTGGCACCTAGATCTGTTCTCTTCTTAGTTTTTGCCACATGCCTTCTCCCTTACACTGAGGGGAACTCTGCTTTTTTGAGTTTGCCTACAAAAATCTCAATGCAGAGCTCCATTATTTTGTCGAGGGTCACACAAGTGAATAACTGAACCGCACAGATTTAACCCATCTGTAAAACTTGTATGACAGATGCATACAAAACAAAGGTCTGGAACTGCCCGTTCTCCTGGCATTTGAGAAAATGGGCCCCAAATCCAAGTCAACTCAACTCACATGCCACCCCATCATTTCCAAGATCAGTACCAAAGCTTTGTACCTTACCAAATCCAGCCCTGGATCTGGAATTTTGCAGTCTTTTGTGTTTCTACTTCTGTCACAAGCACAAAACTTTGAGTGTCACTAAGATCTCTAAACTTTAGCAAAAATTTTGAAACCCAAGCTAGGAGTTGTGTTGCATCAACCTACTACACATCGTTGGCTTTGGTTTGCCACGCTTCTTTATGTGAAAGAACAGTTCCTGTGCTGTCTTCTCCTAGCAGTTGTTTCACTACTTCTTTATTGAAAAAAAAAAAAATAGTGATAAGATAAACTCCAGACATAACCCATCCTAGGGACAGAGTCTTCCCACATTAGGTCAGATTCTGCTCACTTCCCCTGGGGACTATTTTGTTCTCAAGGAATGCCCATGTTCCTGTTGGGTGCTGCCTCTGTGCCATGTTCAACTAGGTTTTCCAGCCACAGCACAGCCTGAAGAGGGTGATGATGTTCCAAGGGGTGATGACAGCAGCCAGCATGAGCAACAGTCTGTGTTTCTGTGGGAGCTCAGCGCTTAATTGGTTGAGCCAGCTCTTTGATCCGAGGAGAACAAATTGCCCTCTTAGCAGTCTCCTTCACAGTGAAGGCATCTGGGTTGAACTGAGCGAAGCTCATAGGAGGCCTGGAGGAGAAAGGACAGAGCTGGTCAGTTCTGATGGGAGCAGGGGAAGCTCTTAAAGCCACCTGCCAGCTGACACACCTCTACCTGGGCCCTGCCTTTCCCTGTCAAGGGAGGACAAAAGCAGTCATGCCTTCGCTGCCATCACCATGACAGCAGTGAGGATCTGCCCCATCCCTCACTGAAGCTGTCACAGCCACTACAGCCAGGGCATTCCCTCACCCTCTGTGAAACATTTCCTGCAGCCCAGGCTGAGGCCAGCTGCATCATGCTGGTCAACATGAATGTGCTGCACTGTGCTACGTGTCAGCTGGTTACTTTTTATAACTGCAATTAATAATTAAGTAATAAATAAGTAATTCCTACTGGAATTAGAAAGTTCCTATTTCTTCTCTTTTTATTCTCCTTCCACATCAAAAATGCTTTTTAAACCACAGTTCATGTAGCATTATCACATCCAGCCATACAAAACCTATGCATTATGGAAGAGCAGTGGCTACATCACAATGGCCAAACCCAGATCAACAAGGTGCCACAGCCTGCACAAAATGGGCTGATAGTTGACCATTCCCCCACAGCAGGGAAGCAGCACCTACCTTTTACAAGGCTGAGCCAGTTCCACAAGCCTTGGTGTGGCCACTGCTTGCTTTGCAGCCTGTGTCACTGGCCACTCAGCACCCCGCATGGGCACAAAGTCAGGATGCAATCTTTTTGCCATAGCCAGCTCAAGGGTCCGAGGGCTTGCAGTTGCCTCCTGAGCAAACTTGGAAACCTGTGGAAGAGTGGGGAGAAAGGTCCTTACAGATGCTCCTGGCATTCAAGGGTGACCAGCCTACAGTTCAGTGTACCCAGGTTCACTGCTGCTGACTATGCACAGACGGGACATGATCCTGTCCACAGTTATGTTTGGCAACAAACAAGCTGTGGAAGAAGAAAACCCCTGCCTGGCCAGTCCCACGACCTGCCCTCTGGTCTCCTCTTACTCTTAGCCCTTTGTCCAACCCATCCTCCAGCCCTAGAAAGCCCTATTAGACACTTGCCCATCTCTCCCCATCCCCACAACAGCAGGCTAAGCACAGGCCTGCCCACCTGCTGGGAACCAGTTCATGCTCTGGGTGGAGGATGAATCCTGCTCTCCAGCCCAGGAAGCAGCTATATCAGCCTCATGGACAGCAGCACAACCAGGGCTGCCATGAAGAGAGTCACCAGTGACTGGGCACCCAGTTCCCTCCTTTCTGCCCAGCGTCCCTGCCATGCACAGTCCCGGGTGATGCTGCCTCACCGGACGGATGACAGCTTCAGGACAGATGTTCTCATAGAAGCTGGATGCCTTCACGACCCGGGGCCCTGCGAGACACTGTAACCGCGAGGACGATCTGGCCAGGACGTTTGTAACCTGTGTTGGCACCTGCATGGGTTCAGAATGGGGGAGGGACGTGCAGACACAGAGCTTCCCCACGGCAGCCCATGGGGATGCACTCCCTCTCCAAAGGGACAAGCACCCAGCACCCTTCCTCTACAGACATGGTCACAAGAAGGAGCACTCTTACTTTCCCAGCACTCATTATTTTTCTTTCATCCAAACTACAAGGTAATCTTGATGCTATTGGGATTTGTATGTCTTCACCAGTATTGCTTTTTTCCCCCACTGTCACCCACTCATAGCCAGGAGAAGCATGCCTGTAATGAGAGCCTGTGTAGCCAGGTAAAAGTGCAGAGAAATTTCTTCCAGAGTAGAGAAATGTTTTTCATATTTATCTTCCAGACTGCATCAAATAATCTCCTTGCTAAGGAGAGATGCTCAGATTTCAGGGTAAAAGTGCTGGTGCAGTTAACTGCATTGCTACAACAAATGTGATTACTGCTCCAGCACACAAGACTTCTTCCTCTGTTTTTCACAGGGTTACTGATGCCAAGGCCCACTCCAGCACAGCCTCCCCTATTTCCCAGCCCAGTGACAGAAGCCAGAAAATTTAGCCTTTGTCATGGAAATGAGTGTAATCTGAGATTGCCCCAAGCCCTTTCACCCCTGCCAAAGCAATGACCCACGTAAAAGGAGCAAGTTTTGAAAAACATCTCTAAATTAGGCTTCTGGCAAAACTCAAAGCATACATAGCATTCGCAGGCTCACCCCCCCTATATACACAGATACGAGCACAGCTGCCCAACTATAAACGGGACTAGGAGCTAAACAGGCCATTCCCACCAGGCTTCTCCACTTTCCCAGGCTGCTTTATCAGGGGATGCAGCCTCAAGGCCTCCCTTGGCTCTCCTGCTATTCTAGACTGCTCCAGCCTGGCTGTTTTCTGTCTCTCAGCAAGGAGATTTTCAAAGACAGCACCTCACTCCAAAGAGGCAGTTTCTCGCAGTAGCTCAGTCTCGAGCAGAAGAAGATAGCTCTCCCTCCCACAGCACACACGGGCATATCCAGGGGCAGGACACAGGACAGTTTGCTGCATCCAAGTCTCATTCAAGCACCTCCTCACCTCTCTGGCCGGCTGGAACTCTGGGTGCAGCATCTTTGGCTGGGCAAGCTTCTGGATCCATGGGGTGGCCTTATAGTTCATTGCAGCTGGTGACACAGGCCACCCAGAGGACTGGCGAAGTCTGGAAGCAGAGAGTCATGGCACCACCACTCACAGATATTCCCCCACACTGGTTAAACCAAACTGCAGCTGGGCTGTTTAGGCCTCATGTGCTGCAGCAGAAGGTAGCTATGTCTTATGGTCACTTCCAGTGTAGAACTCATCCCATGAGAGAGTCCAGAGGTCCTGATCCCCTGGCTCTGCATTTTGCCTTCTGTTATACCCATCCTCTGTTCCCATATTTATTACTTTGAAGCTACACTGATGCTACAAGACCCAAGGGCCTCCTCATAGCACTCTACAGGTTTTCTGGCCTCTCACCTTTGCTGCAGGTAAGCAGGATGGCATTTTTTAGGTTCAGCCAGCTTCAACAGCCGGTCAGAAGGTAAGCCAAAATTCACTAGCAGAGGACGCTCCCAGATGGTTGATTCCCGTCCACAGCTATACAAGAAGAGAGGTCTTGAGGAACAACACAGAAGAGTTAGTAAAAGGCAACTGGCAGATGGTATCCTAAGACTGGTTAAACATCTGTGCCTGCTATATGTACGAAAGCTGGCAACAGTGCACATGGAAAGGCCATGAACAAATAGGCATTTACACTTGAGATTTCCTGACTTCAAAGGTAAATGCTGTTTGCATAGGCAGAATCCTCTTTTAAGCACCCTCAGTGCATTGCTTTCAAAGTCTAGGCCTTTCATTGGACCATGTCAAGAAGCCAATCTACAACACAAACCTGGCAGCATCTCTGTTGTTCAGCTCTGCCAATTTAGAAACCCCTTTGTTGCCATGGCTTAACAGCACCTTATGCTCTTGCAACTCCTTTCATCTTGGGATCTCCCCAGGCTTGCCTAGTGCATGCTTATCCAGCTTTCCATGAGCCAAAGCTGTTGGCAGATGCCTGTCATCACTAGAGAGGTGAGCAGAAAGCAGGAAAGACTGTCAGACAGACACTGTCAATCAGATACAGAAGCTCTCAGGAGGATGAGAGCCCCTGAGTTGTTGACAGTGGCAGAGGAGGGAAAACTACAGACACCAGCATCTTGACAACCCTCAAGGTAGAGGAAAGCCAGGAGTGCAATGCAGTTTTATCTCCATTCTCATGGCTGGGACTTCTTACAGGCTAGCAACCACCATCCTGTCTCCAGAAGAGCTACAGATGAGTTGCATCAAGTAAAGCGGCATCACCCATCTCCACTGAAGCTTATATTTTTTACACCATTTTTCACTCCTATTCCCAAACATGGACTGCTTTGACTGGTTGTTCACCATGCAGGAACAGCAGAGGTTTAACTGAAGGCAAGAGACCTGGATTCCCTCCAGCCAGCAGGATGCTGTGAGATTTCTCTGTTCGTAGCACTTCCTAACTTTTATCCTCAAGATTTAAGCCAGGCCCCAAGAGGATGTGGGGGATCAATAATTGTGTCCAGGTTCCTGGCTGGACTGCATCAGCCCCAGTACAGACTGGGAACACACTAGGGACACACAGTCCATCTGTATGCACAGGTGCGACACATACATGTTTCTATCAAGGCATTCACACATGCACATGATGACTCTGCTTGCAAGTTGAAGCAGAGCTGTTGGCTGGATTTTTGTTGCTGTTGTTACAGCAGAGGAACATGTTCTCATGTGCCAATGGCATGAAGCTCCCTGTGAGGGAGCCGTGGCAGGAGAGGACATGGCTTCTCCCCTTCCCCTGGAGCCAGCACATCCCCCTAATTAGAGAGCACCATCTGAGCTGCATCCTTCCCCAGGATGTGCTACCACGTCACTGACCTGCACTGGTTCCTGCTAAAATCTTTCTTGGGCTTGGCCAGTGCCACTATCCTTGGGGATGGTTGAGCTGTCGCAGCACCCCGTGAGGGGGTCCAGATTGTCTCTTGGTTTCCCCACACAAGCCTGGCAAGAACAGCAAGGGGGTGAAATTTTAGAAACATGCGCAAGTGTCAAATGTACTTGTTGAGGCCATCATTCCCTACCTGGGATGGGACACACAAATAGTCCCTATGGCTCCCCACAGCAGTAAAGTGCTGTTGCCACCCCCTGACCTTCTCTGGCACTGAATTTCCTAACACTCTTGAGGTGGTTGTTGTCAACTCAAAAAGAAAAGAGCCTTCAAGTGATGCATCTGCTTTTGCAGCTTCCAGTGGATGTGCAGAAAGGGTCATTTCATTACATCTCTGAAACCCCTAGGGGAATTTCATGATTGCATTTTTCTTACCTCACCATTACCACCTAACTATACCACAGATATGACAGTAAAAATAAAAATAATGTTATGGTCAGGGTGTGCCATGGAAAGTGGGTGAGGTTTTGCAGCACATTAGTGGTTATTCTCCTGTGCCCAGGGCAAATTTGGAGTTGCTCATCCCCCACTGAGAGAGAGGCCATGGTGGGAAAGGGTACCAGGGTAGTCAGGACAGGGAAATGGGATTGCAGAGCCTTTTTCAAGCACAGTGACACCCATCCAGACAGTGGAAAAGAGATGTTATCAAGAGACCGTTGCCCTGGCTTGTCAAGCCATAGCTTGACCCCATAATGCAGACAGCAACTCTGTTCCTAAAGCTGGATGGTATCCTCCAGGATACAGCAGCCTGTGGCTCTGAGGTCCCTTGTATCACATCACCATCCTACCCTGCAGCACCTCAGTGGGGCAGCTCAGATGGGGCAGCAAAAGCAAGACTCGAGTCAAGCCCAGTTTTTTGATTGAAAACAAGAAAGAGCAAACTGAAGAGAGTCCCTCATACACTGAACATCTCAATCTGTCTTTTTGGAGCTGCTTCTGCTCTTGAGAGGAAAGCAGTAGCAAGACAAAGGCAAAGGGTCTGCAGTGGCCAAGGCCCCATCAGGCCCCAGCCCTCAGGCACGGCTGTCTGGGCACCTCCTTACCTGTGAGCATTTGCACAAGCTGCTGTCTTGGGTTCTGCGAGTTCTCGTATCCTGTCAAGATTGCAGAAAAGGACAAATGAGCCATTAAACATACAGTTAAACCAACAAAGCACAAAGAAGCTACTGCTGTACTCAAAGCCATATAACACACTCTGGAACCCCCATGCTTTTGCCTCCATCCCTTGGGAGAGTGCATTTAAGGGAGCTCTCTCTCCAAGTAACTTTACCTCCATTCAGTCTGCCTGTGGATTTTTGTGCAATCTCTTGGATTACAAAGACACAAATTTTCAGTTCTGCCCTCACTGGAAGGCTCCTTTGTGACACAGCAGGGTGAGAGGGAAGGTACTTTTCTGGTTAATAACACAACATGCAACTCCAGCAGGTAAGAGATAGATGATCTCCCAGCCTACAGGAGCCCAAGTGAACAGAAACACCTGTTATCAACACCCTTGCGGTTTACTAAAAGGCACCATGGAGACAACACTGTTCCTACATGCCTTTAGGAGCATAGATGAAGACATGTTTTTTATTTATAGTTTTATTTCAGTCTGTTTGGCACAGAGTTCTTAGATGCCATAAAGACACATGAATATACATGGTCTGTGCCCTAGTAGCAGCACTGAAAACATTTTTACTGAATATTCACCAGGTTAAAACTTTTCAGAAAGATCAGATATCACTGACTGCTTCTGCTGATCAAATGTCTCAGGCCTGAAATCCAAGTGCCTAGGAGGTGCTTGTGCTTTCTGAGCCTTTGTACAAAGAGCAAGATGAGACGACACCAGTGCCAGAAGTGCATTGCAAAACTCCTGGTGTCACAGACCAAGCCCATAACTACCCCCTGGGGCTGCAGATGCCTGGCCCCAGCCAGCTGGGGAACAACCACACGATGGGGGCACCTGTGGAAGTGTCCCACCATAGAAAAAGCACAGAAGGTGATAGCCTGGGGCATTACTCCCCTGCTTAGTATCACCCAGCAATAAGACAGCATAGCCCTAAAGAGAAGGGACACCAATAGGGAGGGATGTTTGCTGACAGAAAACAATCTGTGCTTTGGGGACACATCTGTGGTTTCTCTGATGGGGCTGATACTCTAGCAAGGCACTGAGCCCCAGCAAACACTTCCCAGAGAGCTCAGCACAACAGAGACCCTTGCAATGGCCAGCTGCTGTTAGAGCATCCCTGCCACATAATCACTGCAAGATGCCTGCTGCTTTATCTCCCTGTCACGCCTAACCACCGGTCACAACATTGCAAACATGGCTCCCACTGACATCCCACAGAGGGAACCAGCTGCCTGTGGGACTTTGGCTCCCTGCCACCCGTTCAAGACGGGACAAGCTCAGTAACGCAGCCATCATTTCAGGAGCCAAAAACCAGTTTTGGCTGTTCATTCCCAGGCAGCTCCCCAGAGGCTCATCCTTACAAAGGTGCAAGGGGGTGAAGGATAACCCCACAGAGGTCCCCTCAGCCTAGCTGCATGGCAGAGCTGGCACCACCTCTGTAGGCAGGCTCATCGCTTTTCCTCCATTGCTGGTACACTACACAGATACAGACAAATCCCTCACAAATTGCAAGTGGCCTCAGTGCCCCGCACCACTGGGTTGGACACTGCTGTGAAAAGCTTGCATTGCCAAGGGACAAGTCACACATATGTCCAAATCAGGTCCCTCAAGTCACTCAAAAATTGTTAAGTGTTATTTTTCTGCCAGTTACCAAAACAAAAACAAAAACAAACAAACAAACCCCACAAACATATTTTCTACTTTTTTATCATAGCAAAAGCTCTGGACAGACAGGCATCCCCACAGAGGACAAATCAGCAGCTCTGCAACTTGAAGGAGTTAAGCCAGCTCATTGACAAGGGGACAGCCCCAGGGGAGCCTTTGTCATTTGGTCCCCCTCACGCTTCCTATCAGGGAAAACAAGGCCTTGCTGCAGCCAGACACAGGAACACGTCCCCTGCGCTGCCTGAGCTCACAGAGACTCATTGCTTAAGGGGGATCAACTCCCCCTGAGATCAACTCCTTGTAAAGCAAAAGCTGACAGCTTCCCTTCTGAAGGGGCAGGACAGTCAGACATTGCTTGTCATGAGAATCAGGGGAAAGGACAAAAACAGGCATCCTTTCCTTTGTGTGTTTATCACAGTGTCACCTGCTGGGTGTAAATCCCCAAGCAAGCCCTCCCCAAGGGACATAGGGCACATCCTGGACACCCACCCAGGAGGGTTTCTCACCTGTCATATGAGTGTGCACACAAGTAACAAGAAACTGTAAAGACAAGAAAAGGTTAATTTAAAAGCTTGGCAACGCCTGCAGCCTGGGCTGCAAAACAATCAGAAAGCAGGTGTGGTTTGTGCAACTCCTTGGGATACAACTGCTTGGCAGGTATTTGTACTATTATTCGCAATGCACACGAAGTGCTGCTTTCCGGGGGTGCTGGCAGCCGCCAGGGATGCAGGACGGAGCACCCCCGGCACCGAGTCCCCTCACCAGCATCTTCCTCCTGCGACGACCTGCGAGCTCTGACATCCTGAGAGTCTCAGGGGAGAAGCGGCTGTACGGAACTTGGACTCTGCCGCAGTACAGAACAACCCGCCGCGTTTTAAAGCGGGGGACGGGAAAACCAAACGTGCGGGGACACATGCGCAGGCCCCGTCCCTCCCTCCTCAGGCCTCCCCCGCCCCGTGCCCACGCACCGCCCCGCGGCCCAGACGCCGCCATGAGGTGCGCTCCCGTCGCCATGGCAACGGCGGCGCCCGCGGCCTCCCCGCTCCGCAGCGACGCGACGCAAACGGAACCGCTGCCGAGGCCTCCGCTCCACCGGAGAGCGAGAACCCGGCTGCCAGCGGCAGGCCCAGCCCCGGCGTACGGATCTGGGCAGCCGGCCTCCACAGAAGGGTGAGAAGAGCCGTTTAAGAGCAGCCGGTGGCTGCCCAAGAAAGGCCTGCAGGGTCCGCTGCTGCAGCTCCTTCTTCTGGTAAATGAAACCCAGACCACTGGTTTAGGGTAAAATTGTCTACTTTATGCGTTCGTTCCAAAGGGCAAAACTGTAAAACCCTCATACAATAAAAGCAGTTGTAAACCAGGTCCTTCACAGAAGTGCTCGGATCCCGGCTCACATTCTTGGAGTACAATTACGAGGACACGGGGAGAGTGATGATCCTCAGCAACTTGTCTTGAAATCACTTTCAAAAACCAGAAATCAAACAGAAATCATTTTCAAAAAACAACAAGTTTTTCACATGTAAGAGTGCTTACTTGAGGACAACCTGGCCTAAACCAAAATAAGCCGCTTATCCTAATGGAGGAGTTTCCTAACTTTGATACCAATTTAACTTAAATGCTTTCAGTCACTACCTTAAATTACAGTTTTGGTTTTTCTCCCCGTAGCCAAGAAAACAATGTCTTACTGCTTTCATTTTCTTGTCCTTACCCACCAAAGAAGTAGTAACCAATCCAGTTTCCAGAGATCACTAATGTGCCACTCTCTTAAAAACTGGCTCAAATACAGTGACAACAAAAACAATCACTGTCAAAAATACTAGTCGCAGCCCTTAAATTTCTGACACTCAAGGAGTGAGGTCTCATTTTTAACAGAACAACACTGTTAATAAGGTTCTGTAACACCTGTGGAGTAAACATATTTCAATTTAAGCCTGAGACATCAAGACAGGTTAAATTCATTGCATACAACTTTGTTCCACTGAAGTCAATGTTTGATTCCTGCTTGGCAAGAAGCCATCTAAGCCATATACTCCCTTAATTCTGCTGTCTGAGAGACTAATTTTCCCCTAGTAACAGGCTAGAAAATAGACTACTTTTCAAATGCATTTTAAAACCACTATAAATTAGATATTCTTACCAACTAGGCATCATTTTCAGAGGAATTCCACACCCACAAGGAAAAGATATCTGTACATCTCAGTCACCACGCAGCAAACTGACCATATGCTAACACCTCATCTCCCTCAGCTGCAAATATCATGTTGTAGGAAAGGAGATGTCACTGTGCTTCCAGAACCAGCTGCGCTATCAGCTCTTTGGCATCCTTCATGCTGGAGGAGATCTCGGAGCCATCCTCTGCCACGTGGGTACCGATCAAGAACATCTTCCTCTTGTCCCCAATATCAGACAGTGCCAGAGCATCGTGGATATCGGTGATGCAATATGCACCTTCAAGGTCCTGATACAAAAAACCAAAATGAGCCTGTTAGTTGCATGAGGTAGTGGCACCATTCCTGCTTTGAGCCATTGCCTTTGTCCAGGGAGAAGGGTCTCAAGGCTCTGCAGGCACCAGTCTTATGTATCTTCTATGAGATCAAGTTCCCATGCCCTAAAATACTTGGAGGAAAAAAAACATTATTATCCTTAAACTAATTTATTCCCAAAGAAATATGGGTACAGCTCTGTTTCTAATAATCCCAGTGTTTCTGATAACCTGTACAAGGCAGACAAAAGTCTTACTGGCTCAAGACCCTAGGCATCCAGCAGAGTCATAAGAAGAGGTCAAACGTGCAACAGTCAGTCCCAGCATACCTTCTCAGCCACCAGCGCTTCTGACTCTGGGACAGAATCAGTAGCAGCATTTGTATTTGATGAAGCCAAAGCCTGTGCTTTGTGTTAGAGAGTAACGCAAACGACTACTAGTAACATGCTTAAGTTACTAGCAATT
Organism: Columba livia; assembly: GCF_036013475.1. NCBI lineage: Eukaryota > Metazoa > Chordata > Aves > Columbiformes > Columbidae > Columba > Columba livia. Next base: position 47,872,485 of record NC_088605.1, read on the forward strand.
GAGGAGGTAACAATGTAGAGCAAATCAAGCACACAGCCCTCAGAAAATCAAATCTGGGCTTAAAAACCCTGGGCTGTTCTGTTCTTGAACTGTGAAATAGGCAAATTCTACTTCAGGTACAGCACCAGTCACTGGCATTTTCACAAAGATCTTGGGAGAAAGCACTGCCTTGTGAAAAAAGCTTACCTCATCCTTCAGTAGCAGCAGCCTTACACAAGCAACCAATCAGACAATGTGAACACAAACAACAGTGCTTCACTTGGTGGCTGCTTACTAAGTAAAGTGGCACTTCTAGACACATTCAGAACAGAAACCTAACTCCAGGTCTAACTGTGGTCTCCCTTACAGCTGTCAAACCCTGCAACTCTACAGTTTTCAGCATTATTTCCACCCACAGCTTCAATCACACTGTCTCCAAGCACAGGAGCCACATCTTGCAGATCCAAAACTCGACTTCAGATAATTTTCTTTTGTGGTCAACAAGGTGTCCCAGAAGGACCCCCAGCTCCCAGTCACACAGCCTCCTTTTAAGGCATGAAGCCTCCTTTGCAAGGCTTTGTTGCTGTTTTCAGACCCGCTGCCAGGCCCAGCTCAGCTACCAGCAGGGAACTCTTACCTGCTTGTTGGCCAGAACCACCACTGGCAGGGTGGAGTTGTTCTGAATCATTTGATGAAGCAGCTGTTTCGCCACAGGCAGTCGGGCATGATCTGCAGAGTCCACGACATAGATCAGCAACAGCACTTTGGGCAGGTACATCTTCCAGTACGAACGCAGACATTCACTGCCCCCGACTGGAAGAGAAGACAGCACCACAAGATTCACCAAGTGATCCAGGCAGCACTGCTCCTAGAGGTGCAGACGACAGGCCCTGGGCCGAAAGACCAAGGTACTTGGGTTACCAAAAACTCAAAAGGATTTGGTTACTGTATATGAGACTGGAAATAGCTTTATTTTCCCCAGTCAAGTCCCATACAGGTATGTGTGTATGTTCTGAGGAAAAAAAAGAAATACATTTTAAGCTATTATTTTTAGAGAATTCTGGGTTCAGTTTCTTTATAGTTGCTTTCTGCTCTGTTGGTTCTCGCTCTTAAGCTAGTAGGGAGATTAGGTTCAGTGTCCATAAACACCATGTGACCTACCACCACATACACACCTCATCTTAAGACAAAGCAGACCTACAGTTTCCAAATAAGAAATTTAGCTCTGAGGTGGGAAGAGCTCTGATCAGTTTTGTATGACACTAGGGACTAGTTCAAAACTCTCGCAGCTTTCATACTGTCAAAAACCAGAGGTGATTAGGAAGAGAGAAAAATCAAGTCCCAGCAGACTCTTCAGGCATTCCTTAGGTGATGGGAGAAATCCTTGCACAGGACAAATTTCTACCTGACTCCTTCTCTGCTGGATACAGAAGAAAGCTGTCCACCTTCAAAACTAGGTCTTATAATAGTTCTGTGCTGAAAGCATATGCAGCAAGGTGCCCCATCCGGGAACAAAAATAATGTGTTAGTTTGCTGAGTTTGATAGGAACAAGAGTAGCAACAGTATATTAAGTATTTCAAATGTGTTTACAGTTCTCCAGGTCTTCTCCTAGGTACACTGCAGAACAACTCGCTCAAGAGTAGTAAAGTACTGGGTGAGTCCCCCAAATGCAGCAAGTTTTCATAGCAATGTTCCTATAATTGTCTCCTGCCTGGTATAGAAGCTGTTTTCAAAACTGACTTGCTAGTCAGCCATCTTTTACTGCCCTCAGTGACTTGGGTCTGTTTCAAAGCAATTTTGCTTTCACGAAGGCAGAACGTAGTTTCCAGAATGTAAAAAAGGAGGCAACATTTCCCATTAGAGCGTGCCTGGTCTCCTTCAAGAGCCCCAGCATATCTGCAGGCAGAACTGCAAGTATGACACTGTCAAAAGGAGCCAAAGGGCTGTGACTGACACGTCACACTTGGGGCAGATGCCTCAGGTTCTGTATGGTGACGTTGTGTGGGCTCATCAGTGTTCCCTCTGTTAAATGCATTCATGCACAGCATAACCCAGGGGTCAGCAACCTCGCAGAGAACATTTTTATTTCCCAAACCAGTAGGAACTCAGCAGAAACCAGGAGCTCCTACCCCTCGCAGAGGCAAGATGTTACCCACTTATCTATACCATGGTACAAAGAAAAAGACAGAATAGTTTTCTGTCTATCTAAAGCCAGTAAAATAAAAACCCTGCTGTCTGCTGATCATCTTGTGCCTTGTGATCACAGCACAGGCTGCTAACCCCTGGGCTAGGAGACGGTACAGACTGGTTCAGTAACCAGATTAGAGAGCCACGCACGGATTTACCTGGCTGAAACTGGCCTGAGACATTTCATTTCCCATGGGTCATATCGCAGCCATCACATCTCAGTCACTACCAACCTGGACCAGAGAGGGAAGGACGACTCAGAAACAATAGGTTCTGCTGTGGGGTGCACTGCGCCCAGGCCATCCCTGAGCAAAAGCAGAGATACTGCACGTTTCTCTAGGCTCTGCTGCGCAAAGCACCTCCCAGTAGGTAACACAGGTGTCTCACACCTACTAGGAGAGAGGCACAGACCACAATCATCTCTGGAGAGATTATTTTCCTAAGACACAACAGAGATTCGTACAGCAGTAGGACTGGGAATGAAACTCGGCCTTAGTGGCCTCATCCTCACATCCTGAAGACTTACCTGGGAACAGCACAACACCTTTAGGCCTGCTGACAAAGGTATGGAGGCATCTATGGGCTAGCTAGCTGCCAACTGAGCCAGTTGAGCACTGGTACAGCACAGTGCAAAAATAGCAGGAGGCAAAGGGCTAAAGGGCTGCTTCTGTCTCCACAGAGGGCTGGCACCGATGAGGCTGGGATGTCAGCTCTCTGCACCAGGGAGTGACCTGACTCCAGGGCCTCTACCTTATCCATCAGCTAGCTGCACCTAGAACAGCTCCGACACCCCAAAAACATCACAAGAGGTGCTCTCTGCAGGCAAGAACAATACCCAAAGATCAGTGCTAAGGACACACAAAAAAATTAGTGAAAACCTACAGACATGCAAAAGCCATTAAAGACTAGAAAATACCACTTGTGAGGTTTTTGAATAAAAACTGTACAAAGCTTTTTTCTTCCCCATCTCTTCTTCCACCTGATTATTTATTCCTCTTCTGCTCTTGCCCTTTGCCAGGTATGAGCACCAAGGAGAAGCTGTACAACACATAACAGCTACGGACCAGGGCCTACTGGGGACACCTCTGCTTTGGGCTGGTTTCACACAATCAGGCTTGTTAGCCTTCTCTCGCCGGGAGCAGAACTCCCTGGAGGACAGGCCTGAACAAACACAGATGCCCTCTAACACAAGTGTATCACCTCCTTCAAGAAGTGGGGTGGGAGAGCAGAATCCACAAGGAAAAACTAATCACAACTTCACATTATCAGAGCAGGCATGAAGGAATACGGAGGCTTTAAAATAAGGGCCTGATCCCAAGGGCACAGGATAGTAGCTTATTTTACATTCCGTACTAAAACGGGTTCACTCACTCTCCAAGAACTCCATCTGGGACTCTCCGGTGCTGACGCAGACAGCGTTGAAGCCCTCGGTGGGAGCCAGGCTGCGCTTGACGTGGTTAGTTGCCAGGCAGTGGAGAACGCTGGTCTTCCCAGCCCCATCCAGGCCCAGCACCAGTATCTGCTTGCTGTGTCCTTTACCCTGCAATACCGCGACAGCACACTCAGGCAGGGACACGTGCAAAGTTTCGCAGGGGTGGGGGAAAGAAGGGGTAACTGGGTCTGGGGGGAACAGCAAACGCCATTTCACGGTGAAGAGGGAGCAGGTGCCTGCTGGGCAGGCCAGGCGGAAGGAAGCCGGGGACACCCGCCAGCCCCGGCCCGACCGCACGCAGCTGCGGGGGAGAGCGCGAAGAGCGGCCGCGGCCCCGGCTGTCCGCCCCGGCCTCAGGCCCCGCCGGGGGGCCCGCTCGCTCCGAGGTGGCCGGGGGCGGCGCGGCCCGCCAGAGGCCCAGGGCGGCCTCGCTGCCGCTCGCCGATCCTGCGGCCTCACCCGCCGCCCCCCCCCGGCTCCGGTACCTGATCGCCGGCGCCCAGAGCGGCAGCAGGGCAAGCAGCCGGCAGTGCGGCCCGTCTCCGCAGGCGGGCCCAGGCCCAGGCCGCGCCGCCCGCGGCGGCCAGCGCTGTCCCGCACAGCACGGCGAGCCGCAGGCGGGTGTCCATGGCCGGCCCGCACCGGCCCGCTGCGCGGCCGGACACACGCACAGCCCGACACACCGAGAGCCCGCCCTGCAGCCCCAGTCGGCCGCACAGCTGCCCCGGCAGCCCTCAGTGCACGGCTCCCTCCCCCGGCTGCCGGGTGCTGTCAGGCCGAGAACGCCCTAGTGCCAATGAAGCAGAGCCAGCCGTTTCGCACTCGGCTTTTCTGTTAAAGGCAGCCTTTCCCCACAGCGGCCGCTGCCCTCCCCCGCCACAACGAGATTTGCTCCCAGCTTGCTTCTACCTGGGCAACTATATCGGGGAAGACAGCCAGGTCAAGACTTGAGCAGTGGTACAAGGTAGCATTTCCATCTGGTCAGTTTCAGCCAGGTTTCACCAGAGACCCATAGAAGGCAGAGTCTGGTTCTCCTCCAGATCACCCTCCGGAAACTGTATCACTGCAGGATAGCACTCACCGTCCTGTACTCACCAGCTGCTGGCTAAGAGGGGGCACATCACCCAGACACGCCATTTACAACAATCCTTTCTATTCAGCACACATTTGGCAGCAAGTGACTCTGCCAGGCATTCATAAAGCTGTTTTCTCTATCCTGTGTTCCTTCTCAGAGCACAACACATATTCAGGCCCCTACCAGATGCACCCATTGTACAGTCAAAGTAATAAAGACTGGATTCTTCCTGGTACATTTTTATTCCACGGGGACTGAGGTGTTGGGTTTTGGGGTTTGTCTGGCTTTGTTTTTTAAGCTACTGTAACATTTCCCTTGCTCCTCACCTCTTCAGGCCTGTAAATTGAGAAAAAAGCTTTTGCCTTTTGGGTTGACATCTGACAGCTCTCCCCAAAATGCTATTTCTATCCACTGAAAGTCTACATATGGAAAAATGTTTTTGCTATATTCAGATAAAACCAGAAGTTTCAAGAGATTTGGGGGATACCTGTGGGGTGCTAGGATCTTCCATCTCACCACCAGCTTCCACTGGACAAGGGCAATGCAGCCCACCACCACAACCCACCACTTTGTTTTAGCTCACTCTGGTTTTGCCAAGCCCACTAGAATAAAGCAGCTGGCTTGTAGAAAAGGGGACACTAAATCAGCCTCACCATGCTTTTTCCTAACAGTCTTTTTCTCCCTCTTCAGATTATCTTCTGTGTAATCTGTGCTGTTTGGTGGTCAATAACTGGGATGAGACACAAAACACAGTGCTTGCATCATGCATAAAGACATTGTCAGACAAATCTGTTAAAGACCTTAACTAACATACACAGGAGGAACACAAAACTACATTTCAATAAGTTCTTGGTTATTCCACATCTTTTAAATGTTTGGCAACATAGACGGATTTCTTTTTAGGGGCTGCATTTGAGTTTGATGGCAAAGCCTTAAGTCACAATGGGGAAAAGTGTGAGGAAGGCAACTTGGTGAGCAGACACATGGTGCCTACACCAGCCCATCGCCCCCCAGACCACTGACAGGCACAACAGAGATCCGGATGCCAAGTGTCTTTCACCAGCACTTGCTTTTGACCTTTATTCTGCCACCAGCATCACTTGTTGAGGGAGGTTACATATCCTGCTTTTTACCACCCTCCTTTAGCCCCTTTCTTCTTCTTCTGTTGCTGTTTCTTCTTGGTGGCTGGGGCACCAGCGGGTTTTTGGTGCCTGGGAGGGATGACGTTACTTGTGGCTGATACAGCTGCAGCGCTGCCGGGCCGAGGGGAGGTAGGTGGGCTGCTGGCAGTCCTGCTGGCATCCCTGCAGGGGAGATGAGAGAAAGAGATAACATGTGGGTTCACAACCACACGCAAGATGTAGCACCACTGCAGGAAGCTGACAGACAAAAATAACAGCTGCCCCATAAGATAGCATCAGGTAGCATTATGTATGGGAGAGCACTCATGCAAGGAGATCTTAAACAAGCTTCAACATACATATTATAGAAGGGCTGAAGGGTAATGGTAACATGTCTCAAAGGGTAGGCAATCACCTTCTAACTGATGTTCACTAGATAGTATAAGTCCCCAACAACAAAAGCAAGGCTAACTTTTGAACAGACAGGTGGGTCAATGGGGCAGAGTCAAGTTGGAGGCCTGTACCTAGTGAAGCGCCTCAAGGATCAGTACTGGGACCAGTATTATTCAATATATTCATCAATGACTTGGATGAGGGAATAAAGTGCAGTGTCAGCAAGTTTGCTGATGACACCAAACTGGGAGGGGTGGCTGACATGCCAGAAGGCGCTGCTGCCATCCAGCGAGACCTGGACAGGCTGGTGAGTTGAGGGGGAAAAATTTAATGAAATATAACAAGGGCAAGTGTAGAGTCTTGCCTATGGGTAGGAACAACCCCAGGTTCCAGTATAAGTTGGAGAACAACCTGTTAAGAGAGCAGTGTAGGGGAAAGGGACCAGGGGGTCCTGGTGGACAGCAGGATGACCATGAGCCAGCACTGTGCCCTTGTGGCCAGGAAGGCCAATGGCATCCTGGGGTGTATTACAAGGGGGGATGGTTAGTAGATTGAGAGAGGTTCTCCTTCTGCCCTACTCTGCCCTGGTGAGACCGCACCTGGAATATTGTGTCCAGTTCTGGGCCCCTCAGTTCAAGAAGGACAGGGAACTGCTGGAGAGGGTCCAGTGCAGGGCAACTAAGATGATTAAGGGAGTGGAGCATCTTCCTTACACAGAAAGGCTGAGGGAGCTGGGTCTCTTTAGCTTGGAGGAGACTGAGGGGTGACCTCATTAATGTTTATAAATATGTAAAGGGTGAGTGTCACGAGGATGGAGCCAGGCTCTTCTCACTGACAACAAATGATAAGACAAGGGGCAATGGGTACAAACTGGAACACAGGAGGTTCCACTTAAATATGAGAAGAAACTTCTTCTCAGCGAGGGTGACAGAGCACTGGAACAGGCTGCCCAGGGGGTTGTGGAGTCTCCTTCTCTGGAGACATTCAAGACCTGCCTGGACACCCTCCTGTGTAGCCTCATCTAGGTGTTCCTGTTCTGGTACGGGGATTGGACTAGATGATCTTTCGAGGTCCCTTCCAATCCCTAACATTCTGTGATTCTGTGGCAGCTCCTGCAACACAAGAGAGGCCTTCAAGGCCTCCACACTCAGGTACTGCAAACCCAATATCCTTCTCCTTCCTCAACAACAAAGGCATCTTTGTGCCAGCCCTCCTTGTAAACACTGCTCAAGCTGACAGTGCCACAAAAGGCTTCTGTTCTGAGAAAGCTGTGTGCAGAGAAATTATCAGACAGAACTGGCAATTTTCTACTTTGCTGTCATTTTAGAAGTATTTCCTTCTTTCAGATGCTATTAAGTCACTATCTTGCTGTCAGGCCTCACATACAACAATAAACTCTGATTCCAGCTCACATAATCAGTGTCAACTTAGAAGTATAGTGTTTTCCCAAATCATGGTGAGTGTTTCTCCAGCCACCCAAAGACTTGAAAGCAAAGAGCTTGAGAGAAAGCATGCAAAATTCACGTCATCATCAAAGCAAAGAAAAGCACATTGAAAGACTATGGGAATTTTGTTTGCACCTTGGCACCTTCAAGCATGCCTATCATTTTGGTCTCCAGCAACCTATGAGGATCTTTGGAAAGAAGGTTCAAGTGGCAAAGTACAGTTTCACTTGTGCTACCCATAGTTGGTAGGTGGTTCTGGTGCCAGAACCACAGAAAAGCAGCACAAACCCAACCCTTCCAGCCACCCAGGAGTGATTCCCCACACCAAGCCCTGAAACTAGGTACTTACAGTTCAGAGGAGCCAGCTGTTGTCGAACCCTGAGTCCCCTTGCCAACCTGATCCTTCTTCTTGCCCTTCTTCCGTCCACGATAGTAGGAACGCTCTCGCATTGGAAGCCACCGCTCAGGGTCAGGAGTCACCTTGGGGTCATAGTTCTTAGGCAGCTTTCCTGCAGAACATCCAGTGCCAGGAAATGAGATTGGGGCCACCACATCGGAGAGGCATCACCGAGGGATATACATGGGATGTCAGTAGCTAGGAAACACAAAAGGCCCAGCAACCCACATAATCCTATCAGGGTATTGCTACCGCTTCCATGGAAAAATGCCCCATCCAGACAAGCTATCATGAAGATCTAGGTTCACAGGGACACAGTTCCAGTGAAGAGCTCCAGCTCCTGGGGAGCTGAAGGGTGACTATTTGAAGAAACAATCTGGTGAGCTCTCCGCAGCTGTGCCGTGTTAACAGCTAGGAAATGTAACTTACCCTTCTTTTTTTTCTTCTTCTTCTTTACGTCCCCTTGTCTGAAAAGTAAGAAGGGAAACAGCCACTGTAATACAGCATGACAAGTCAACTGAAAACTAGCTTTGGAAGAAGCTAAACCATTCCCCATCTCTCTCAAAACTTGTCTACTGCTACCTGAAGCTCCTTCCAGTTAAACAGTAAGCTCCCTTCCCACACCCTGCCTTTTATAACAAAGCCGTCACCACACCAGGTAAGGTTCCTGTGCCACCCCGAAGAATGGCTGCACCAGAGCTACAGCAGCCCAGTTTACCCTTGCTCCTTTTGCTGGTTGTCTCCAGTGAGCTTCCCAGCTTTCTTCCGAACATAGGTTGCTCCATGGGAATTCTCCAGCGCATCAACATCTACTTTCAGTGACATGGTGTCCAAGGAAGGCAAGTGTTTGCTAAGACTGCAAGAGAAGAGTTCAGGGATGCAAACCAGCAGACGGCAAGCAAAAAGATAAACACCCAGGTTTGTCCAGATAGCAATGGGCAACTTCAGCTTGAGCAAATTCAGCCTGTTAGCAATGCAGACACCAGACATGGGGCTAGTTCCAGCTCTCTAACCAGCTTCCTACACAAGCTGGAATGAGCCGCTTAATTGCCATTTGCCTCATTTTCCCCCCTTTGATATGGTGACAGAAGCAGCAGCTTCCTCTGAAAACTGGTCAGGGTGGCAAAAGCAGTATGAGAACCTGATATTGTGGGTCAGTGACAGCTTAGCCACATTTTATTTAGCACAGTCCTGCATTACTACCACAGGCTTAAGATTCCAATAGAAACGATGGAGAAGCTCCTATTTTTGGTTCCACCTGGTCTTAAGTTATCAATTCTGAGAGAGGAGGACAAAGACAAAAGGGTCCTGGGATCCTGCAGTAATCAAACCAATCAGGGAAATAATGTAGCTCCAGATAACTTGACCTGGATATGCAGTTATTCTGGAGATGTTCCTTGCCTTTCTTCAGGTGAGAGTGTGTCTCAACTCCCCACACTGCTGAAATCCAAGGGAGCAATGCCCAAACACCTCTTCATTTGCTCTGACACCACCAACAAAAGGATACACTTTAGCTTTTTCAGGGTCCACCAAGGAGTAGGCAGAGATGAGCTGTGCCAGAGTATGCACGTCTTTTGGGTTTTGCCTTTGTAGGGGGAAAAAAAAAGGTCCAAGTTACCAAGGTACATACTCATCCCTAAGACTGTTATCACCATGCAGTGCTTGCTGCTGCAGCATAGCTGCTGTCTGTGGGGAGAGGCACATCAGTCTGTGGTCTCCTACAGAGTACATCACAGGTATGCACAAAGGGAGGTGTAGACATCTCTACAATATCGTGAAGCTGGCAATGGAAGACAAAAATCCCTCAGGTCCTAATAGCAAAGGCAAGAGAACAGTGTCCCCCAGAAAAAAGTGCATAATAAAAACTAAAACCAGCCGTGCTTTATGCAGCACTACAAAAAATGATGCATCCCAGACCCCAGTGCAACCTCCACTGAACACAAGGGCTCTCTGGCACAAGTCAACCAGGTTTTCAAGTGAACATTACCTACAGATCAAATTAATGATCCCCCCGCTCTTTCCCACATATAGGTTTGAATTGGAGCCCCTGTGCAAAAGCAACTCTAAAGGAGGGCAACCAGTCAACCAACATTGTCAGGCACTGCCTAGCACCAGCCAGCTTGCAGAGGTCTCTGGGTGGAGACCTCCAGTTCAGCAACCACCCAACTCACTTCCAGAGCTCTTCCAAGTCGCTGATCGCTTCTTTCTTCCTGCCATGCTTTAGCTTGAAGTTGGCAGCTTCCCTTATCAGTGACAAATGGACAGGAGACTTTGACTGAAAGAGCGAGCAGCCATAATTAGTTCCTCATTATTGCAGCATGGATCCTAGCTCTAGCTGGCTTTAACCCTCCTGCCCTGGCCAAGGAGAACTGAGTTAGCACACTGTCACGCAGAAAGGATTAACACCTTTGCACTCTAGGATGAGGCAGAACTGCATGGGACAAGGAGCTTGCTGCTCCACAATGTTTTCTCATCAGGGAGAAGGCCTGATTGCTACATTTGGGCACCCATTGTCCTTATTCTCCTCATCTAACACGAACTGCTGCTCCCTGTTTGCAACCATGTAAGATAATGAAACAGGGATAAAAAGAACGCTCACAAAACAGGAGATCGCAGGTCTCCAGTACTCCAACTGGATGAGCTGCTGCTGGGGCTGTGTAACAACAGGTAAAGCTGAGCTGGACTAGCTAGAAGAAACTGGGACAAAGCTTTGTGCATTAGCTCCTCTGGTCTGACTTGCCTGGAACTGCTGATACCACTGGATAGCCTGTGTGAAGACCTCGATTGCACTGTCAATGTCCTCTTCATGACTGTACATTGTTACCAACGCAGACACCTGCAAACATTCAAGAGCAGCTTATAGCAGATCCTCACAAAAGCTGTGTATAGACAGAAAGTTAGCAGTTAAATGATGGGATTGCTTAATAGACTCAATGTGTGTTTGGTGCTCTGTCCCTAAAAAACAGCTCTGGTAATGATCAGGATACCCAGGAAAGGCCCTCCCACCCTGGTCCTTCCCAAAGAAATGTCCCCACCAATCTTTCTCCTATGGTACAAACTTAAGGCTGCATTCACAGAAAGAAAGTTCTTCTCTTGGCACTTTCTTGGCTTTCCACTGGATGCAGTTTCATAAGAAACTCTTTTTCTTCCCCCATTCTCCATCTCAAGAGCAATGAGGAAAAAAAAGCAGCACTGATGAGATGATACACACACCATCTGCTTGTCTACATACCAGTCACAATCGGAGGTGACCCAGTGCAAGGAGCTGGCATTAATGACTGCCCCCATAAATTACTCTGATAATTGGCACTTGCAATTGGAACAGACCTACAACTGTCAGCCTCTGCTCAAGAGGCTTACACTGTACACTTGAGTATATTCAAGGTCATTACACTTTTCCAAAAACTAGATGTGGACATGTGTGCAGACCGGGGTGATGCTGTGGGCATGGAACACATGGCACTTTCTCCCTAATGCCTGTTGTCCTAAAGCTGCTTCAAAACTTCCAACAGTACATACCAGGGAAGCAGCTGCTGCAGTCATGTTATGCAAGTAAACCCAGGCAATACACAGGTGTGAGGGATTATAAGAGCGGGAGCACAGGCAGAGAGCATCTCTGCTGACAGCCAAAGTACTTCTGCGGCAAAGTTTGGGTCACCTGATGCAAGTTACAATCCCACCTTTGTCCAAGACAAGGAAGATGGGCTCAAATTCCTTGCAGACACTCAGGTCAAAAGAAAACCAGAGGGAAGAGGCAACAGGAAGCAGGCAGTACAAAGCAGTGATACAAGGGAAAAACCTCACACAGTTCAGACTGAGTTTTGCTTACCATACCAGGCTTGTGCTGCAGTTCTTCTATGCTCCTCAGGATCATGCAGGCTTTGGTGACACTGCCTAGAACAGAGAGACGGTGAGGAACATGCTCTGAGTGGCACAGTAACACTTCAACCTGCCAGTGAACTTCCAGCCAAAGGCGAACAATGGGGACATAGCAATTTCCTTCTCAGAATACCTCCCCCCTTTCCAAGAACAAAGGACAGTCTTCCACACAAAGGACCTTTCTGCCCTTGCCACATCCTGCAAGGGTTCAGGAGCAAGTTTTTGCAAGCAGGGTCTTCTCTTCCAGGAGCAACTCTGTGCTGCCTGACTGTATAACAGCAATGGTAGCATCAAGGAGCCCCACATTGCTCCCAAGACCTTCCTGTCCCAGAATACAGTGTGGGCACCTCTGTCAGGGATCTGTGGAGCCTGGACACCCAGACATTAAGTTATGAGCTCTAGCCTGCCATAGCCATATATACAGAACACCCAACTGAAAGCATCTCTGTTCTGCACCCCTGTCACAAGAGTGACTGCAACAAAGATTGCCCTAAAGCCTGTTTTTCTCACCCCTTGTACCACTATTGTGTGCACACTTCCCAACAAAAGACAACACTGAATACCTTGAGCAATTTTTAGCTGGGCCATCGTCAGCTTGATCTCAGCTGCACTGGCAGGGTGCTGGTCTGCAAAGTCCTGAGAGTCAGAGAAAAGAACAATTCAACATATGTGTGGGCACCAGGCTGCTCCTCTGGTGAATCATATCTCATGCTCAGTCACAGCAAGCTGGCAAGAGCCAAAGGAAGCTTTCCAGCACAGGCAGGCTTCAGCACACAGCAGAGGAGGGTCTCAAACTGTGCCAGCGGCCCATGGACCTCTCAGATTTCCACCCCAGACCACTCACTCCCTCCAAAAAGGAGGCTGTTGCAAACTGCTTGCAAGCAGAGCAGCAGAGCCCACTGCTTACCCTAGAAGAAGTCCACTAGAGCTTCCTAAGCATAAAAGTCAGAGGTGCAAGGGAACTATTTCCCTTTAAAAGCAGCATTGTTCAGTTTGGTCTAAATGCTTTCCAGCAGCATTACACCAAACCAAAATAAGCACAGTCAGAGACCCCTGGAAATTTAAACCAAACAAAACAAACTAAGGGAAACAGCACATGAGAACACAAATCACAAGTTTAAATGGAGCTTGGTCACAGTAGTACTCTCTCTCAACCTACCTGCAGAAGCCCCACAGCCTTTGCGTGCTGCTTCTCACGACACAGTTGGGCTGCCTGGATAAGCACAGGCAGCAGATGCTCAGGGCTCTGCGACTGCAGGCTTGCTGACAGCTTGCGGCACTGATCTGCCTGAGGAGTGGGAAGAGAGAATACACTTTTCTCAACCTCTACAAGCACCTAACATACCAGTTGTATCTAAGAGGTGTTAGTGGTGGCTTCCTGAAATGGGTACACAGAACCAAGAAAAAGCCCTCTTAGTAGCGCTTCAGATGCATCTATGAACCCCACACACACCTTACATCTCCCACTCATCTCCACATCATACTCCCTACAGCAACACTCATGTAACTACACAGTTGGCTGTCTGTTCTTTTCAGGATAATTTTTTTTTTCTTCTCACTTGCCTAAACCAACACAGAACTGCTGCATATCCATTTCTGTCTGGTCAAATTCCTGTGGAGAGTGCTGAATCACTAGCTACATACTGCACATCAGTTTCTCCTACCTGGTTAGTGTACATTGCCAGCAAAGCTTTGTTGAACTCAATTGCCTGGAGTTGTTTCTTGGAGAGCTTATGCTCAACACCTTCTGCATTGGTCAGCTTCACCTTTTTCTTTGAGTCAAAGACATTTTGGTCCTGGAGAAATCATACATCATGAGAAGATTTCACTACATTCCTTGAAGAAGAAAAGGCGTCTGGGTCTGAGATTTAACTACTGTTTAGGAAAAAGACTTTCCTGGTTCTAGCCCTTCCCTCCACACAAGCAGAGAATCAGGCTGAGGAACCACCAGAAAGGGCCACATTGAGAAAAGCAAGGTAATTCTATACCTTGTTAATAGTGATGATGTTATTTGCAATGACAGCAAGCAGTCCTACGTCTGTTGGCCTGCAATAAGAAAAGCAGAAAGAGCATTGTTATTAAACAGTGGCCTCTGTACAGATGGAAGACTGAGTATTTGTTTCAGAAAAGCCCTTACTTCAACTTGATTATTTGATTGTAGAGCTGTAGAGCGTCCTCTGTACGACCCTGTAGTTGCATGATATATGCCATCTGACCATGAATAATGGCCAGTTCAGCGTCAATGTCTTCCTCTGTCACATCCTGAAGGAAAATCAAGGCAAAACCAATAAAAGTTGCTGTCTCACCTCTCATTCCCTGGCTTCAGCACTCTGTTGGCAAACATCTATGAGCAATCTCTGTCAGTACTAGCAACAAAGTACCCCAGCTACTACAGGTGAAGGTTGTTGCCACAACACAAATACAAGCATATCTGGGTTAAACCAGGAGAAAAGAAAGTTTCACCTGCTCTTGCAAGAATCTGAAGAAACCCTTAACTTGTGCACTGAAGCTGCCCCTCTGCCTGAACCACCACCAAGTTTCCTATGTTTCCAGCACCCACTCAGCATCTTCATCCATACCAGGGCTGGGTCACAGGGAGTTTTCAGACAACTGTACCAATCCTGTCTGTACCAGGACAGATAACTGTGCAAGGAGCACAGCAGCAGACAGCCTGCAGTGCTAGCTGCCCTTCTGCAACCACCACAACTGCTGCCCCAGCCTCGCAAGCGGGAACCAGCAGCAGTGGCAGCTCTTGCTGGGTACTGCCACGCAGCAGCTTTGGCTATCCTCTGGCTATCAGTGCTACACTTCATGACCACACCCTTGTTCATGCTGCTGCAAAGCAAACGCTTTACAGAACGTCAAAAACTTACAGAGTCTTCTGATAGCGATTGGCGGCACAGCTCTAGAAGGAAAACAAATTGAAAAACACCATTTAGAAGGCTTTAGGGGAAAAAAATGGCGCAGCAGCATAGGGAAACATACACTTTTTTCATGTATCCCTGAAACTTCTGCAGCATTACAAGGGCACATCAGACTACAAGTCTGATGACGGATGGGACTGAGCACGAGGGAGAAGACTAGATGATGCAGAAGAAACACCAAATGTACAGGAGATACTGTCCCTCCCAGAGCTGCCTTCTGAGAGCGGAGTCACACACTCATTCTTCTCTACTGAACAAATTTCCTTAAACTTAGCTCCTGATCTTTTTCATAGGGATCATTTGGCTGCAACTGCTCACCATCTTGGGAGTTATTTTAAGTGCTGCAAGCCTGCAATATTCAGATTAGACTACCCTTTACAAGGCAGCAATTCCATCAATTTTCAATACAGTCACTTCTTAACTTTATGCCATAACATATGCCTCACCAGAACATCACCTGTTTTGTTCTCCAAAGGACTACTATCACAATGCATAAGTTCGAATTACACAAGCTCAATGAATCAGCTAGACGGGAGACCTGCTATTCTAACATGAAAATCAGGACAGAACTGACCTATTTAACTGCAAGACCAATTAGATCAGAAATAAACCAAATTTTCCCAGTTGTTTTTTTTTTTTTTTTTAACACACACACACACACAATTCCCCTTTCATCCTGTAGAAAAAAATTCTCTTTGCAAAAAAAGCTCATTTATTGGCTTATACTAATTTCCTACCTAATTCAGACCATGAAGTATTTCTAATTTTTGTAGTATATATTTATATATATACTAGCAATACCAAGAGTTAGAATAGACGAAATATCTCATGCTTACAAGAGATTACACTAACATCTACCTCAAAAAACTGCTCAAAGGCACTGAACACCTATCAAGGGGCTGTAAAAGAGCCAGGAGATGCAACATGCCACATGGCTCTGGAAAAGAGCTTCAGAGGAATGCTCTTACAAAAGCATCGGTTCTGTCAGGAACCATCTGGAAACTTACAACAAATCCTTCTGTTGGTCAGTTTTTAAATTGTAAACACCTCTTTCTCTCTGATTAAGCGTATTTACAGAGAACAAGTCCCTGCTTCTGTCACACAAAGCTCCCCTCTCACCTGATCATGTTTTTACCTTCTGCTTTCTGTAGTTTTTTCATTGCTTCATTCAACTTTCCTTGCCCAATCAATGCACATGCACTGTTATAACACAGCTCGTAGGTAGCTTCTCGAAGGCCCAAATCCTCCTAGCATGAAAAGCAAATGTAATACCGCATAAACACCAACTGACCTATGCAGATTTGACAGGCGACAGACACAAACTATAGTTTTCGTGTACATTCAAACTATTCCTTGCAAAATAAATTGAGAGGCAATTTTAAAAGAGCACACACCTGGCAAAAAGTCACAGTGCAAAGGATCTTCCCTCACACTGCACAGCAAGGTCAGAGGCAATTGAAAAGGCAGCAACAAAAAACTCCAGCCTGAAACTGGGGACTACTCAGGCTGCTGAAAGAGCACAGGTAAGAACTGCTGCTCTAGAGAACTAGAAAGTGGATCCACAGTGCTGAACAGAAAGCTGAGCATGCTGTGCACACCTCCAAGGAAAAGACTTCTGAAAAAATGAGAACATTACAATCTGCATTGCTCATTAACAAAAATATTCCCAAGCGTGGCTGGGTGATCTGGGCAGTTAAGTTTTACCATGGGCAAGACAGTAATGAGACAGAGGAAAGTGCTGGTCACCACAGGTGTTCTGTCTAGTGCAGGCTCAGAGAGATGCACTTTCTGCTCTGCTGTGACACCTATGTAACCCTATCTAACTCTTCATCCCTCAGAACAATAACAGCATTTATTCTCCCATACAGGGGAAACTACTCAGTGATCTTCAGTACACTCAGAAGTCATTAAGAGACAGAAAACATTTTCATCCTGTTATAGGTCTATGATTCCATATCTCTTATTCCTTGGCTCTTGTTCTTACATATGCATGCACAGACTTACTGGCATCACCTTCTCCCATGTGCTTTGTGCTGCCACAACAGCAGAGAGGTTGGTTTTTCTCTCTTCCTCATACTCATCCTGGGAGTTGCGGATGAGATCCCTATAGGCAGCCAGACAATCATCGTAACGCTCCAACCTGTACAACTAAGAAGGGGAAGAGATCAGCATTCACAACAGTATTTCCCTCTGTGTGATAGTAACTACAGCCTCCTTCCTCCATCCCTACGGACGGGCAGCAGCAGAGCTTCATATGTTTTAAGCTGAACATTAACTGTGGCAGAATGCAAACCCCCCCTTTCTCCCCCTCCCTTCTTTATCATGGAAGGAGTAGGCACATCTCCCTCTCTATGACTTGAGGCTAACAGCTTCTTTTGTTTGGCCCCAGAGCAAAGAGAGTGCTGAGGCACCAGTGAGTAGCTGGGCACCTGTGACCAGTGTGGGGGATGTTTGCAGGCCTCAGGGGCACCCCACAGCCGGTGTGGGGGTGCAGAGAAGCTTCTAGAATGCCTACAGTCAGGTCTGATCAGCCAGTATAAAACGGGACTCTTGTTGAGACTTTGCTGGTTGTCGCGGGTCTCTCAGAGCACGAGCTTAGCCACTGCTGCCAGGAGCCACGGCCCCCCCGCTCCCCGGGACTGAGACTCCACCTGCCTTGCCACCATGTGTGTAAGTAAATTAACCCTTGCAGGATTGCGAGTATATATATATATATATTCCATGCACATTTGCACATGTACTTTCCGTGCACATTTGCACGAGTACTTTAAATTATTTAGTTGCACAATCGCAAGTGTATTTTCCTCCCGTGCTTCCACAATAAGCACGTGTAGTATTCCATGCACATTTGCACGTGTAAGCAAACTAACCCTCGCAGGATTGCAAGTGTATTATAAATTTACCCTCGCGGAATCCAGAGTGTACACTTTCCATATTCACTATGAGTACGTGTATCTCTTTAAAAATAATCCCGCACCATGTTCAGGCAAGTGTGTATTCATCTCGGACTCAGGGTCAGCTCTGGCATTGTTTTGAGTGAAGCCACGTGCATGCACACTGTGGACCGCCTGTTGTATTAGTTGCTGCCCCTTAATTATTTTCCTCAACTGATATCCGAACCCTTATTTAAGTCACTTTGGAGTGTTAAAACCCTGTTTCTCACCTGTTTAATAGAAGTTGCTTTGGATCCTGTTGTCCCTTAAACTAACCTCGGGGTACCTCCGTGACACTAACATTTGCATCTACCTTTAAGGCAAACTCTATAGATTACATCTGCAAGAACAACTAGCGATGCCAGATACCTACATGCAAAGAGCACAGTTGTTCCTCCTAAAAAGCTTTGTTAAAAGCAGTTTACACAATTTTGTCCTCAAACAGCCTTTTTCCAGATTAGATCACTACTCTATAAGCGAGATTAAATGAATGGTCTTTCATGCAGCTGAGAGAAAACAGTCGATTCTTCACATGTGACTTCTTTTCTGCTTCACGTCTAACACCTGAGATGTCACATTCCACAAACCACTCCTGAAGAGGTATCTAATGCAAGCAGATGGCTTAATCACAAATCTCATCAGCTCTCTTCCATCCTCCAGCCCCTTAGCAAGATGGCTACTATCAGGCCAGACCGAGGAAGGCAGAGGGATTCACAAATGTACTGCTTTGGTTCAGTGGCAATAGAATGATGACTCTGCCTCCAGCAACAGGCGACTGAAGCTCCACAGAAGTTGGAACAGTTGAGAACTGTACCTCTCCTTACGTTCAAGACAGAGAAGGAAATTCCGTCCCCATACTTGTCCCGCTTTATAAAGGAGGGACATATTATCCAGCATATCAAACCCCCACCAGGAAGAAAAGCTTGTAATTACCACTTGTCCATGAAGCTCCTTCAGTTTGTCTGTCTGCTGACTGGCACTCTGAATGGTCTTGAGAGCATTTTCAATACGATTCAACCTGTATTCACAGTAGGCCTTCTCAAAGGCAATAACATCACTGTAAGGACAAGACAAAAGCTGAGAGTAGGCACTGTAGTCTTCATTCAACAGTGTTCACCAACCTGAACACACTTGTTTAAGCAGCGCTGATTAGTCACAGACTGCTACATTCCCAAAGAGCCAAACACCAGAGGTGAGCACATGATCCCATATTACTGAATTATGTATCTGTCAAGCACTGAAAATATCTTAAACCTATTTTGTGTTCAACAGAGGAGGAATATGAAAACTTCACCTAAAAGAAGTTCCTTTTTTCTGTTGTTTCCAGACACACAGAATTTCAAATCCTCATGTCCCCCCTCGCCTCCTACTGATTATTCAAATTAAGTGCTTAAAAGTAAAACAACACCAAACTTCATTATGGGACTTCTTCTTAAGGAGAAGGTATATCATTACTGCAAAAGATTGTTATGGCAACCTTTCAAAGGCAATCAGCCCACAAAGAGAAATGAAATGGTATAAAGCACAGTCCCTCTTGTAGTCTGATACTAAGCCAATGGTTACATTAACCTATTTTGAAATATTGCAGCAAACGGGTTTGTTGATGTTAATACAAAACTGGCTTCAAAGCAATCTCACACCAGAAGGGAAGCATTACCAAACAAACGTAGCCTTGAACACTGTGTTCCACCTACCTCCTGCATTACCACCAAAGCCAAAGGAAAATTAATCAGCGATTCCCTTAGATCATCGCTGGTGCCACTTGTCACCAGTCATTTCTCTGTCTATTTAAAATTATCTTGGCCCAGCTGAGTATTGAGGTAGTCCGAAAACAAACGAATGGCATCAAGAATTAAAGCAAAGCAGTGCACCAGCCTCAGTGCAGGACAAGACAACATCAAGGCAGAGCAAGAACCACGGCTTTCCCTGCTCTGCAGGATACAAAGACAGACACACAGAACAGCAAAGCTAAAGAAATCATAGGGAGAACTCTGAAGCCAGTTGAATTTAGAGAAATTACTCCTTCTCCTTACCATATACTAAAAAAAATAAGGTAAAGAACTTAAATTAAACACTTTCCATCCCAAGAAATAAGGAATTTGTGAATAAGGTAATTATTTTTTTTCCAGATATGAACATGAACAATGATAGGCTTCATCACACTGATATGACTACACACTTTTCTGGAAGTTCCTTAACAGGAGCAAAATCTAAAAAAGAAACATTTTGCTGCCAAACACCTCTTGGGTAGCAATTTTCACGCTAGTTGGTGCAGAAAGAGCATTTTTATTAGGAAGAAAATTAGAGTCTGCTTAATGACACACATGGGAAGCTTGACTTGTTTCCAAGGTCCTGATTTTGAGAACACACACAAAGGGCTTGCACCACCCCAAAAATTGAAGCAGTACCTTCATGTGGGCAAAGAAAAACACCCCAAGAAGAAATATGCTGAGACAGCCAAGCAAAGCTAACAGCTCACTGCCACTGGCAAGGGCTCCTCCTTCCTTTATTCACTCCCCACAAGATCTGTCTTCTTCCCTCGTACATGGTGCTCAACCACATCAACAAGCAGAATCAGCTCATGAAGGTGGCTGAAAACAAGGTTAGGGACAATTCCTTCAACAGTAACAGTGAGATGTTAGACTGTCTTCAGCTCATCCAGACCACCTCTCATAACCAGAATAAAGCAGAGTTTCACTGAGAAGCCCAATCCCAACAGTCCTAAGCACCTCCTGCTGCCTATCAGTTCTCTCCACTGAAGCTGCAACAGCTTCTCAAGGACTTGTGGCTTCATTTTTTGTAGGGTACAAGACACAACTCACCTGGTTAACACTTTACTGTGGGTGTTGATTACGCCAAGGGCTTCCTTGAAGTTCCCATTCTGGATAAGACACACTACTTTACATTGAAGTGCAGTCACATCATCTTTGCTGATCTGCAGTACTGGAAGAGAAACCTGTCTCACACAACAATCCAACTCATTATCGGACATATTAAGGCTTTTAAGAGCCATATGTTGTTACAGTTGCAAAAATCCACGATAGAGACCAGTCATGTCAATTTTAAAACGGTCCTGGCATGGCTTGTTTTGGCTCATATCATCAAAGAAAGCCTATCAGCATAAAAGAATCCACCATAAACACTGAAATCACTTGAAGTGACCGCTGGGCTAACATGCCTGGAACAGAGCTGCACCAAAGGAGCTGTACACACCTGAACAAACCTTCCATTGGCATTTCAGTTCCAGGCAGAGAACACAGTGCCAAAACTGGAGTGCCACGTAAAGCACACACAGGAAGAACGGCACAGAACAGTCTGGCTCTAAGCTGGTAGTCACTTCACATGTTACTGTTTTCTGTCAGTGGAAGACAGTGAGGGACGGCTCTGAGACATAAGTTTTGGTATTTGTTCCTTTCATGTGATCCCAGCTCTCAGATCTGCCGGGACAGGACACGAATCCCTGCTCCCTACAAACAGCAAAGCGAGAACATTTAGCCACAACGTGCCCTGTATTGCAATCCCATTTTGGGTGCCAAACTACTGAAACGGCTGGTCTCACTGTGGCCTCTCACTGCCGAGCGGGTTTGCGCTCCAAGCCAGCTGGCCCACACCCCCGCTCCAATTTTCAGGGGCGAAACCCCTCCTTCCTACCACGCTCGACACCGAAGGCAGGGCCCGCAGCAAGGGCTACACGACGCCACAGAAGCACCGGCGGTGCGGAAGCGGGGCCTGGGCGGCTGCCCCGTTAAGCTCCCAGCCGCTTGTGCCTCCCCGCCGCAGCCGCTGCCCGGGCAGAGGCCGCGGGGCTCGACGCCGGCTGGAACGCCAGGAACGGCCCCGCGCCCGGCCGGCACGCAGCCTGTCCCGGCTGTGTGCGGCTGGGCCCGGCGCCGACATGGGGGCGGGGGACCGGCACCCGCGCGCGCGCTCGTTCGCTCACTCACTCTTATTAACGGACTTGAGCGCGCGGGCGAAGTCGCCGTTCTGCCCACAGCGGTTCACCTCGCTCCACAGCGCCGCCGCCGCCGCCCCCGCGCCGCCCGCCGCCGCCATCTTGGAACCGGGAGGAGACACACGTCGGGAGGGCGGCGCCCGCGGCTGCCCCGGAAGCGGAAGGGCCGAGCGCTGCGGCCGCCACGTCGCTAGAGGCCGGGCGGCAGCCCCGCCCCGCCCCGCCGGCAGCGGGCACGGTGCGCATCCTGGCGCCGAGCTGGCGCACGGTGATTTCCCTCGCTACGCTCAAACTCTGTGCTCCGAGACGGGAGAGAGTTCTGCTTGATTTCACGGGAAAACCGTGTGCAGCTGCAGCGGCTTTTCACTGCCGAGTTGCTCAGCTCCACTCCTCTTCCGATGTTTTAACTGGAAAACTTCTTTTTTCAGTTAGTATTTTAACCGATTTCTTTTCCTCACTCAGAATAAACTGAAATAATAATAATGAAATCAACAAATATGAACAAAGAGACCGTGTGTGGGGAGGGCAAAGGGAGCACAAATTCCCATTATTTCCTTTACTAAAAGACTGCCATCAGCCTTCAAACTTCAGAAATACCATAAATGAATACACATATTACAAAGATGTTTTATTAAGCAACATTATAAAGTTATGTCAGTGGGCAAAGATGGCCAACCTGTATAATAGAATCATTTAGGTTGGAAAACATCTTCTAGGTCTTCAAGTCCAACCATTAACCCAACACCACCAAGTCCTCCACTATCCCATATCCCTAAGAGCCTCATCTATGCACTTTTTAACCCCCCCAGGGGTGCCCTGGGCAGCCTGTTCCAGTGCCCAACAACCTTGTGCAGAAATTTTTCCTGATACCCAATCTAACCCCACCCTGTGCAACATATCAGAACTTGGACTTAAAGCACAAACTGAAGATAAACTGCAGACTCAGGATAAAACCAGCAAAGCCAGCTCAGTGCAACCAGCGCAGTGCTGGATGACTGAGCTTTTTATAGAGTAGTGCAAGGTAAAGGACGCATACTTGCTCTTAAGGACTATTGAGTAATATGGTGGCATCACTTCAATAGGAATGACAACCGCATTAAAGAAAAGAAAAAAAATACTTTAAACAAAATACTCTTTTATTAGAGTATTTTTGATTAAACATACAGAACTTAGATTGTTATTTAAAACCTTTTATCATTCAAAGTTTTTCCCTCTAGAAGGATGGTAACTCTATCTCAGTGCATATTATATGGAAGGACCATATCTCTCAAGTGTCAAGGCCATGAAACAGAGCAAAACTGCACGTACTCGGTGTGCAAGCAAAAGTAGGTAACACTGTAATGCAATTAACATACAAAAAAATGCACCACAAATACATACACAGTCACCTCGAAGGCCAGTGATCTAGAAAGTAGCATCACATTGAACAGCAGGCTTAGCAGCACAGGAATGAAAAAGAAAACAGTTCCTGACCAAAAAAAAAAGTTGGTAAGAGATTAAAAGAATTTGTAAAATTCCTGAGTGTTCCTCCTTCACAAGGGCTGCGCAACAGCGCACATCTAGCCACAGGTTTGGAAGATTTTCCAAAGCATCCATTGTGCTGGGGACGGGGATGCAGGAATCTCTCTGAAAAAGGTGATGAAACGAATGATTCTACAGCCCTCGCGCACCTGCAAAGGTCACCACTGCAGGCAGCCTGGCAAAGCACTTACAGCTGCTATAGACCAGCTTCTGTGCTGGGGTCTTGGCAACTGTTTGTTCCTCTACCAGCACAGATAAAATGGATCAATTTTACACACAGGATGACATCAGCAAAGCAGCATGTGTGGGTAGCAACCTCCCTGCTGCCCCCACCTTCTGGTGTAAGTTCCTTAAGTGTTTCATGTAACTACTTCAAATATTCAAGCTTTATACTCTGTTTACATCTGTGCACAAATACTACAACTAAGACCTGCAATTCTGTGCCTTTTCACACTGCTCCACTGCTAAGAAAGGTGCAAGCAGTCATCAGCTTCTAATTATGCACAGGAAGTTTCCTAGACTTTTCATAAAGAGTTGAACAAAAATATAGTCTAGAATTATGTCTGGTCAAGTTCATCACTGCACATGATACACTCACACCTGGTTAACTGGCACTCATCAACCATCCCATGATGGAATGTCTAACAGCAGATTTCTTTAAATGTAAAATTCAGACAATTGAGAGGTACGCAGCAAACTTGTCTTAGCTATTTGAAGCTACATGTGCAATCTTACATAACACAAGCTACAGTTACAGACATAACATTAAATCTTACTAACTGATAAGAACTTAAAAAGTCAGTGAAATCAGTTCAGCCGGTGACCTCCAAAAAAAGTCATGCCTCAACTGCTTTGTGTTAAAGGGAAAAAAAATTCTTAAGCAAGTGTAACAGTTTTAATCTACATTTGAAAAGCTGATTTATTTTATATATATATATATATATATATACACACTATGTATAAAATAAATTAAAAAGGGCAGGGAGGAAATAGCTTTGTATATGCTTCAAATTAACACAGACCAGTAGTTCCATAAATGAACATTTTACCATCTTTGTGGTAAAAAGCTGACACAAAAGTTCAAAACCATACAATACTTATAAATAGAGTTCAAAAGATTTTTCTAAAAAATTGAATTTAAACATCATTTTCCCTTCCTCTACAATACAATTTAGTTTTGTTTGTCATAGCATCAATACATTTACAGTGTATTTTAATGTCACATCCACACAAGAACTGATAACAAAGCAAATAAAAGTGCTAGCGGTGTTAAAATTTAGGACTTCTCCCAGTAACTCTACCTGCTCCTCAGCCTTCCCCTGAAATGAAGGCTATCAACATTCACCACCCAGTTTTAGATAAGGGCAAAAGAAAAATTTGCAACTGGTACTCCCCACCTTGCCTTGCCTCTGCTACAATAGAGCAACAATCTGTTTATCTGGTAAGTGACAATGGTGGTGCCCAATCATATACTTCGGTTCAGCTTGTATATAATTTAATCACCATATTAAAAAAGTTACTTTGAAACATGGTATTAACACTTAAAAAAAAAAAAAAAACAACACACAAAAAAACACCACTTTAAATCTTCTTTGAAACCACGTTTAAATGTTCTTGTTCTGGATTTAAAGCTTCACATAAACACTGAGCAGAAGGATAACAATTTTAAACCAAGAGAGCACCTAAAAAACATACCATAGGTAAAAATGAAATCAATAATCTCTCCATTTCAGAAAAATGTAGAAACCCTGTCAGCAACAGTAGTATACTCATAACGTACAAGGTGAAAAGGAACATCTAGAATACTCAAGAGGCTTTGCTACGCTACTTCTCTTTATTGCCCATTCTCTCCTTTGTATGGATGGCCACTGCATGATAAAGATGCCTGTGATAGTTCTCTTCCTTTCACCACTGCTGCCAGCTGAAGTCATCATTGCTGCCAAAGACCAAGAAAAATCCTAGGATCGTGGCAAAGATGACTGTATTCCCCGTAAGAACAAGTGCACACGCGCCCCAGTAAATCTGTGAACAAGGGGAATTTAGTTAGAAACATTTTGAACTGAATACTGTCAAAAGAAAAGGTAACATCTTAATGTCACACTACAGACAAAGTTCAGCAACAGGTCCATGGTGCAAGAAGGTGATATCTCATTATTTGTTGTTAGGCCAAGAAGTCTGGGTTTACCGCCCCCCCCCCAAAAAAAAATCACCCAATGCACCGTTAGCCAAGCAGCTCTGCAAGTTTCTTCTGGCTGTGTTCAAAGTGCCAGCTAGCGGGCACAGTTGGTTTTCTGTAACATCCAAAAACAGTAGAGCAAGGCTAGGCAACAGCATCAAACTTATCTGCAGCCCAGCTATACTTGCTAATCATGCTATAAGACTTCTTTAAACAGACATTTAAGGATGCAGGCCTCCAAAATGCTGGCAGACATCCCAGTATGAAAAAAGGGGGGAAAGTTTTCCAAGGAGAAGTGGATTGTTCAAAGAGTGTGGCACATTCAAATGGACCAGCTTAGCGGCTCTTGCCTAAAGAGATTTTAGGAAGGTGAGCTCCATGTTTTTCACTTAGTAGTACTCTCTGAAATTCACACAAACAAGGTCAGCTTTTAAAGGATTTTAGTGAGAAGCCATATACCAGAAACAATGTAATGACAACTCAGAAGTTTAAAAATAACCGACATCATTTACAACGAGTTTATTCATGTGTCTTTAGCCCAACTATTCCACAAATTGTCTTCAAAGTATTCTATGCACTTTTATATTTGGTTACTTGCCTGTTACGTTTTCACACTATTTTCTACCTCGTTTTCTCTGCATTGCTTATAGGCTGTCGGGATTTATTCCATGACCACCAGAAACAATTAGCAATCACAACATTCTGCCATGCTTCCCTTTCCAGTAGTTTGTATTGCCAAAAGAACTTTTATTCTGCTTCCGCTGCATGCATCTTAAGTATATATTTATAAAAGTTGCTTAATGCAAGAGAGCTTAGCCCTCAGTATAAAAACATAAAGAACAAAGTTTTCTATACAAAACAAAAAAATATCATAAATGGAAATATTACTAACCAGTTCTGCTCTCGCAAACACTATTGGTAGCCCAAATGCTGAGACAACAATGCCTGTTGTAAGAAATATTGCTAGCTCCTTGCAGGCATTACTTGTAGCATCTGTGTCATCTACTAATCTTCTTGCTATGCAGTATGGGATAGGAGAAAGGATGTAAAAAAACAGAACAAACAGTGGCCAGTACTGGCTGAAAAAGAAAGGAGAAGAGAAGTTAACTTTTAACTTGATTTACTTCCTGTTCTTTGTAAAATCAGTGCCTGGCGTTTTCCCCATCTAGCATCCATGCGCCCAGCCAAAGCAAATCCTTTGCTTTGGAACAAGCTGACATTAATCCAACAGACAACATTTGTGAGCGTCTTCAGCTGACCTCAGCAGTGGCAGCAGAAAGCTCCTTAACAGGATATTCCTAAAGCAAGATTTCACTAAGCAAGCCTAAATCTAACACCACCTCACAAGATGAGCTTAACTCTTGAAGTTTAACCTGTCAGTTTTACTCAAGAATTGCAGAGATATCTTTGTAGACCCCTCATGTCATTTTGCCCACAAGTTTCAGCACACATACATGGAACAGAGTATTCTTCTCAGCCAATACTCAGCTGCCATGGGGCACCAAGACTTTTTTTTAGTCTAAACATAACTAACAAAAACCTACAAAAATTACACTACCATATTGGCAACATTTTCTTTTATTGCTAGATTTCTCAGACACCCCAATGCAGCTGCACATTGTTTCAATGAATTTTTATTGCAATTGTTGGACAGGTGACTGTGTAATGATCTCCCCTCCTAAGGGTTTGTGTCACCAGCCCTGGTTTTGTAACAAAAAAGAGCTGGCATAAGAAAGCTACTCATACATGTAGAAAAATGCAATTCGCAACCACTAATAGAAAAGCTATCAACATGATATTTGATATATATTTAACATTAAATAATTTGATTTAAAATACTTCCTGTAAAGTCAGCAGTTGCTTCATAGCTCCTGGAAGAAAGAGACAGGAATGAAGACACTGGAAGGACAGGTAGCAGCTGCAATTACTCCAGATGCTACATTACCAGGTGTGCTACACAGTCGAGGGTCCACCCGAGAGCCACCAACAGTCCAGTCACCACCAAGTAGCCAAAGAAAACGCACGCACCTCCCTCACAATTGATACTTGCTGTCTGCATCAGGAGATGCTACCTGCTTATCAGCCACAGAGGGATAATACTGGAGATGTATTAGGAAAATGCATTCTTTAACAGTTTGCATCCAGGCCTAGTAATTTAGCTTTTATTGCCTTCAGTTTTATGCTAAATTAATTAACTCCTGGTTGGCCTTTTTTCCCACCACAATCTTTTGAAGCCACACACACACAAAAAAGGCAAAAACCCAAACCCTCCCTACACACAGAGGACTTATCAGTCCATAATTATGAAAGCCAAACTACTTGAAGTAACAGACATGCAAAAAGGAAGCACAAGAAGAGAATGCACATTACTTGTACTGCGGAAGGGCACATCCGAGCATCAGGAACATCAGACCGACTGCTCCCCCAAAGGACAGGCTGATCAGGGCTACAAGGAGAACACAAACCGGCAGCAGATGAAGGTACCAACACACCGTGTAAAACACCCACCACAATCTCCACATAGCGCGGCCGAAGCTCCGCCACAGCGAGAGCCCCCGGGCGGGACGTGACGGGCCGCTGTCCCCTGGGCGGCAGAGCTCGCCGGGGAGCGGCAGGGCGGGCAGTCCCGCGGGACGCTCCGCTTCTCATAGCAGCCCCGGCAGAGCGGGGCCCGTATGGTGCCGCGTCCCCCCGCCCGGGAAGGGCCGCACAGCCCCTTACCAGCCCCCCTCCCTATGAGGGCCTCCCGCGGGGGTGCGGCTTCACCGGCGGCCGCAGGTCCTCCGTCAGGCGGCGGTGCGCTCTGCGCAGACCCACCAGGGGAGCGGAGCGGGCTGGGCCGCCCCACCGCCGCTATCAACGCAACCGCTCCGCCACCGCCCCCCGCGCACCTTTGATGCCGGCCATGGCGCCGCCCGTCCCGCGAGCCGCACAGGCGGAGTGCCACGCGCCGGGAAGCGGAACTGCCGCACGCCAGAGGCCAGCCCCGGGACACGAGCACGCATGCGCCGAACTCGTCCCGCCCGCTATACTCGCCGCTCCGGCCACGTGACGCGCGGTACGTGGTGCGCACGGGAAGGACTCGCGGCGTCAGCTCTGCCCCCTTCCCGGAGCGCGGGAAGCTGCGCGCCGTCACTGGAAGCAATGAACCCTCCCGCCGCGCGCCGCTCCCAAGCTGCCCATTGGCCCTGCTGGCTACTAGGGCGGGGCTTCAGGGAGGCTCCGTAGTGCGCATGCTCTTCTTCAGGCCCCGTTTACTCTGGTAGGCTTAGCCAATGAGAGGCCGTTCCTCAAGAAGAGGGTTGACTCAGCCTAGGGCTGTCATGGCGGCCGTGAAGGAGTCCGCGCTTTTCCTGCTCCTCCTCTGCACTGCTGCGGGCCCCGCGCGGGGCTGGGACCAGCCGGGTGAGACCCGTGGGGCTGGGGTTGCCTCCCTGAGGCCCTCACGGCTGGAGGAGCCTCCAGCCCCTCAGCTGTTCCTCCCGTCACTGAGGCGGGGGCACGGCCGCGGTCTCTCGGTGCCGAGCGGTTTGCGGCGGACGAGGGGGCGCGCCGGGGCCCGCGCCAGGGAGGCGTTTTGGTTTGCGCTGCCTTGCAATCGGCGTGCGCCGCAGCAGTGGTCCTGCTGCGTGGTTAGTGGCGCTTATGTGCTCTGGGACGAACGGCCCAGAGCCCTCACCAAGGAAAGGGGAAATCGCCGCGTTCCCCTCGGCCCGTCTGGTGCTTCTTAAGGCTTGAAGCGCACTCCTGCGGCCTTTGTGCTGGCGGTATTTTCCTGCAAGGGGGCCCCTGTGTCTGCACGAACACTGACCCTTGTACTGCCTGTTGCAGGGAGGGTCTTGCTGCGGGAGGTGCAGGCGCTCACTCTCCGCAGAGGGCAGTTTACGGCGTCCCGGCGGACACCGGCCGTCCCGCAGCTGCAGTGCACGGGAGGCACTGCAGGGTGTTCCCGCGTCCCTGAGGTGGTTCAGTGTTACAACAAAGGCTGGGATGGCTATGATGTACAGGTAACCGTTTAAAACTTGTTATATTGTTAAACGTGTGATGAAATAATCTTCCCTCTGACTTAGTAACTTCTGAAGGAGAAAAGAGTAAAGGGCTGGGTGACAGTTTACTTTGCTTTTTGTTAGAGGACCTTTAACAAAGCTTAAACTAAATACTTCTGGGGGTTGGGTTTCTATAGCCTACTGTAAGTATATATTTGAACTATCCATTAAGGTTATAATGTAGAAAACACTGTATAGCAAACCTTAATTGTTTTTAATTAAAATGTTGCTTGAGTTTATAAAATCAAACTTTTGTGAACCCTTGAGGATGCTCCTGCTTTGGTATCACCGCGTGGATTTCCCATTTTTAGACTAGAAAGGGCTAAAAATATTTGCATCACTTCAGCGCTACCTTGTAAAAAACAAAATTCAGACTTACATTACTTCCTCTTTTACATTAGTATGCCAGTGAATAGTAATGTACTTCTGTTTTGTTAGCTGTTACCTATGCTTCTGCCAATAGACTAACCAGGAATCAAGGCTGAAGATAATTGTTAAAGCTGATACAGTGTTGTAAAAGTGCAGACAAATTTAAATTGGCAGTTGATACTGCTGTCCTGAATAATTATGTTAGAAATTTATTTTTTTTTTTTTCTCCAAAACATGTCACTTGTAGTTGGGGTGATACCTAAGTTCAGATACTTCAATGAAACATATGACTGAGAAATCTGCAAATATTCAACTGCAGAATCACAATCTGATTGTTAAGTGTTGTATTTGAATTCTTAATGATGTCTGTCTCAAATTCTTGATTTCTGTGTGGATATAAATGGAATCAGGTGCACTGGGATCCAGATTTCCATGTTATAGTTTTATAACTGCCATCCAGTTTACATGGGACAGGTGTTTATTAAGTAGCTTTTGCACAGGGTACAGGTTATTTTTAGAAGTATTCATATACCTAAAGAAGGGATACTTGAAAAGAAGGGATACTTCTCCTGTTCAGTGAAGAAACACAAAATCAGCTTTATCTCAGAGTGTATTTGGGGAAGCAGACAGTTGTTTTTATCTCTGGAGCAGCAGGTTTTATTTTGTGTTGTGTTTATTTTTTCAGTGGCAGTGCAAAGCAGACTTGGAAAATACCTACCGTTTTGGACAAATTGAAGTAAGCTGTGAAGGCTACGATTATCCAGATGATCTGTACATCTTAAGAGGCTCCTGTAGTTTGCTCTTCAGGCTGGAGCTGACTGAGGAAGGTGAAAGGAAAGTGAAGAACTATGGAAGCTTTGTCTCTAGCTATGATCAGTTATGGAAGGATACTTCGGATTCTGGTGCTGGAGCAATTGTTATAATTGTTCTCCTGGTTCTTGCTTTTGGAGTGTACAAGCTCTTCCTCAGTAACCAGCAGCCTCAGCAGAGTTTTGGTGACAGTGATGGATTCACTAGACCGTTCTGGCAGAGCCAGCAGGCACCACCTCCTCCTGGTTTTAAGTCCAGCTTCACAGGTAGGGCTCAAAGCCATTTATGGTACTCAAAAGAGCAAGCAGGATTGTGCTGTTTTGTCTGTGGTTAGTGCAGGTGTGATAGACTTAAAACCAGTGTGCTGGCAGTTGACTGGGCTGAAGTGGCTGCAGAGCCTGCAGCCAGCTTTGCATCTTGTTCTTTGTTCAAAAGTGAAAATAAGAACTTAGTTTCCCACAGGCTCTCAGGGCAGGCTGTGTAGCAAGCTGCCATTTGAACCGTTGAAAATGCATGTTCCCATGCTCTGCAAGCCTTCCTTTCATACTCTGTGAAACAGGACAATTGTGACAGGGAAGAATAATTTTCATAAATAATCTGGAAGAGAGAATAGTCTCACACAGGCAGAAACAAAATTATGGCAAGGAAGCACTTTGAAACTTCACAGAAGAGTCTTTCAGCTGTTGAGCTACCTGACCGCTGATTTCATTCACAAAGAGTTGCTGGAGTTGAGTATCATGTACCACTCCTCTGTTTAACAGGTACTTCAGTGTAGTCCCAGTGGTTGAAAGATGTGGTTCCCAGAGCAGAGAACAGTGTGAACTACCATAAAAGTGCAGCACCTGAATCTCCTGTGGTGCCTTTCATCTCAAGTTGGAAATTGAATAAGCAGTGACAAGGCTGCTGCTGGGAAAAGATTATTTTTCTTTTCCCAGAAAACTGATGTCTTTTGTCACTTCCTAAGTGGTCATAGTGTGTAAAGGAAATAAACATTACTCATCTGGTGTCTGACCAACACATTTGACCCTCTGAACATGTGAGTTGCTCACAGCATGGGAATTCAAATTACATTCTGACAAATTGTATAACTTTTTTTTTTTTTTTTTTTTTTTTTTGTGAGGTGGAGAAGGGGTTTTATCAAGTAAATAAATAGCAAGGACTAAATTTACTTAGTCAAAAGCTTAAATTTTAATAATGCTCGTTAATGCTTTTGTCCAGGTTTGCTCAAGCCACTTGGCCAACAGAGGGTGCCAATATAACTGTTTTGGATACCCTTGTGCAGGGCATGTGCAGCAGCAGCAGCTTTCAGATGTACCTGCAGCAGAGAATTAAAAGGATTCTGCTTCTGTATTACTAGTGGCTTTGAAAATTGGTTTCCATATTTCACACTTCAGTGCCTGCATGTGCATCCATGACCTTGTGTGGACATGCCACTTGCCACTGGCTGTTATTAACAGCCCAGTCATGACACAGGGCTCTGTCATACTGGGTATAGGCAAAACAGAGTGAAGAATTACTTTTTTTTTTTTTTTTTTTTTTTTCTGTACTGACTGTTCCTTTCCAATTAATTGCACCAATGCATTTTTTCATTGTAGGAGTCTGAAATCTAGCAAGGGTAGGGCCTTGAAAATATGTTTTCCTAATCATTACTGAAAACTGAGACACTTAAAATGCACATTGGGAGCTATATAAGGCTTAATTTATGCCATTTTTAATAACAAGTGTTAATGATCTCTCCTTATATTTTGAACAGTCAGGAGGAAAACATCTTGAATGTGGGGCCAGCTTGAAAATGTTAAGTGTTACGCTACTTCATGCATTTAGTATCTGCCTTAAATTTTGGCAGCAGAGCAAAAGCATATCTCTGTGTATTTCCACGTGTTCCAGGAACATGTTAGTCTTCAAAAATCTGGACAGTAATGAAAAGTAATGTTGTTCACTTATTGCTGTTAATATGTAATTTGCCCCATTTTAAATCTCCTCAACATGTAGAATATGTTCTGTGAAACTTGTTTAGCTAGCCTGTCTTCGTTGAATTCTACTTTTTCTTGTCAGTGGTTTGATGTGATCCTTAATGTTTACTCTAGATATTTCAACAAAAAATGACTCAGTTTTCTGAGTCAGTATTCAGCCATGCTGCTTTTGAACAAATGAATTGGTTCATCTCCCTGATTAACATCATTTTTACAGTAAATGAAGTATTTTTTTTCTTCCAAATCAGCATGGTTTAATGGGTATATCATCCCAGTGAGAGTTTGTTTCTCCCAATGCATTCAAAATGAAATTCAACATCAAATCCTATGTAGACTTCAACTAGTTATTTAAATTATTTTTTTATCTTCAGTGACTTCAAACAATTCACACCAGTTTGAGGACAAACCAGGCCCTGTATAACTTTTACACACAAAATCTGTGGTCTGCTTTAAGTGGGCATGTTTCAGGAAACCCTAATGTTATCTTCAGTCCTTTCCTTTTATGTTTCTTTATGTGTTAAACCTGTGGTTGAGCTTATTCTTGCATCGTGTTTTTCTCTAGATCAGAAAATGATTCTGCTTTGGATCTGAATTTTCTCATTTTATTTCTAAATAAAAGACATTTGGTTCTGAGTCAGAATGTCAGGTTATGCAGGTCACGTGTAAAACATCTACAATTTTTCTTTCCCCACAACCCACTTGATAGGCTTGCAGTTTCACCAGGCTATTTGTCAAGCTTGGTGACTCATGCATAATAAAAACTTTGCAATGTGATTGCAGTTAGCATGTCTTTTGATAACAAATACCAGACTAGGATTACCAAAAACAATACAAAATAATGTTAGTCATTAGACTGAGCCACTGTTACTCAAACTGTGCAGCTGTTCTGAGTGAGATTAGCAGCAGTGTATTTCAGTGGTTAGTTTACTCTTTGGTCTTATGAACTTGATTTCTGTTGCCACATCTGTTTCTGGCTTGCTGTGTAACTTTAAGTAGATTGTTTGTTATTTCTTTTTCTATTTTTAATCTAAAGTACTTTTTGCTATGTTTTGCAAACATCAGGGCTGTGAAATTGTGTGGAAGTTAATTTTTAACCTAAAACTCTTAACATTAGCATTTGTTCCCATATGATTTTTTGCTTTCTGAACTGTAGAGCCTTTCAAGTTAAGCTTGATCAAGAATATACTGATATCAGGAATTTATTGTCTGATTTTCCATTATCTTTAACAGGGGAGAGTCCTGTTGCAACAGCTAGCTGAGGATTAGGTGCCACTAACTGATATGTTTTCCATTTTCATTTTAAGAAGGCAATGGCTTTGGGACTTATTCCCATCATGGAACCAATTCAGGGCCAGGATTTTGGACTGGATTAGGAGCAGGAGGCTTGCTGGGCTACTTGGCTGGCAGTCACAGGTAAAATACGCACAATGACAGATTTTAAGCATTATGTTGGTGCAAAAGGAGTTGTGGTTTTTGAATTGTTGAAATTAGCCATTTGCTATTGGGATACATTCTTAAAAGTGGTTATGTTCTACATCACCTTAATGCAGTTTTCTCACTTGTTTTTTTTGCTACTGACTTATTTGTTGTTTATTTTATATTTATTTTAGATTAAATAAAGGAACTAGCTTCCTAACTTGGGCTTCTTTTCTTTTAAAAGTCTTTGGTCCTCTATGATTTTTTTCCAGCTGTTTGAAATTATGTGCCTGAAAATGCTGGTGCCAAAAAGTGTAAGATATATAGCTATTTGTAAATTTCAACAGCACAACATTCCATATCTATAGAAGCAAGTAATTCAAATCAGTGAGTCAAAGGTCATGATATGTTAGTCTTAGTGATACAACCTTTTCTAAAGAGTTAACAGAACAGAAGGATGTTTTGTTTTGTCTTACATGGCTGGGATGTAGGTGTTGCCAAAATGTATTTGAGCTTCAGATGTCAAATCTACTTTCTTGTCTGACAGAGTCTAAGGTCAGAATTTTAGAGGGAAAAAATTCCTCATTTGCTGTTGTTAGAATTGCTTATCCTGAAGAACGAGGTTTAACTTCCTTTTGGAAGTCTACAGACATTATTATGACAACACTGTATCTCCTTTCTCTCAGCATGTTAATTACATTAAATAGGGAGATTTCCAGTTCTGAAACAACTGCCTGCTTGCAGTTTTCCCTCAGAGACACACTCCTCTTGTTGTTTGGCATGGTAATTCCTTAGTTTTTCATAAGGGCACTAATGAAGCCTTCCTTC
The DNA here is from genome assembly GCF_036013475.1 of Columba livia. Lineage (NCBI taxonomy): Eukaryota > Metazoa > Chordata > Aves > Columbiformes > Columbidae > Columba > Columba livia. Next base: position 47,907,342 of record NC_088605.1, read on the forward strand.
TACTCTTTCTCATTAGAGCACAGTCACGTTCTCCGTATTATGGTATGTGGACAGATCCCACAGCTGCACCTCCAATGAGTGGGCACTCAAGCAATTCCACACAAGGCAGCAGTTCAGGAACAAGAACTGCTTCTGGTAAGGCAAAAGAGCAAGTGTTCTTTATTTTGCTACTTGGTACAGGTGGGCATGTAACAATGTACCTTATTTTTATTTCCTATGGAAGCAGGAGAGCATTGTGGTGCATGAAACTCCCCAGAGACCTATGGTGGGCATGGTACCACCAGTACTGGGTTTGTCTCCATCTACAAAGTGCATTAGTTTAAGGCTTTCCCCTTTGGTGTGCCCTACACATGCTCTTCTCTTTGTATGGAGCAGGTTGCCTAATCTGCAAGAATAGAATATTTTTTCAGGCCAGTCAGCTCAACAGTTGTTTGCTGTTCTACTTTATGTGAATATGTTTAAGTCACCTCATGAACCACCTTTAACCTTTTTAGAACTGGGGAGAGCCCAGTGGAAAGGATGTGGTAGAACTGACACTTTTTTTTTTTTCCTTTGCAGGCTTTGGGGGCACGAAACGAAGATGAAATCCGTGATGTTACTATATATGAGTGATTGAACTAAACCTTCTTGTGTGTTAGCACTTTGGGTTTTTTAGTAGTATGCTTCAGAAGTGGATATGAGAAGAGGTGTGAAGGACTAGGCAAAGAATTCCTCTCTTTCCCCAGGGAAGTGTAGACTCTTACTCTTGTTTAGGGTGTTACAGTTGCTGGAACATCCACTATTTTACAACAGAAGCTTCTCATAAGATCCAAAATAAACTCATCCGAGTTAAGAAGAACGAGGTTACAGTGCCTATATGTGTCTGTCTATGCTTGAGGGATTATGGCAATGGTAGCCTTTCTAGATTTTCAAAGCAAGTAGCTTACTCATGTTCTGGGCTCAGTTCCATTTAATCCAGAATTTCTGAGGTTTTGTTCTTTTTTTTTCTTGGTGGTTCAGCATCTAAAAGGCCTCGTGTGGAATCCACCTGATATTTAAGGGGTGCTGCTCATCAAAACTACTTTTGTTTGTCTGTGTAAAATTCATGTGAACGTTACTGTAAGTGCAATCGGCTACTCAGATGGATGTTGGGGTTTTTACTTAGTGGAAAAGAACAAAACAAGAGCGAGACTAACATTAATATAATGTTTGTATCTGTGCTATGTGACTATTGGAGCCAAAATTTGCAGATCTGAGGACGCTTTATGTTTTAGGATTTATGCAAGTGGCTGTGCAAACCTGGGGGATTTTTTGTATAAATTATGAAAAATAAAATAACCTGAAATGAGATAAGGTAATCCTTCTCTAATTGGACCTTTTCCTGGAAGACTGAAGTCATTTAAATTCAGGTGGCTATGGACACTTTGCCCTCATAACATCTCCAGACTTCTATTTTAATGGTGGATGTTAGGAATGCTCTGAAAACTTCTGATGTGAATGGTCTGTCCTGCTAGATGACCTGTCCAGGACACAGTAAACCAAAGGTGCTCATTGCAAAAGGGAAGGGGGCATTCTTAATCCAAAGCTGGTAGTATCTCTAGAATGTAGCAGGCCCTGGAACTAAGCAGAAAAGGAAATTTTTAATTTTAAATGGGACGGGGTGTCAATTTGGGATTGATATCTAATGGGATGTCAACTTTCCCAGATGTACGTTTTAAAAACAAAATATTGTCAAAGAGTGGGGAGCAGAGAGGCCTTGCTTTGTTTTGTGGTGATATTTTGGGGCTCTGAGAAGTGTCCCATAGTTCTTGTGTGATTTGCTGTGACCTGCGAGAGGCATTGTTGAAAAAACAGAAATGTCTCAGGATTGTGGGAGAGGAGAGAGGGGAAAGTGAAAAATGGGCTGGTTGACCACCAGCTTTTATCCAGAGGCCGTCCTAATACAGCTTAGAGGTGTGCGGGTGTGCACAGCTTTTCCGTGGTGTCAACAAGAAGTCAACAGAACCTACCAAAAAAAGTGTAGAACTTGAGCTGAAAATGTGAAAATCTTGATAAAATTGGTAGCTTGAGGATAAAGTAGTTGTTTGCTTCTCAGAACCACCTGAGGATTGGAGGGGGAAACACCTTCATTAATAGCCTGCTTGATCAACCTAGAAAGCAGAGAAATTACAAAGACTGTAACTGTTGGCCTGTTAAAAAGTCTTACCTTTTATGAGGAAAAGCATGTGATAAATCTTATATTTTTGACCCAACATAGCAAAATAATGTATTTTAAATGTGGAGTTTTTACTTATTTCGAAGTGTACTCAAGTTGAAACTTGTCAGAGTCAATACTTTCTTTACCAACTAATTACATAACAATGAAACTGGATTTTTGCTAACTGGGTGGTTCAAAGCTGAACTTTGCTCTCAAATTATAATGTGTTAAGAAATGTTTTGAACAATGTTTTAACTTGTATTTATCGTTTCTGCATGGAATGTGATTTGATGCATAAACCTGATGAATTACCGTAGTTTCGGAATCTCTTTGTAGGATATTTTTCCCCCTTCCCTTTGATAAAATAAAGAAATAAATGAATAACAAGTATTTTTGTCGTTAAAGCACCATCTTGAGGCCTGCAGGGATGGCACTCTGTTTTGCAAGTTTGGCAATGTCTCATCATCAACTTCCAAGGTGGTGTAATATCAGCCATTACCCCCAGATGCAGAGCTGGTAAGCTGTATATTTTATTTCAACAAAATAAAATGGTACTGGGAATAGTGTTATTTCCTGTATTGGATTTTCAATAACAAAATACTGAACCATGTAAGGAATTGAAGGATTTCTTGTAACTTGGAGTTTCACATCTGAGTCTGCAGAACAGCTCTATTATGGTGGTGAGTTCCTGGTTTACAAGGTCATTAGCTGAAACTTTCAAAAGAAGTTACAATCGCTGCTGCTGTTCCTGGTTGTGGATACAGCAAAACTCAGCCCTGCGACAGCAGCTGACAAATCTGCTACTTATAAAGCATCACTGCTGAACAGAGACATGGCCCACAGATGAGGCAGTTCAACTTCTCGGCAGTGTAATGCAGGGATAGATTGAGGCTTGCAAATTCTGGTATCAAAGTTTCCTTGATCAAAGATCAAGGATGTTGGTAAGGCTCCTGGAGGAAAATAACTTGTGGAGGGCAGCTTAGAGCTCATACTTGTGAGAGACCTTGAGCTTCCTTCCTGAACATCTGATCTGGAAGATCTGAGTCTTCCTTTTTGCTCCTGGACGGGGTTTTGGCAACATCTTCACAGCAACTTCATAGTTGCAAGGGATATGTAAATGTTTAAACTGTTAAATGCTGTTGTAGGGTAATTGCAATTCTACTTGGCACCACGGACTAGTTCTGCTTATACTCTGACATGGCTTACATCCTCACACAAAACTAAAGCTCATTGCAGGAATGAATCTCCTGTTTTTACAGCTGACTTCCCCTGAAGCATGTGATGAAAGAATAAAAGATGAACAGAGATAAGCTTTCTCTATGCCAGTCTGTCTTGTGACTCAGCTCCCAGGTCAGATCTTGGCTGGGTCTGTAGACTGTCATGCTATGAAGCTTGCTTTTTTCTCTGGGTGCAAGGTGTGTGTTAGACTTACTAGCCAGGTGAGATGGTATGTTTTGGTGTTTAGCATTGTGGAGTTTTTTAATATATATATTTTTTTTCTATCATCACTGCTTTATATCACTATGTTCTAAAAGGGAAATTAAGCCAGACAGCACCATTTCCAGAACTAGGAGTTGTTGCACAGAAAAATTGCCAGAATAAAGTAGCAAGCGATGCCTGCCTGCACAGTCATCTAAAAGCTGCAAATGCAGTATTTGTACGCAGACTGTCCACTTAGCATCAACTGCAAGTGTTGTATTTCTCCCTCTTTAGTAAAGCAAATTGATGTTAGTTTTTAATATTTTCAGAGTACCTATCAACCAGTAATTCTAGTACAGAAACAGCCCAGCTGCCTCCAAACTAAACTATATGAGCAAAGCCACCACCAAAAAAAAAAACCCTTCCCAAACCCCCTCCTGGAGATTCAGTCTGTACCAACAGACAGTACTATTCTCTCATTTTGTGTACTGAAATTTATTGTCAGATCCCTTGTTCTCCTTCCATACCTATTGGGGCTGTTCAGGGTTAAGTGCTGTCTGGAAGGGGCTCCAAATCCCTCAGCATATTCTGCTGAAATGTTCTTCTGCAGCTGATTCTCTTGCTTTCCCAATACTGTGTCCAACAACAGTGGTTTTCACTTTCAGACTTTTCCCTTTCTGTTGCAGCTGTGTTTTGCCACTGCTAATGAAAACAATCAGCAGACTCCTTTTGTGGCCTGTATTTCTTATCTCCCACTGTCTTATAGTTCTTTCTGTTCTTGCTGAGTGTCAATGTTTTCTTCAGTAAGGAAGTGACAAGCACTTGCAAAAAGTACATTGAGCTAGGAATGACTGGAGTAGATTGAGATGAAGTCAAGGGAGCAAACTGTCAGGCTGCAAATTGACCTCTTTGGGCTGGATGTCTGTGAAAGTAACTTTTTTCAATCTTTTGCCCAAGAAGCATTTTTGTCAAGGATGCAGTATTTGCAGCTGGGGACTGGAGCAGACTGGTGAACTGGCAGCATGGAGAAGACCTGAAAACGTCCTCTCCGTCCTACCTTAGCAATGACTAAGACTTGTGTAAGCAGGAAGCTGGCCTAGCATGTGCTCATTTAGCCGCTCTGCAGGCATGCCATTGCAAATCCTGCAGGTAGATGTATGTTCACAGTTATCAGCTGCTTCTGAAAATGCCACAAGGCTAGTGCCAAGCACAAGAAAGGGGACTTGATTCTGCACCTGTGTTTCTTTCCCACTGCAGTGTGTCTTGGAATGAGCTGAGAAGGCCAGAAATGGAAAGAGCAGTGAGCAAGCATGATAAAGGGCAGCAAGTTTACACATATACTAGCAAAGCCAGGGTTGCAGGTGGAGCCTTTGCCCCGCTATGTCTTTTCTGTTTGCTGTTCTCACACAGCAGCAGGAAATACTAGGTGGCTCTCAGTTGTATCAGCCTTTTTTACTGGGCTTGAAAGTTTCGTCCTGCATCCCTAAAGAAGTCCTAAGGGCAATTATTAGTGATACACAGTGACACCTTTTGCTCTCAGGACTGTCTCAGCCCAATTCAGTCTTGAAACTGTCCACTGTGAAGCTGTGTGGAGAAAAATCGCTGTCAGCTTAAAGACCAGGTTCTCTTGAATTATCACACAGAGAATTTTTGCTCATTTACTGGATTTGCCTTGACTTCCCTTGCCCTTGGGTTCCTGGTCCCTGCAAGTCATCTTCTGTAGGTCTCCTCTGTCCTTGTTATCAGCATGTGGGCATTTATTGAGGCAGCACTGGAATTTCCAGCAATCTTTTGCTGCTGATGAGTAATGGGAGTTATTAAATCTCCCAGTCAACTCCTGTAGTAATTTTCCTGTCATTTAGCAGCTGCAAATGCATCACATCTTCTTAAATGAGCAGAAGACAATTATGGGTGAGGGGAAAAAAGAGAAAATGAAAAAGCATCATGAATGTTGGAGGTGAAGCAAATAAAATAAAATGTTGTAGGTGAAGGAACTTTGCAGAGCTGACCTTCATCCTGGGAATACTTCACTGACATTGTTTTCCCAGGAGGAGGAGTACTTTATTGTTGCTGTGGATTTGAATAACACCACCAGTGTTTCTGTACCACTCCAGTGAGAGTGGGAGACTTAGAACTCTAACAGACTTGACATTCAGTAAAGTCAGACCTGTTTGAGGCTCTCTGTGGTTTGATACACAGCTTCCAAAGAATTGGTAACAGGAATGAGTGAAGTTACATCAGTGCAAAAGTTCATGTGGTTGTAAGCTTAGACAGAAACAAACTGATCTGCGCTGTTTCTGAAATTGAGGTCAAAATCAAAGTAGGCTGAAACATCTCAGAAATTTGTTTATGTCTTTGCTTTTGGGTCAAGGAGGTGCTATTCAACACAAATTGTCATCTGCTGCTGACACCTGCTGTCAGCAGTAAAGTGCTGTTTTTCTTATGTAGGCAAATTGCATGTCTTCATTGTGACTATAAGAAAGCCAGCCAGGCCCCCTGGGTCACAAGGCAGTGGGACTGGACTCTTGGCAAGCTTGGTCAGTTAATTCTACATGCTCTCCTTCATAACAGGTGGAAGGATTTATTTCCTTTTTAACAAGAAGCTGGGGATTAGGCTGTAACTAAGTGAATGTGTATAAAACTGAAACAGCACAAATGTAAGCAATGAGAGGAAGACCACATTTGAATCAAGTAATCCAGTTGTACCTGAGATATTAATACATTCCCTTTGAATCAGCTGATCCAGCTGTTAAAGAAAAATTAGGGTTTGGACAGATACTTCTACATTGCAAAGCTGCTTTGGGCATAATGGAGAAACAGAACTTTCTGCAGCAGCTGAGGGAGAAACACAACACAAACCATCTCCGACAGCATTCATCTGGGGAGAGCAAGGAGTCCCAGACAGGAGCCAGTGAGCGTTTCTAGCCTGATCGTGCTACTGAGGCATCTGTTCCTCTCCAGTCTTTGTTTGCTCATGCACCTGAGAGGCCTCATGAAGCAATGAGTGCTACCACTTAGCCTCAGCTTGGCAGACCTCCAAGCCAAGAGGCTGTGGGTGCAGGAACATTGTATTTGACCTTTGGACAGCATGGCAGGAGAGGCCCAGCTGAGCTGCAGGAATGTTTCCTGCCCTGGAATGACAAATGAAGGAAGGATAAGGAATGGTCAGCAACAGAGACCTTTGAAAATAGATGTAGGATGCTCTGGTGAAGCCAGCTGACATACTGGAGGGTGTTCTTGTGCACTGTGGTTGCAGCACTCTAAAGGAGCTGCATACCCCAGCCTGCATGTGGCTTCTGAAGACAGTGCGTGCATTCAGCTGCTGTGTCCAGCAGTCCTGACTCTTCTCTTCCTCTCTTCCCAAATGTATGGCCTAACTACACATTTTCACAATCTTGCCAGCTAAGACACACATGCACCTCAAAATACAAGCCCTCTGGTTTATGAAACTCCTTACTGCAGCATGTTTAAAAGGCCAGAAACAAACATGAGATGGAAAGGATTAGGCAATTTTTCAGAAAGTCAACACATTAGTGATTGAGCCATTGTTTGATTTCTGGGTCAAAAATCCCCAGATCTTTAATTCCAGAAGCAGAAGGGTTAATGGTGCCCATCAGTCAGGGTACTGGAGTAGGCAGAGCTTTCCTTGGGGGCAGAATGACAGCTCCTACATCCTTACCTATGAGGACCAGTCCCCTGGCACAGCCTCCTAGTACAGAAAGGTAATGCTAGCTGAAAAGCACTTTTCCCAATACAGTGTACTCCAATTCTGCAAACAGCGTACCTGTAATTGCACTAGTGCTTTTGCTGGTACAGGTGAAAGGAGAGAAGATCATGGGTATTTTGTATTCCTGTCCCAATAGATGTTCTTGGCAGAACATTTAAATGTAGACCAAACTTCATAATAAAGTTACAATAGTTGCCACCCCCTTATTCAGCATCGCTGTTAGAGCAATGATTTGAACACACAGTTGCCCTTATTGCATTCAAGCCTTTGTGCCTTCACACTTTGCAGACAAGACTGCTAAACAAGTTAATTTTTCAAAGATCTGGACGAGGGCAGGTAACATTATTGCCTGTCTTCTTGGAAAGTTTGTGCACAAGACATTAATGTCAAGATTTAGATGATGAAATGAAATCCACGTTATTCTATCTCAAAGAGTGGCTTGATTTCCCACTGAAATCAGGAGAAAAGGTAGAGTCAACATTTTTACTGAACAAAAAGCCAGTTATTAAATACTTCATTT